>NC_044210.1:6576493-6888993 GCF_900880675.1 Sparus aurata | reverse complement strand
GCCTGTGGAGACAGAGTTTCATTACACTTGCATAATGGGTCAAAATGCGTTTCCTCCCTCCTCCCCTTTTCTGTTTTTATGTATCATAAGTATGCTATCAATCATGCACACGCATGGAAAAAATGCGCGGCGGCGAAGGGAAACTGAGACGTATGCCATGTGCAGAAGCCACATGAGCCCCCCCACACTAAACAAGATGTACTACAAACACGACTGCACATGCACGCGTGCGGGCGCAGCGCAACCTCGCGACGATGCTTTCAATCCGGTTATAAAAAAGAAAACAAATTACTTCATCCACTTTGACAAGCTAATGTGTTGTGTTTCACAGCTCTGTGCCCCGCAGGCCCAAGTTTCAGCACCATGCACGTTTTTTTGTTTTTCTTCCACCAGATATATTTCTCTCTCATAATGCTGGGAACTCTGTGAAACCGAGCGAGCCTGTTGGCAGGAGAGCTTAAAGGCACGATCTGTACTTACACCGAGAAAAGAAAACCCAAAAGTGATATAATAGCTGCTCCGACTGAGAGCGGAGGGAGGGATGTGGCGGAGCCTGTCGCCTAAACTCGCGTCAAACGCTGAATGGAATGTGACACAAGGACTGCATAATTTGTACATCTGCAGTCTGTTGTCTTTTGTTTATGAAATGAAATTGAGCAATGTGTTAAAACCGCTTAGAGGGATACGTTTATATAGCTGTGGCAATAGACTTTTTAAATCCCATTTTACCTTCACAATGGGAAAATTACGTCTTTTCCTGTTTGTTGACTCGAAGGAAAACAACTCAAGAACTTGGCTTTGCACAAACTCTGACAGGCTGCGGCACAGTGGATTCACTTTTGGTGGTCTGAGTTTGATATTTTTGACATTGTGTTTTTAGAAGCTGACTTTAACCGAATGTGAAGTCCCAAATGTCTTGTTTCGGCTTCTAAGATCCCTCTAGTCGTGCCGTCTTTTGCGCTTATTAGGTGCCCTTGGGTTGTGTCTGCCATCGCTGCTGAATTGACTTGCATATAGATATACATATTAGAGCGTTTTTCTAATATTCGGACCGCTCAAAGCACTTTACAACACTTGCCACATTCACTCATTCATAGACACGTTTGTTGGGGCATTGCCACTGCTCATCCGACCAGAGCAGGCCAGCTTTGGAGGGCAGAGTCCGGACCTTCTGGAGGAATAAACACCCAGAGTCAGAGGTAATCTGCTTCACTGTTAGTTCATGAACGTTACATTACCGAGAGGAGAGTGTATATTTGGTGTTTGACCTGAATTCCATCACATGGACACACATGACATTGACCATTACCCCAAGGCATAGGTGGGCTCTGTCTTTTTCCTCCCCAGGTGGTAGAAAATGGGTGAGTGTGCGTAAATACAGTATGTGTGATCGAGGCAGAATTATCCTGTACAAATACTTCCTGGCAACCACGTCACTGTGTTCTGGTGGGTCAACATCAGAAAATGTGCCACAGAAGGCAATAGAAGAAAAAAAAGGCATCAGATATTGGTTGGTTGAAACCAATGTTTGAATCTGGCGTACTGATCATATATCCTGCAGTGTTAAACTTTCGTGCAACATCACAAAAGTTCCCTGATCGGTGCAGTTTCTGGAACTGACAGTTTCCCCAGGCTTCCACAATGTTAATCTACTCATCTGGTGCAGCAAACACCTTTGCATTGTTTCGTGCGAGCCAGCTCTGGGCGAACGTGTCACTTGCACCATCTACCATGTACCTCGGGGAAAAAACTGCTCCCTGTCAGAGAACTCCATAATAACACGAAGAATGTGTCAGAAGTCGTACATCATTTCGGCGCGACGGTAATCTTCTGAACTTGAATAAACTGCTTGGATTGCACGGCTCGTTTCTCCGAAAAAAACCCGAAAGGTGAAGTGAGCTCTGCCACAGCACCCGCTGACTGAATCAGCCCAATGAGCATGAAGGACAGCGGGACGAATTTAACTGTCTGTGAAGACGACATTCTGTGAGTTTATGACCCTTGACCTTCGCTGCGTCTCTCCAGGCATGGGGGCTCTATGCTCGCGGCGCACTCTTGGATGCGTGAAGGCGTTAATGACTCTTGACTCTACAGTTTGGCTTTGTCAGCCCGGCCAGCTGTGTATTAATCTTAATGCTTGTGTGCTTGTGCATGCGCGCGCCGGCTTGTATCTGTCTTAGAGGGGAAAAGGGAGGTCGAGGGAGGGAGATGAGAGTGTGTCTATGTCTTTAATCCTCGCCTGCTTAATTATAAATCTCTCCAACTGTCATGGGCTCCTCGCTTGTATCCCAAGAGCTTCTGTTAATATTTCATGCCACCGTCTTGTCCCCCAAGCAAATGGCGGACCAAGCAATTAGGCCCTTGTGCAGAAGACCGTTGCATGGCAGGGCAACTCTCTGCGGATGTGAGGACCTGTTTACTAGCAGAGAAGTCTTTGTTTATTATCCCTTGCAAAAAAAGGCTCTCTCGGAAATTTACTCCATGGATTATTTGTCAAATGTTGGGTTCTTTGTGCGAACGGAACATTGAACTCCATCAATTAATGTGAGAGGGAACAGATATGTAGCCGTCAATGACCACCTTGGATGCAACTGAGTGTTTCTGACAAAATGTGGGGCAATTAAATGAAAGCCACTCACACACACACACACACCACCCAATCAGGGCCATTCGTAATGGATTATGATCGGTGCAGCCATTTTGTAGAGGTCACCAAAACTCAGCAGTGCAGCCTGCCCTTTGCCGGCTTCATGTTTTCATGCAGATGAGTCATTTTGGAAAACATGATTAATTCATCCTCATCTAGCGGCTCACCACGGCATCGGATAGATTACCGGAACAGCGGGAGAGGTAGATGGAGGGAAAGACAGCGAGAACGATGCAAAGGAAAAATGAATCCAAGGCGAGGGAGGGGATGGGGAGGGGGGAGCAAAAAGACTGAGAGCGAGCAGCGGATATTAGCGTGCGAGCGATAAGGGAAGCTCGAGATGAAGAAGACGTAGCCTAAACTCAGTGCACACAACCGTACACCCACATACAAACAAACAATTCCGCTTCACTCAGCTGTACTCGGCAAATCAATACTCATCTTTTCCTCCCTGTACAGACCAAACTTCAGTACATTCTCTTGGCAAACAGGGAGCTGGACTCAGCCAGGGTCCCATGAGGATGCCACCGCGGTGACCCCGCCAAGTCCTCAACAGCACAAATGTGACCTTTAGCTTCCTTCAGAGAGCCAGTCGCTCTCCCCTTATCGGGCTGTCCTTGTGCCTCTCCCCACTTCCTCTTGTGTCAGACAGCTATAGTGACCTTTATTTAAGCCAGCATGGGGATGTAGTCCGCTCCAGTCTTTGGGGGACTTCAGCCGACTGCCTTTCTCCGCCCTTGTCCCAAGACCTGGATCTTTTATCTTTTTTGTGAGATGGGTTGTTTTTTTTTGTTTTTTTTTTTTTAAGTTGTGGTGAATCAAAACTCTCTTTACTTATTTCTTCAGCTGACTGGCCTGTACTAACAAAAGCAACACAGAGTAAGCAATCTTTAGTTATTTCATAGGTTAAGACTCTAAATTTAACAGGAAATTGAGTCCCCGAGTCTTCTTGTAATGAGATAAAAAAACAATTTGTAAAGGCAGTGTCACAGTCAAGGGGAGACACAACAGGTGAATAGGCTATTTTTTTTTTTTTTTATTAACAAATAGATATGGCCATGAAACTTCCACAATTAATGACTTGCATCGAGTCAACATTTCTTTTTGTATTAAAAGTTTTCTGAACTGTTAAATCTTTTAATACACAAATGAGGCGTTATCTAATCAGCAACGCACTAAACATTTTCAGATTCAAAACTCTTGTTTCATTTTGCTGTCCTATTTACGCCTAAGGTTTTACCAGAGGGAATTTTAGATGTATCTTTTATCAGTAAATCAGAAAAATACTGTCAGAAGCCGTTAAAACTAATGACAGCAATAATCATAACATTCACCATCTCTATTTAGGTGGATTTATATACTTTAAAAGCATTAACTAACATTTAATTCATACAATGATAAGCATTAAGTAACTGTTAACAATTGTCTCCTGTTGACATTTATTTTAATCAGTTAATGCAGTAATAGGCTACACATTAACCAATAGTTAATAAGCAGTTAAGTGAAAGTTAATTATACTAAACATAAATAACTAACAACAAATAAACAGATCATTAATGTATCTAGTAATCATTTAATAATGTCGTTCATGTTAACTAAAGTATACATTATTTCATAGACATTAGGCCTAATTGTTACTATAAAAAGGCAGGAGGGTAAGTTGATTGTTGAGTCAAAAGCAACGAAAGTTCAATTTTGTTGCTTTAAGTAACAGTTAATTAATGCAATAGTAAGAATTAAGTAACTGTTAACAAATGTCTCTTATTAACATTAAGTGTTAGTTAACGTTCTTACAATGATGATGATATGTAGCCATGCTAATTAGCATTAACTGGTAGCTAATGTTTAACACTGCATTAACTTATGTTTTCTTACTTCAAAGTGTTTCCAAGACGTTTATTGCAAAGTTGCACTTCAACACTTTTTTTTAACCACAGATATCACCATGAAACATCACTGAGTTAATAACTAACATTCAGACGTTTATTTTTGTTTATTTATGTAGTATTGCAATTTCCATGAGGATGGAGGACTTTCAATAAACAGACAAAAAAAAGTTATTAGCTAATTTGTTGCTATAGACGTTCAGATACCCTAGTTTTTAGTGTGGGTCAAGCTCTTTTACCACTGGATCCTACACTTCCCATAATTCAACTTGATAGCATCTCTGCGTTAGACCCTTCCCGACTGGTAATTGCCTATTCCTGTCAGTCTTTCCACTAAGAATTTGTGGCCTGGGGGCGCCCTGGTGGTCTAGGGGTTTATGTTGTCGTAGCTTATGTTGTCTTTCTACTATTAACAGCATGAAAAAAGCTCAAATAACCCTGATGACATCATCAGGGGTTATTTGAAATATGCCTCTGAAGTCCCCATGACACATCTTGATGAATAAAACTGGGAGTGGAGTTCCACTTTAAAGCCTTGTGGAAAGATCTGTCAAATAGGTCTTTAGTCACATGCATGAGTGCTCAGATGTGGGCTCACACCCCTGCAAGCGTACGTCCCCGTTTGCAAGGACCGTAAGGACACCGTTCATGGATCAGACTTTTTCTTCACTGACTTTTTTGTAGGGGCTGCACTTTTTGCTGCATCCACGTCTCAGTGAATGGACGATGTTCCATGAGGTCAAGCGTGCAACTCAGCCAAGCAATGGAAATGCCTTTTAAATGCCTTGATTAATCCCCGGTATGAGACACTTTCCCTTACAGTGTGATCACTAGATTATGGCTAATGAATGATAGAGAGGGACACTCTGCTTGATCGTGACTTTCTTATCGCTGAGACTGATGTGTACCATAGGTCAGGGGGGTTATGAGTCCTTCTTGATTTAAAGGGGTCATTATTAAGACATTTCTATATACATATATACATATACAGTGCAAAGGTGAACTGTGAAAGCGGCTTACTAAGACGAATATCTGCACGTCTTGATAGGCAGCAACCCCTAGTGGCTGTAGGAATTATGGCTGCTGCAAAGGAGGAAGCAAGTCAAGGCAGTACAGTAGAATACAGATCTAAAAGTCTGCATAGGGAGGAAGCCAGGGATGGTTGGACGGGTCAAACGAGCCAAAGACTTTGACTCCAGAGACTGATGTTTGTGTCCAATATGAACCCAAGTCAACAGTTAGCTCTCTTAACTTACTTGCATATCGAAGTGGCATTGCCTACCTGTCGCTGGTATGCTGCAATGGTCATGTTTATTTGGAAACAGTGATGTATGTCATTTTTGGAGTCGTTGGAAGATAACATGCTGTATATAGTCATTTAGTTATGAGAACATGTTGGGAAAACTAAAGTATTCACAGGAAATAATATGCAGAAAATTCAGTGTTCACTATTTTGCTTGATCGTACAGCCTTTTTCCTTTTTTGGTACTGCTATTGCTTTGCATTGGATATAATATGAAATATCCATAAAATATGTCGCTTAGTCAGGGGTCATCAGTTACTCACTAATAAAAAAAAGGGGTTCCATGCACTCTCACACTGTGTTATAACCCGGCTTTTTGACACACCCTCTACAGGAATCTGTGATTTCTCTTACGTTAATGTGTGCCTTTTAAGCCGAGAAGCTCCAACAGCTTTATAGAGTTGAAAAAGCATTTTTTTCTCGCCTATTAATTTCAATTTGCACAAAAAGCCTGATATTAACCTGGAATTGCTTAGCAATATAGCTAGCATTGTAGCTAATGTAATGGTAGAAACCTGATCCAATTTAAACCCATGGCTCGGGAATAATGCCTTTGTCAGCAAGTTCTTTTATGCCATGTTTCACAAGCAGAATTTTCCAGGGCTACATGCGTGTCTTGCAGTTACATAAGCAGAATGAAATCAACTCTGACTTCCCCCTTCAGACTCGCACACAGTGCTTAGCACCTTTTTTCTAACCTCGTAGCACTTCTCATTGTTTCATCATTATGTAAAAAAAAAAAAAATCTCATTATGTTTTACAATCCCCCCGTCTTTGTGCGAGGGGTTGTGATGCAAATTCCTCAAATGTTGGCATCATCATGTATGCTCGCCAGCCCCAGGTAGCAGGAATTAATGAGCATTTCTGCGCTGCACCTGAGCATCATCATGCAGCCTAGTGGAGCGGCCAATTTCCCTCCGACTGGCACTGCCCTCCTAGTTAGCTGTTAAACCCCCTAAGGCAGTGAAGGATTGTTTTCAGCGGTTAATTGACAAGATCCTGGTGGTATTCCACATACACACACATTCATCTGGTGGAGGGATGTGTGTGTGTGTGTGTGTATGTGTGTGTGTGTGTGTGTGTGTGTGTGTGTGTGTGTGTGTGTGTGTGTCACACTTCATGTAGCCTTATCATGCATGGCACTCTGACCTTCCTACTGGGGCATTTGTTTTAAACGAAAGGTTGCGCTACTCACCAGCACATGCCTTATTTATGGAGTTAATTATCCACATGTAGACTATCTTTTAATATGCTTTTCCAATTACAGTCTTTGTCAAGTTGTGCGCTACGCCCCGGCATGCCAATGAGTCAACCTTGATTGGCTGTTAATGAGTGAATATTATATGATGTTATATGATAGGTTCACGCAAAAATAAGAGTTCAGTCATTATAAAATGACCCCCACGCAGATGGTAAGTCGGGTCATGTTTTGTAGATCTAAATAGCATTGCAGCATTGTCATAAACAACTAAAGTAAATGGAGAGTTGACACCAAAAAATAAACCAAATCTAATAATAATAATTAAAAAAACAACCATAAAAAAGGCTCCCTAAAGCTTGTCCAAGTCTCGGGAAAACCAACAACCCCAAACTGATTTAAAAGATGTTACTTAAAACCCTTTTTTAAGCCAGATTCGTCACTACTAAGATACCGAGCTAATAACTAATCTATGTGTAATTTCAGTAAAAATCTAAATGTAGTAATTTCAGTGTATTTGATCAGTTTCACATACACATGTATGGGCATTCAATGGCTTCATCCAAATAAAAATGGAACAACTGTCTCCACCTACTTCACCACCAAACAACTTTCCATCTGCATGGAGGCGATTGGGTAATGACAGAATTTCATTTTGGGGTGAACTTACCCTTTAATGTCTCATCAAAACTTCAAATGAGTCAACACAAATTAAAGTGTCTTCTTTCCACAGCATTTACCATTCATTATTTTAATGGAAATTATTTTTTTTAGGAGAGTTTTACAGAAGTTAAGGTCATAAAACCTGTCCAGCCTATTCTGTACATTGTAAAAAACATAAAAGGCTTTAAATTGGAATTAAGCGTTTTTCATGCAGCGGCAAAGGTGAGTAAGTGTTATTGAGTAGAGAGGAGGGAGCAGAGGAAATGGCCCTGAACAAAATGGGCCCGCCGTCTGCTTGTCGCTGTGTCTGTCTTTTCGGTTTGTGGCGGAGTGACAAAGAGCCTGAGGGGAAAGTGATTCTGAGGCTCTGACTTTGCCAACAGGCAACTAATCCCCGCACAAAGCTCGGCTGACCTGAAGCTGACTGTCTGCAGTGTTCACCTGCAAGACACATATGAAGAAACCTAAGTCCATTTACACAATGCGCGTCTTAGACAAAGTACACACTCGCCTCCACGATCAGCACTTCCAGACACACTTGCAGTTACTCAGGGAGCATTCATGCACGTGCCTCCCAGACACAAGTCTGGATCCTTAAGGCCCTACCCCAAAAACAATATATACCATTATCAAGTGTGTGTATTTCAGACAGTGAGAAAGATATCGGTCACGAGGAAACTACTGTCGTCAAATGTGCAGAGAAACAGCTGTGAACACCTGCATCTTCAATGATGAGGGGATCTCAAGTGGGCTCCATGCGCCAGCCCTGTTCTCGCATTGTGAAAGCTTTTTGTGTATCCAAGACAACACGCATCACAAAGATGTAACTTCTCCATCTTGGTAAACACATCAGCCCTTCAGAGATGCAGCTCGTTTGGATGCGAGACACAAAGTACAAGGAGAGATCTTGAAATTAAGGCAATTTAGACGCCTCAGTCGAGGTCGAGGCGGGATGATGGATGAAAAATGCACGAGGTATCAACCGTAAGACAGGTGCTGGTGAGGGGATGGGAAAGAGAGGCTTTAGCACGTGCGGTGGTGTAGCTGCACCTGTCTCAAACAAAGGAGGTGTGGAAGAAAATCCGATCATGAAACATGGAGAGCCTGCTAAACCAAAGTCAGCATATTGATCGACTGTGAGTCTAAAAAGGGACACTGGCTCAACCTCAGGTAGGAACTTTGGCTTTGTTGTTTTCCTGCCTAAGGTTTCCACTGATGGCTTAGTTGTAATCATAGCCTGTCTTTATGCCTACATGAATTAAACGGCCTCTCCTCATCAGAAAAACAGTCATATCAGTCAGTGGCGGGGAACGAAGAGTGACAGACTGTTCACCCTGCTGCTGTCTGCCAAGAAATACAGAAGTAACCACTACTGTAACACCAGAATATGTAGCTGGTAAGCCGCAGTGGTCAATTCATTTTGGAAGCTGATATATGTTGTTTTGGGGGTCACTGGCAGTCGACCTATTCAGTCTTTAAGTCATGATGTGCAATACAACTGATTCTGTTTCTAATCCCTTACAGATTAAATCCGGTCTGGTATCGTCGATACCACTGTGACACAGATAATTAGTAAAAAAAGCCAAATAATATAGCATTCCCTATCAACACCCATCAACACACAAATTGAAACCTTGACAGACATGAATCACTTTACCGCAATTAGTGACTGTAATAAACTTCGCCAGTAGCAACACTCACTCTCTCTGGATCTGGAAAAAACATGCCAGAGCTTATGTTAACCACAACTTGTGATTGAAGCTTGCCTTGCCCTGCCACACACATCACATACAGTGCTGTTGCAGTTCTGAGACTTGGCAAATATATATATAGGTAGCAAAGATGCGTTTATAGTCAGCCATCATCAATGTCATCTCGTGTCTTGTGCATTTATAGGGCCATAGTTCCCGTATGTCTATGACAGGCAAATGGAGAAGTAGCTCCTATCTTCCAGGCATTATTTATACTAGATACTGGTTTTACCATGTCTCTGTCGAGCTTAATACACACATTTACCCATAATTACTGAGTTTCAATACAAGAATCGATCCAAAGAAAGAAACGTTTCGGTCCGGAAGCATCGATTTTTCTGTATCGGTCTGCATACTATCCTCATTAAGTTATGAGGATGCGCTCGCATATGTGCCTCTAAGTGGGCACATATGGAATATTCGCTGTGTTGAAGACATTTCACAACGTGTCTGCAATGTCTGCAACCTATGTTTTACAGCAAACACATGCAACCATTTTGATGCAGTGTTCACAGTCAGTTGAGCAATTTTCCTTTTTTTCCTTGAGCAATCTGGCTGTTTTTCCAGCAGCAGCAACGTATCGGGCACCGGTGCCATGCAGGCTCCGTTGTGGTGACATCTGACTGGCTCAAATGGTGACAACAGCCTACAGCATGGCAGCCCTCTCTCTGCTCTCCCCCAGTCTGCCTCTCTCCCTGCTTCTGCTTCTCTTACCTACACGTCTCACTCGGGAGACATCCCATCTGGGCAAATTAGCTCATACAGTCCTCGCTAAGTCATCAGCACTCTAATAGCTCTTTTACCATTTGCCTCATGCACCGGATGACTCCTCCATGGATGTAATTTCTCCTCGATATAGAGAGAAAAAAAAAATCATTCTAAAATATTATTATCCTCTTCCCTCAGGTGACAAAGAACGTGGAGCATTTCATTTCTTTTCAGTATATGCGTGTGATTTCTGGCCTGGATCATAATCGCCACGTGGAGACAGCGTCGAAGAACATTGGTACGACATATGATTGCACTTCCAGAGGGGAAACAAGGGGCGAAGTCAGTGGACATTTTAACTCACATAGGAGAGGGAGTCTCGTGGATAGCTTTAAGCGTATGTGTCCGGTGCCTGGCAACAAGATAAATGGCTGCATCACCCAATTTAAAAGCATAAAGCTGAAGTAGACAAAGAATTTTTTTATGACCTTGAGTAAGGAGGTGAACTGACTTCAACTCTCGACTCAGCGAACCAAACTCCCTCTGCAAGAGAGCTGGGCTTGACACTGTCCTCTGGACCGACAGGCACCAATTTTAAAGGTGTCATTCATACTAGCAAGGACTATAACTTTCTCAAAGGGTGAGTCCTTTCACATTTTTAAAGCCGTGACCCCTGTTCCTACAAGGATGACGGATAGCTCCTCCATCGATCGGGGCCTTTTGGAAAGCATGCCAAAGAATAAGAAGATAGGTTGAATTCCTGCTATGTACTACAGTTGAAAAATAACCTTATATCCACACGGGCAACACATGCAAGCATGCCCACATGGACATACACACACACAAGACAAACATATTCGCCAGCAAAGGAATTCCCCCAGAGAGGAGCTGTGCACACAGTGTTTACTGCTCTCCTCAATTATTGATTAGTTGTTTTCCTTCTGTTATGAGAGGCCACCCCATGAACAGGGAGGAAGGTCCGCTCATAAAAACTGCAGTAGGACTCGTTCTCTCAAACCAGACTGCACTTTATTGACCTCGGCCTCCTTCCTAAACAGGACACTTGCTTCTCTTGGCACCATATTGCTCGCTTGGTTGCTTATTCGCCCTGTTTTCCTTTACCATCTCTTATTTATCTCATTTATTCTCATATCCTCTCCCTCGTTTTGTGGCCCTCACTCACACCTAGCCAACCCTCTCCGGTCCAGGGCGCCTTCATAAAGTGGACCGCAGACTGTGCTCAGCAAAAACCCAGACAAGCCATCGGTTAACACTAAATTATTAAGAATCATTTACAGTTGGAGGTATCAAAAATGCCCAGAGTGCAGTATGATGCAAATTCTTGGCAGGATACAGAGCAATTGGGACTTCATGGGTTTGAAATGTGGGCACTATTTTATAAAGGTGTAGTCAATCATTAAATCAGAGTTAAAGGCCAACAACTTAACATTTGCTATTTACCTTTTGTTTACAGTCTTTTGTTCATCAAGAGCTTTATCACTACCTAATGAGTCATCATCAAAAGCCACCCAAAAGCTTTTAAATGCTATTATTTTATGTCACTTAATTTAAAGTTATTGATAAAGGAAGTTGAGGACAGAACTTCAGTTTTAAACAATAACAAAATTAACTCACATTATCAACAGAGTGTAGAGAAAGAATAGTGTTGTCAAAGATGTCTACTGAAGTACAGTGAGCGGTGATGGTCATAGTTTCAGCTGGGATGTGTAAAAGTTGCAAGTCTGCATTCAAGTTTTTCTCTTTATACCCAAATAAGAGAAGCTTAATTGCCCATTAGCTAATCGTAAAACAAACTTAATTCAAACACAACAAAAACTTACTATTGACACCCACTGCTGATGACCAACTCACTCTCTGTCCTCTGACTCTTCATTTATCTCCTGTTCCCATCCACCAATTCTGTTCATCTCTGGAGTCAAAGACTCGATTTGGCCCAATGTAAATCACCTCCTTACCTTAGCTCCTGTCTCCAATTTGGAATCCCGCTGTGTTCAGTCCCAGTTTGGTGTCCAGTCTTGTTAATTGGGAGGTTGCTGAGGTCGGTCGGGCTGAGCTCCGCTGACCATGGTGAACTGAGGTCAGGGTGTGGGTAGATTCCAGTCAGTTGAGAGAGCCACTTATACAGCATCTGGTCATTAGAGCCAAACAAAGTAGCAGCAACAGCAAAGAATGTAGTGAGCAACAGGCAGATAAGCTGGGCCCTGTGGCTATGGCAGTAACTTTGAATAACGGACATGTCTTACAAATTCTACCTTTTAACTGTGCTGGAGGACAAAAAAATGGCATATGTAATTTCATTTTAAAGAAAAAAGAAAAACTGCGGCTAATACTAATGCCTTATAAAAATACACAAACATACGTCGGCATACTTAGTCAGACATTTACTCTCAAGTAAAAAAATATGATACAAATGTACTTAGTAGGATTAACCAATGAAGAGACAAAACTCAGACAACTGAAAATCACAACAATAAATACAAACTCTATGGATACAGATGGCTGCAGGTGTAACAAGCTTTTTATATTCAAATTAAATAACCTGACACTTCTTATAGAATCAACAACAGAATATAATATCCTCAAAGTGGACAACACAAAGATGTATAAACAATAAGCTGCAGGCTGAAATCACAAACACACATATTAAGGCAAAAGTGAGACAGTTTTTTTTACACACCGTGTATTGCAGATACACAACACTAGTAACACAGTAGCTGTTGACACTCATCTGCAGAGTGAGGTCAGTGGGATTCTGTTAGTCTTGAGCACCGTCAAGTCCTCAACATTCCATTCATTGTCAGAGTATAATATAGCCAGTCCACTCAACCAGGTACAACAGTGCTAGCCATACCCAACAAGTACATGATCCTTAATTTTTATTAAATTGTTGTGCATTTTTTGTACCATTCCTCATGTGCATGTGGCGGCCCCAGTTGTGAGTTATGTTACAAACCATTCACACCCCTTTTGTCCAGTGAATATTTGGATTGGTAACATACATGTTTCCCTGATTGTTAGCCGAGTGCATGCGGTCGCATCTCTGATAATGGAGCTCTCCGGAGCTCTGCTCTTCTGCAGCCTCAGACTACCATCAGCTTCTTCTTGACTGCAGGAAGCCTCAGGTTCATCTTACACAGCTAATCAGGAATTTTCATGTGACTTTTGTAAGGGATAGGACTTTGTATGTAGCAAGTAAAGTGTTTCAGTAAAAATAAAATGACATATTCTGAAAAGACATACTCAAAAAACAACTTTCTTACAGTAATGAGAGTAACTGTAATTTGTCAGTTCAACCCCTGTTCTGGACACACAATGAACACAACCATTAAACATACCACCTTCACTTCTATGTTGAGATGAATTGTTGAATGATAAATTAACTATTCAAAAGGGGTACGGGTACAACATCCTCAAACTTTAAACTCTATAAGCCAACACTTATTGGACTTGTCCCAATATCCCCTGGCAGCCTGGACCGTTACCAGTATGTGTTCAGAACCAACAGATCTACAGAGGATGCCATATCCACTGCCATCCACTCAGTCGTCACACAGACTGGCAGTCACACCTCCTCCACTTTAGTGCTCAACAGAGGAGCGCAGTGTTTATTCACACTCCAAACCCATGTGGTGGACAGAGAACAATCTACTGCTCAGTGTAAGTAAACCAAGAAGCTGATTGTTGATTGTGGTAAAAAAAAAAAAAAAAAAAAAAAAAAAGAGCCAAGACACCCCTCTCTCCATTAGTTGAGCTGAGGTGGAAACATCACAGACTGGCATGGTCATTGCACGGCCCAGGACAGATCAGCTCTACAGTGGGTGATTCAAACCACCAAGTACATCATTGGTACCCATCTGCCAAGCATCAGTGGCATCAGTCAAGTTAAATGTCTAAAAGATAACATTCACCACATCCAGTCTGTTCACCCTGCTGCCATCTGGCAAAAGATACAGGAGCATCCGCTGCAAATACCACCAGACTATGGAGCAGCTTCTTTCCTCAGCCTGTGAGACTCAAGTCAACTGCTGATCTCCATTGTATAGAATTGATAGTTTTCTTTTTTTTTTCTTTTTTTTATCCATAACCTTTTTGCATTTGTTCACTCTACCTAAGTCATCCCTCTGCACATTCAACCAGCCTGTATATTATATTCAAAATTCTAAGAAACACTTAAGACCTAGCAATCAAATTCACATCCACTGGCAGAGTATCTTGGCTTCCCAGCCACACAAGGATCTCAATTATGGTACGCTGGCTGTGCCACTGCCACTGCTGACGATAGAAGATAAAGCGCAGTAATGGAAATGCCATCCTGTTACAGAAGCTGGGGCTCCAGTGTCGACACGAAAACAAAACAAAGTCAATATTGAAGAGGCGAAACAATGTGGAAATAGAAAATTGTCAAACGGCAGTCGGACTTGGCGGGGGGAAAACAATCTCAAATGGCATGCAAAACAATGCCAGTGATGGGGCTGCTGTTAAAGTTGTGCATCTGAGTGTCTGTGTGTGTGTGTGTGTGTGTGCGTGTGCGTGTGTGCGCATTTGCACGCGTGAGAGAGGAAGCAGAGGCAGAGTGTGTTTACTTCCGTAGCCTTTTGTCAAAGGTGGCATAAAGAAAGGTGGCATGTGGTATCTAAAAGGCTCCACACGCAATCCCAGCTTGCCCACCTGTTCTGCTCTGGCTTTGATTTCAGCTTGAGAGGGAAGGAGAGAGCCTCTTGCTGAACAAGCTATGCATCAGGCTTGGCTGTGAGGTGCGCAGAAACAAAGTGAAATTGCCCTGATACTTTCTTTCCTTCCCCCCTTGTAATATGTGGCAATTCAAAGAGAAAGAGAAAAAAAGTAGGTAAAGACAGGTTTACGGGTTTCACAGGTGCGTTTAAAGACATGAAAAGATTTCAAGAAGCGTAACGCCAAGGCATTTGCACAGCACCCTCCTTTTGACCGTCGTGTTAGCATGCCTTGAGATCCCTTTTTCTCCACGCTAAGGAGAGACAAGAGGTGGTTTCGGGAGGGGCAAACAGGAATCATTCCTCTCCCCGGGGAGTTGAGCAAACTGTGAAAAAGATGAGACAGAGACAGAAGGGGTGAGAGAATGAGAGATGTAGACAGAGACAGAAACACAGCAGCAGAGAGGAAGGGGAGCGTAGAGGAGACGGAGCACTTCAGGGCATACCCAACTTAGACATGGCCATCATAAATGATTAAAGGCCGATTTCCCATTCTGACAAGCCTACCAATCTTTGCACAGTGTAATGGAAGCCAAAGTGAAACCAGCGCCGGGCGCCGCATTTGCATCAAGCAATCACCAAAGAGATGTGTTTAAAGAGTCCAGGAGGGGGAACGGTTGCACAGAGAGGCTTTTTTACTATTATGCTCTGTTTAAATGGGGGATATTACCTGTTTACCCAGCTGCCGAGGGCAACCGGCATTTTGTTTGAGGTCACCGCGTTAATATTCCTCCCACCGGTGGATGATCCTGCAGTGGGGAAGGTTGTGGTTCCGTCTTTATAATTCCACAGAGCGATCCACCGGGAGAGGGAGGGTCCTGACCTCAGAGGCAGAGGTGAAAATTGCACCAGTGGGCCAGTGAGGAGGAAGACAGAAATGAATGATGGAGCCGGCAAGGAGATAAAAAACCATAAAGCCATACATAAAAGCACAAGAAAATGTGGCTCCGCGGATTTCCGAGCTTGTATATTTCCCCTACACTTGATTGAATCCAGGAGCCTCAAATGTGACGCGTGAAAGGAAACAAAATCGGGGGTAGATTTGCGCCTTTCCCGCTGTGTCACATGCGCACGTCTGCGGAGCGCGACGGCAAAAACGTGTTGACGAGTAAGTCTCTATAATATCTCCCGACATGTTGAAAAGACTTCTGGAGGTGATCTGAAGGTTGCAGACGCCATTTTTAGTCTCATGTTTGAGGCATAGCCCCGAGCAGCTGTGAGCTGTGAAGCAATGGGTGCGTATCTCTGAGGCCATGAATGATGGATTATATGAGTAGTGATATTGATAGCCGGTGGGTTTTCCATACAAATGAAGAGTCAAACGAGTCCAAGCAGAGCGAGCTTTCTGTGATCAAAACCGACCGCGTTGCCAGATGGAATGGTGGCAGTCAACGTTTCCGCAAATATCGTCATGACTGCGAAAACGTTACTCCCACATTACTCCCTGACTTTCTCGTCAGGAGGTGGGGGGGAAGGTAGCGGAGTAGGAGGCGTCAAGGCGGCCGAGCCAGTGACCTGGGTTCAGGGCAGCGTTTCATGAACAGGAGGCCGGATGAGAGAGGGGGATTACCGGCAGCAATAGGCTGCAGGTTTGACCTGAACTCTGGGCAGCTGAGGTAAGAACACAGCCGCTGTACACCGGGCGCGTGAACTCCTGGGGCGCCCCACCGTGGGATACTTGTGCCGAGGAACTACAGCCTTTCAACAATTGTGAGGCGGGACACCACTGGCTATTTTTAAGTAGACCTCAGGACAGTTTCCAGAAGTGTTTGTGTGTTTGTGGTTTTTTTTTATTCTTAAGCCTTCCACACACATCACGCCAATTTTACATTCTTTACATTTCGCTTTTTGTTAATTGCATTCCTCTCCCTATAGACTTCTGTTATGCAGTCTGTTGATGCCTTCAAAAAAACAACTGAAGAATTATTTTGTCAGACTGGCATTTGTCTCACCTGCTGCTACCTACTGTTGTAATCTGTATGCTTTTATTTGTTGTGTTTCTCCCTCCTTTTTGCTGCTTTTATGCTTTTGATGCTCTATTTAATCTTGTTTGTTAAGCCCTTTGTGCCAGTGCTCTGTGAAAGGTGCTATATTAAATAGACTTACTTTAAATGGCTTTATTAGACATGTGAGAGGAAACCGGATGACAGAGAGGGTGGGTGACATGCAGCAAAGGGCCAAAGGTAAGAATCAAGCCGTGGGGACACAGCTGGTGTACATACTGACCGAATTAGCAGGGTGCCCCAAAATTGTTTTTTAACCAGACCTCGGGCCATCTCCAGTCTTGTTTGTGGCAACCCAAACAGGTATTTAAGCCTTAAAATGATGTTTCCCTTACCCTGACCAAGAGCGTACTGTACCTTAACCTAACCAGAGCAAAACCGAGAGAAACACTGAACTTCAGAAACAAAAAGTTGCAACAAAAAGAAATGTAAAGTTTTAACATAAATGTGGTTTTGCAGACACAAACTTTCCCAACAGTTATTGAGGCGGCTTTGGATGGATAAAACGTATTACCCGGACAAAAAAAAAAAAAAAAACAGCTTCAACAACATTTCCCTGAGCTTAATTTCGATGTTTGCCAAGTTATCCCAAATGAGAGTGAGTATGGGTATAAAAAAAAAAATCAACATCGCGAAGATGATTTGCAGATGCTCTTTGGCCTGGAACTGCCTATTACACGCCACTCTAGCTGTGCCACGGAGCGGCCGATGCAAGTAAGCGCCAAGCGACGCCTCGTCCTCCTCATTCCAGAACCTTTTGTGGGCGCATCGCCGGCATGTCCGCTGTTTTTTAAATGCTACATTTGCTGCTGCTTGAAATGCTGAGGGAGCGTGTTACATGGCCCGGCAGCTCATGCTTCACTATGCTGACTGATGACACACCACGCCTTGATGGATCTCATCGAATGCCACCGTGCCTTAATATCCCTGCCCACCCCTGTTTGCTATGCATCCGCGGTTAAATCCCAGAAGTGCGTGGCTCAGTTTTTCTGTTTTTTTTTTCAGTCTTTTTGCGTCGGTGTATTCCTACGACGGCGCGACTAAATCCCGCACTGTGCCGAGGATTTCTCGAGGCGACTTCAGAGAGTTCATCAGATCCCGACGCAGATCACTCATCCTAAGTGCTTCCGCGTGTGTCGTCCGTGTAACAACCTCCAAATGAGCGATGTGACAGGATTTTAATCAATGTCACATCCTGTCCGCTGGGTTCAAGACCAGGCCAGGGCGCTCCACATGCACACACACACACACGA
Organism: Sparus aurata; assembly: GCF_900880675.1. Taxonomy (NCBI): domain Eukaryota; kingdom Metazoa; phylum Chordata; class Actinopteri; order Spariformes; family Sparidae; genus Sparus; species Sparus aurata. Next base: position 6,870,830 of record NC_044210.1, on the reverse strand, counting down.
GCAGAGGCATTCAGGCAGAAAAAGCTAAAGCTAAGACACAAACACGCGTGGTACAAGGTGCTCCGCGGTTAAAAGGCCTTTGCCATTCACTGTCAGCGCCGTCCTCTAAATGTCATCCTTAATGCATCTGATAGCACACAATTAGGTTGAGATTATGGAGGGGGAAGAGAAAAAAAGAAAAAAAAAACATATCCAGCCCCTTCATCTTCTAATACACGTGGAAGAGGCTGAGCTGCAATGGCAAGGAGTAGGTAAATAATTCCCTTATGGATAGAACAAACAGCTCGGAGCCGACAGGTCAATTGTGATTCCGCTCGGGTGCGATTTAGCTTAACACGTTAGGAGAGACACCAGAGATGGAACACGTGTATGTCCACATGTGTGTGTGTGTGTGTGTGTTACGGAAGATGCATGGAAACAGTCCAGCCGGGATATTGGCTTTTGTCTGCGGCTAAATTTAGCGCAAGGTGTCTCCTCCGCCCGCCTTTAATATCCCTGCTCGGAGACAAACCCCCTAATTAGGATTTGTCTGCGTGATCCCGCCAGGCATGGCTTCATCCGCGTGTGTGTGTGTGGTGTCAATTTGTGGCCACATTTCAGAGTTTAGCACGTCCGCCGAGTCTTTGCGAAATGCCCCGCGAGCGTGTGTGAAGCACGTGTGTGTTCGCACAGAGGTAAGGGCATTAACCTGGGGCTGATTCATATGGTCCCTGCTAAGCTAGTGGCTCTCCTCATAACGGCGAAACGAGACAGATTTGTCATAATAGGGATGAGGCAGGCAGCAGGGGCCGTATCACAAGAACGGCCAGCCGGGGTCCTGCAAGTAATAAAGTACCTGAGAGACTGTGACTTCTTTTATCCGTCTGTTTTGCTTCTTTTTTTTTTTTTTCCCTTTTTCTTTACTGTCCCACTAATGGAAGTTCCTTTCGGTCCATGTGTGTCCGTCTCTCTTTCATGTCTTGTTTTCTCCCTCCCCTCTCAACTTTTCTTTTCTTCTCTCTTTTCCGACCTCAACCCCGCTCCACTAACTCTCCCCCCCGTCTCCTTCCCCTCTCCTCCTCCATCTCCCACTCGCTCTCCCTCCGTCTCTCATGGGGAACAATATATATCAGAGCCCAGCAGAGCCTTGCTCCACTAGTTGCCATGGCAACCAGCCTCATCACAGCATCTACTCTCTCCCCTTTCTCTCCCCCCCCCCCCCCCACCCCTCTCGCCCTGCACCTCTTCCTATTCTCCCCTCTTCTGTCCTTTCCCCTCCATCCCTTAGAGGTGGTTCTTTAAATTGTAAGTGAGCCAGCTGGCCTCTCTGCGAGCGGAGCAGCGAGGTGAATCACAGGTAAAACGGAAACGCTGACCCCAGACGTGGTCTTTCAGAGACACCAAGTTGTTGCCTGCTCCAATAAATATGGCCTGGTAGGAAAAACATACTCTTTTTTTTTTTATCTGTTCAACTAATTATGCGGTTTACATCCACTATTCTCAATCTGTGGCGTGCTCCCTCTAGTGGCGTGTGGAGGAATCTCAGAAATGTTGTTGAAAATTAGATTGATTGATTAAAAAAAATATCAAAATAGAGCACAATTTCAAAATAAATACTTGAACTGAAATTAAATTGAATATAACTTTGGACTTTCCTCCTCTTTGGTTTCAGCCTCCAACGTCTCCCATCATGCTAATGTCATCAGTGATTAGTAACGAGCGAAACTCAACCTGAGAAGGCTAGACAGCAGAGATGGGACCAAGTCACATATGTGCAAGTCTCATGTAAGTCTCAAGTCTTAACCTTCAAGTCTCAAGTAAGTCCCAAGTCATTTTTTCTTGGGCGAGTCAAGTTAAGTCACAGGTTATATCAAGTCGAGTCAAGTCAAGTCCTGTACTAGGTCGAGTCAAGTCCAAGTCAAGTCACCTTATTATTGCAATTTAACCCGCAGAATCTGATCTTAATAAAGTGAAAAGACAAGATATAAGTAACTATCAGTAAAAATCAATGGCCAATGTGTCCAACCTGTTTAAAGAATGACAATACTTTGGATTTGCATTGTAATTACTGATATTCAGTAAAATACATAATGAAATCAAACAAAACAGAAATTTATATTCACTCAGCTGTTAACCCAAATCAACTTCATATGCTGTTTTTTTAACTAGGGGTTACTTCATTTTAAAATCCTATTTATTTCATGTACTGTTTTAACATATGTATTCCATTTTAAATTGTATTTACTTACTTTGCTAAGTTTTAAAACCATATTTGTGTCATGATCTGTTTTTAAGCAGCATCTACTTTATTTACTAGTGTTTTAGCTTGTAGTAATTACTCAATTTTAAGACAATTGCTTCATTTAGTCCATCTCAAACAGTATTCATTCAACTTCGCAACCATAGTTACTACTACTACTACTACTACTACTACTTTTAGGTGACTTCATCGCTGCAATATTTACTTCGCAGGGATGACCCCCGCGCGCACACACACACAGAGGTAGCGGCCAAAATCATGCAGGCGGCCCGCCGTTGCTTAAGATAGGCAGGGAAAACACTGGGTAATGATTCGGTGTTGGCGGGCTTGTAATTTAGCTCATTTAACCCTGTGTTGCTCGTAAAACGTACAGCCAGTCTTGTGATGAACCGGTCGGAAGGTTCGCTCATGTCTCTGTTCTTTCTCTCTCTCTCTTTTTTCTTTTTTGCTTTCTATCCTTCTTGATTTTTTTTTTCTTTCTTTTCTTTCCCACTAATGTAATGTGATGATGTGTTGACCTGCCAACGGACTACAGACGAAAATTAGCTTTCTTGCTAACTCTGGCATATTTACATTTTGAGTGTACACTGAAAATGTCAATTGATGTGCATTGTCCCTTTTAAATAAAACAAATAGAAAATAAGAAAAATAAAAAAGCCACAAATGATACTCAGAACAGCACCAAACTTTAGCAACAGTACAAATAAGGTCTCAGCACATAGTCTGGGGCATCTAACCTCCTCTAGCTTAGCTAGGGAAGCTATTGGGATGCTACAAACATAGTTCAACTCTCCTCCATCAGCTTCCGGGTTGGGGAAGTCCCGACGCGACGATTACCGAGTGCGGTTAGAAATGCTCAATTCCGTTCTTTTCCCTGTCCGCTCTCGATAATAACTGTTATAAACTGGTAGGTAAGACACATATGAACTTTGATTGCTTTTCCATGGAGTCATAATCATACATTTTCATCCATGAGCCGCGGAACTCTACTGCACTCGGTAATCGAGTCGTCGGGACTTCTCGTCAACAGGAAGCTGCTGCAGAAGAGAGGTACATTTTGTCAGCTTTTCAGTAGAAATCCAGCTAAGCTAGGGGAGTTTTAATGCCCCGGACTATGTGCTGAGACCCTATTTGTACTGTTGCTGAAGTGGTGCTGTTCTGAGCATTATTTGTGGCTTTTTGGTGGCGGTTTATATTTGGATCCATTAACTGCAGTGTATTGTTGTCGTTTCTGAGGTTGATAAAACTCTGTAAATTAGCGGTCTGCTAACTTGATCTCTCGAGAGGGAGTCTAACACAGTTTCACGGTGTGTTAGACCAGGGATTAAAGTTAAACCGGAATATCCCTTTAATGCTGCTAGCTGTAGCTGCAGTTAGCTATTTAGCTTGTTAAGCTGTGCATCTGGCAGTTGAGACTAGGTGCTCAGAGCACAAAGGCAGTATTAAATCCCTAGCACAAGAGCTTTGGACTGGGCGGGACAATGCTAGCTGGTTAGCATGCTAACTTTAGATGGTATCTCTGCAACACAAATTAACATAACATCAAAACTGTGAGTGCCTCACATTCTAATGGTACTTCTGTGAATTGTTTTCTGTTTTAACTCAAATTATTACACACTGCACCTTTAAGCAGTGTAACAAACGGCCTATGCTACTGTTAACTTCGGCTATAATGGTGGTAACACAACATATTGGAACGTAGCTGCTGAGCTCATCAAGTTCAGGCACTGAATAAAGCTGCATCAATTAGTCAAAGAATCCATTAGTCCATTAAAAGAAAATTAATTACCAACTATATTGATTAATTAATTATTAAATCAGTTTAGAAGCAAAAATGCGACACATGTTTCACCTTCTTGTTTACAAGAACTTGTTGCTTTTCTTTGTTATTTAAGATAGTAAATGAAGAGTGTTTTGGTTTCTGACTGTTAGCTGCATAAAACAAGCAATCTGAAGAACTCACTTTAGGAAATTGTGATAAGAGGTTTTTTTTTCAGATTTGTTGAACTTTTTTGTGAGGAGATAAGGGTTGAACTTTAACAACTACTTTTAAATCACTTCTTAAAACACATTTTTTATGGACTTTTATGTGAAGTCTCCTTGTTGTATTCCTTTCCTCGTGAGTACCTACTCTGTGCCGTTTTCTTTTTATCATCAGTTTTGCACTTTTATTTATTTTTCTTCATTTTTTTGTATCTAATTGTTTTTATTTGATCTTGATCTTTTGATTTCTTATTTCATTTATTTGATTTACTTCAATTCAACATTTGTGTCTCATGTTCTGTGTTTTGGGGTTTATGGCTGAAATCTCAAACTCAGAAAACAACTTTATTGTATGGAGCCTGCTTCGTGCACATGGACATTATTGTAACAGGAACGGTTTCCCTTCAAACTCTTGTGACCACAGTAAAGGCGCACTGGATCTGATATTCAACCTCAGTTAAGGCTAATAAAATGACCGGGGGGAACTGTGTCCACATACTTTTGGCCATGAAGTGGGTCAATAAACTGTGATATATATGTAGTTTACTTCTAATACAGTTTTCTGTTTGGATGGAAAACTAACACATGTGCAATGAATGCATTTCTGATCTGGATTCATTGATTTTCCCTTTCCTTTCACATGGTACCCAATCCTTCACCCTGTATACACACACACACACACACACACACACACACACGCTCACACACATGCTCACGCACCTCTTCTCAACCTCCATTCACGGAGGATTCAGCCATATTTCAGAGGGCGACAAGGGCAGGGGAGCCTTTTTCCTGCTGTGGGAATTTATGTGGTATCATTATTTAACCTAATTGCACTGAAGACAAGTGGAGGGCGGCATGCTTTCTCGGAGTGGCGAGTACCGGGGATGCATCCATCACATGTTTACACACATGCCACACATGCACACACACACACACACACACACAGGCACTCAGTACATGCCCATTATGCAGTGCGCTCACGTGCACGCAACATAAAGGGTGCTGTAAGTAAAACTGGGTACGAGGAGAGTGTATGTAAAAATGGAAACACGCGAGCTGAGATTAGACACACACCTCTCGCTCGCACTCATTCACTGTACAGATGTATCAAAGCCGTATACAGACGTGCTCGCCAACATGCCTTATCTCCTCTCTATTCCTCACCCGTCTCTATCTCACTTACTCACCCACAAACACACACATGCGCACGCGCTGACACACTCCTTGCCATGCAGAGCAACAAGACAGTTGTCCTCCATCTGTCAATGTTATTCATGAGGAAATGGAGATCTGGGCCATGAGTGATGAGTTCTCCTACAGAAATGGCCCCGGCCAAAACCTCTAGGAAAACCGCCCAACCCATTTATGAGAGGGATGAATAAATATACGAATAATAACTCGCAACCAAACATTTGAGGCGCAGAATTAATGGCAAATTATTGTGTGGGGATTTGGGGAATGGGCTCGGCCCACTTTATCATGCCTACACCTTTATGTAATGAAATTTCCATAATGCACAGTGCAGAGGAGAGAGAAATATTCACAAAAAAATAGTAATAATTAGCTATGTTCAAGCGTTTGGAGCAAATTTTATTTAACCTTCTGTATATGTGAAAATAAACTTAAAGCAAAAAGAATGATATGCTTTTTTTAAAAATATTTTTTTACATAATGTATATACACCATAAAGTGTGGGAAGAACCATGCCAAACATACACAGACAAACAGATGCATTATTATCTTTATGTGTATTATTATCATTATTATTATTGGTAGTCTTAGTAGTAGTAATGTTACTATTAGAAGTAGTAGTAGAAGTATAGTAGTAGTCTTAGTAGTACTAGTTTTAGCCTTCACCAGGATAATTTGTTGCCAGTTAATGTTTTTGCAAACCACTGATTCATTCAAGTTTGAAGTGTACGGCTCCACATTCCATATAGACATTTCTACGATATATGTCATATCATGTTCACATTACAAGTTTATGTAACTCATAATCACAATGGGAGGTTATAATAAGGATGATGTTAAGAATAACAGTGGAAAAAGGCTGCCATGTTTGTGGCGACAAAAAACAGATATTCTTTACCAAAAGTTGGGATATCTCAACTATAACTAAGTATATATACTCAATTAACGTACTTTGAGGTACTTGTACTATACTTGAGTATGTTTATTTTCTGCTGCTGGATACTTCCACATTTTGGAGGCAAATATTGTACTTCAATGCATTTATTTGGTAACTTTAGTTACTTGTTTGCATGCTGCATCAGAGCCAAAGTAGCACGTTTTCAAATAAGTACTGTATTTAATTGCCTGTCTGTTGAGAAAAACACAATTGTAATGATCACATGCTGAAACACTGAACATCAGATCTGATTATCTGTCTACCCATAGAATACAGAATGTAGTTACATGTAGACTCATGTAGACTTTCACTTTAACCAAGGTAAAAGGCCCCCAGAGGGTTTGCTCTGTCTACAATGAATCAGAGAGTTTACATCGTCTCCTGCGGCCCCAGAGGGTTTATTCCCTTCTCCTAAGAACTCCAAAGGGTTTCCGCCATCTCCTACAGCAAAGAGGTTTTCTTGGTCTGCGACAAACAAGAGGGTTTTCTCTGTCTGCGACCAATCAGAGGGTGTCACGATATCTATGCTTTCACTTAAGTATGACTTTTGAGTCCTTTTACCACACTGGATATCTCCATCCTTGTTTGTAGCTACCAAACAGCATTTTAAACAAAAACATTATCGTTTCCAAAGCCTTACCAAGTGGTTTCTGTGCTTAAACCGAAAAGAAAAGGAAGGTAAAAACAAAGGTGAGGGGTAAAACTGTCGACCAAACCGTCAACCATCCATCCAAACATCCAGCTTCCTGCCTCAACTTTGACCGACTGTACTTCCTGTGGGTGGTGTGAGCGATTACCAACATTCCACTCAAGCTCCCTGTTGGTTTTTGCTCCAAATGAAGACAAAGTTTACAACATGACTTTAGTTGCCTTGGCAGAATTACAGACAAAATCACTTGTTCTAACACCTAAAACGGCGTCCCTTTAACCACGCGAACAATGTGCAGTTCTATCACGATCCAGCGTGTCTCGTGACGTTGTTATATCATCACGATTTCTGACTTTATCCGTGACTGTAATGCCATAATAGTGATAACTAAAACTTAACTTGAAGGGTGCCACATCAACAAAACACGTATGAGTCATTTCAGGAGGCAATCAGAAACAACCTATGTTGGCATTTAGTTAGGGGGAGTTGTTTTGTCTAACACAACAAAGAGAACAAAAGCACGAGCAGCACGAGGTAGCACAGGACATCAAAGCAGTTCTAAAAAAGTACGTTTTAAGAACTTCTTGAACTTATCAAAATCGATGCTGTCAGGGAATGTGTTTGTGGAGAGAGCTCCAGGGGAATGTGGCGGCTGTGGAGAAGGCCCCGTTACCCCGTGGCATCGGAGGTGGGAATGTGGTGGTGAAGGTCACTGAGACAGAAAAGGGTAACCGGTAACAGAGGGTTTCATGAGTGAAGAAAAGGAGTTTGAATTGAGTATATTGTGGTCGCAGGCATGGGCGTCGCTGATCCTCAGTTCATGAAAGACTTTGGATGATATACCATAAAGAATGCTGTTGCAGCCCTCAAGCTCAGATGTAATGAAAGGGATGCGTCGCAGAGGGATGGGCGGAGGCGAGCTATGCTAGGAAGAAAGCAGTTTTGACAATGAGATGTGCATGGTGTTCGCATGAGATTTTACAGCAAGGTCACTGTGTCAAGAGATCCTCTCAATTACTGTGAGTACAATGTTATCACAATAAGCGATGATGGCCAACACTATAAAAGGAGGGATCCTTGAAAGGTGAGAAGGAGTAGCACCAAGGAAACACAATGCAATTGTTGTGAGGGTTCTAGATCTGTGGCCTCAGCACAGGAAATGTTCCTAATCACTTGTCCAATAGGCTAACATTGATGTTAGCGCCTTTAAGAGGCTAGCGTCAGAGTTAGCTTATTCCGACAGGAGAACGTCAATGGTAGCTTCTCCACCAGCCTACCGCCAACATCAGAGTAAGCTAATCTGTAATGGTTAAGTTCTGAGTAGCATTTCAGTCATAATAGCCTATTTCTCCATCTCTATTGCCTTTGACATAGAAAACCAACAAGAGTTAGTGGCAGTTATTTTGAATTTATGACATGGTATGCCAACATTATTTAGCTATCCTACCTTTCCTGAATACTACTGAATCCGGGCTTTGGAAGTTTCTGCAATAAGGCCCCGGTTTCACATGACTACCGTCCTGTTCTCCAACAAATGCAGCATACCCAGGCAACTTCATATGGCTAACTACTATATAATGACTGTACCAACACTGCAATCGTACATTCCAGTGATGATAATGCGAGCAAGATCTCTATAAAGCACTGCCATCACTATCACTGTCCCAGTGTGACTTTATTTGATGGGGAGAACAAGATGGTTGAGTGGACTGGCAGGTAGAAAAGCTGCCATGTATCTGCCAATCACCCCATAAAGTGGGAGGATGTTATCTCTCCCTCAGTCTTTCTCTCTCATTGATTCTTGCTCTGTCACAGACTCTCTCGCCCTCCCTCTCGCGCTTTGTATGTGGGGATCTGTCCATAAAACAGCTGACACTATGTCACCCGGCGCCTCGCTCTCCACCCGAAACCTGGACACTGCCATTACACAGATGTCAGACACAGTTGTGATATCATCATAAAAAAGTAACTGCCATGATTTCCCCTTAAAAAAAAAAGAAAAACACACACGCACACACACAGTCATACGCACACTACCCTCCCTGTGCTTGTGAGTAAGCAGGGAATGGAGGAGGAGAGGTTCGGGGGAGTCGGGATAGAAGTGCAATTACACTCGCTGATGTGCTTTGGCCCATATTATGATGTTGGGGGATGATAAGACGGCAACAGCCAATGCCGCACACACACACACACACACACACACACACACACACACACACACACACACACACACACACAGACAATAGCCTCGGCTGTGATGGATGTCCAGATGCAGACCCACTCCAAGCAGAAAATAGATGAGTTCCCTTCCTCTCCACCAAATGGCAGATGGTTCCAGGACGAGCGTCACGTGAGCTCATAACTGGAACTTTATTGGCAGCACGACTGATAACGCCGCCAAGGGGTCCAGATGATAAAAGCGAGCGGGGAAAAAAAACGAACGCGGTTAGACATGATGATTTCATTCGTGTCCTTCAGTTCAGTCAGTCAGGCTTGATTTATCATGTGTCCATCATGAATCCAGGGTGTTCATTTTGAAGCATGTATCACCCTGCAACAGCATTGACACTGTATTACAGAGGATAATACTGGCTTTAGGGCAATGATATGATGAGTGGGATGTCACCAAAATGCTGTGCACCCAGTGCATAGGTCCGCTGTGTCTATAGAGGCTTGAGAGTCCCCCCTGGCAGGTGTACCCCCTACTGTATGGTATGGTATTATTTGGATTGCGTTTGTGCCATTCACATAATTGTTAAATTTTCACTTACAGTTTACAATTTTTTACATTTATGCAAATAAATAATTGCGTTTATATGATTTATCATCCAAAAAATAGATTTTCCATCATTTCGTTTTTCTCACTTTTCTTATGCTTTTTTCCTTCAATGCCGATAAACCTGAAATAATTATTCTTGGGTTCCCATGGTTTCTGCTAAATGAATTCAACAACTGAATTATGGAGAATATAACTGATCTAACCATGTATGCCATGTCCATATTAACAAAAGTAGAAACACATTATGAGCCACTTACTAGCTTAAAGGGTAACTCGATTTTACACACCGCTTGAGCATTGCTCTCCTACAACACTGTTGCACTCATCATTGACACTTTGAAAACAAATGATCAAAATTGACATCGCAGAAGCAGAGATACTGCCTTTTTTATTCTTTTCCATTTAAAAACCTCCCGCCTGTTTTACCCACAATGCAACTTAGCAATTGAGTGACATAACTGGTGGCAATTCATCAGATTATATGCAGCTTCCTCAGGAGCCACAAATTTGGTGGAATTAACCTTTAAATAAAAAATAAATAAATAAAAGTTACAGTGTGTGTAACCCATTTTTTTTTTTCTCCGCATGGACCCATGGACACATTTGTGTGTATCTTAAGAACCATAATTAAAGCGAAATACAAATGATTGGATTTTAATTCCTGGAGGTCTACACTGTAATTTTGAAATGATTACCTCAAAATTGCCACGTAACGTAGACTTGTAATTAGACTAACAGAAAGTTGTTAAAACTTCTTACCGCGCACTACTTGAATTTAATAGTGTACTTGGTAATTCTGAGGTTTTTGGTTTCCTGATTTTTTTTAAATAAAGTCAGCCTTTTAGAGTGCAGTTACAGTAATCTTTGCAAAACTCTTGCAACAAGTTCAACTTCTATGAACATTAACATTGACGTTTTCGCCACTGACCACTAGGAATCCATCTATACAAGGTTGATGTTGTTTGTGGTTTTACAGAAACGTACTTTACCAGCATTTAATATGCCAATTGGGTTGGGTTCCCAGTTCACCAGCTAGCCTCATCAGCAGTCGGCACATCATTTCTATGTCTATGACTTTGGTTGGGAGCAAGACATCCTTGACAGCTACTTGCCAGATTTTGATATGCATATTTATGGTCACCACAGGATGGTTTCTAATAAGTGGCCTCTTGACCTTTCCCTTAGCCCTGCCATCTAGTTGAGAGTGTCATATTCATCCTCCCAAGACAACAATTTCTCATTCTAGACATTTCACAAACTTTCTCTCTTGTGCCAACCTTTGGAAAAAATGTCAAGTTGGCACACAAAATATTTAACAACAAATGCCAGGACAAGTTTACATGTTTACCAGTGGTGAACTAAAAGATGAGATAGAAGAATGAACAAGTATTATATAGTAGCAAACATATGAGGACAGAGGAATAATGGTGTCAGTCATCTAGCCATGTTTGACAAGATGACCAATCAAACAACCTTGATAGTCTGTATCACTCTGTATTTTCCACCCTGTTAAATTTTCCTGCCCTGTTCTGTAGCAGTCTGACTCACTGGCTGTTTCAGGGTGAAATAGCAATTTCCACTTCCAGATGCACATCTATGATTGCCGTGACCCCCATCCCTTCAGTACAACCACCAAAAAATGCTTTTTGCATTTTGACTTATCACCTCCTATCTCTCAATCGGCCCAAGAGACAGCAGCTCATTCACCCACCTGCTAGCAAGCCCATCAACTACTGGAATTTGACGTTTTGGGGAAATAAAAGTGCTTACTGAAAGCCTTGTACTATTTCTTTCTGCAGTTTTAATTTCACCTTTGTGGGAGTTTTACAGACACTTTATTCCTGAAAATAACCCTGCAGATTTGCGGATTTCCAGACTGATTGTAAAGTAATGGATAACCTACTTATAGGTCCAATTTGTGAGAAAGTCTCATCATCACGTATTGATGTTTTGGGAAGGCAGCCGATCAGACCTACAATTCAACTGTGTGAGTATTTGATGAATTGGTTATGAGACTTCCTTACAAATTTGACCTTTTAAACATTAGGAAAAAGGAAGAAAAAAACGTCACTTTTCAAAATAAATGAAGTTGAAATGAAGTTAGAGCACATAAGGAGAGACAAGGTGAGTAAGTCTTAAAGAACTGAGAGATTCTTGGCTTTGTATGGGACGTCTTGATGGAAAGAAATACTAGAAAAACTCCCACTTGATCCTCAAACTTAAAGTCTTAAACAAATGTGAAACGGCATGACTCTCGGAAAGCCAAATGTTTTCAAAAGGGGAGTGACGGTAAGATGACATAAAGAAAAGAAAGGAAATAAAAGAAATGCGAGAATGGCAAGGAAGTAGGATTGGGGAAATGCAGCCAGTCAACGCTATCTTACCCAAGCAGAGGGAAGCCTGGGGAACATACAAGAGAGACTTATAGAAATCCATGTTATGTCACTGAGAAAGCAAACATGAATAGGGATTTTGAAGGTGCACATGTGGATTTGCATTTACAGTATGTCAGTATGTATGTTAATTCCTCCGGCCACAGACACGCTGGGCAGCCACAACAGCCTTGCTACATTTCCCAGTATAAAGTACTAACATCATAAATAGCCTTAACAGGAGCACCTTATTGTGTTTTGCAGAATGTGTATTGTGATACTGACAATGGCAAAAGCTGTTAAGGATTATAAGATGAAAAAAAAAACAAACTGCAACATTGAATTGTATTACAGTTGAATGCATCGTGGCTCAGTGTTGGACATCACACAATCACTACACCTCAGTTTTCCTACCGTTACAGCTTTCTATACATCGACTTCACAATAACAGGGATTGTGTGATGATTAATAATCTGTGACAAAGTCAGCTTGACCTTCAAAATGGAGTGAAAAAACCTTAAACCAGGAAAATAAGTCAATAACGTATCCATTATATGCCTCCGTCGCTGCTTTGTTTTTCATGCATTCATAGACGATGTGTGTACATATTGTGAGAGAGATGGTAAATGCCCATGGAGCTGTTTTCCAAGGCTGTTTCACTTTCTCAGCCCATTAATGTTTGCACACTCGGATTGAGGCAGCTTTTATGAGGAATGTATACCATTTTTTATGTTGTAAATACAATGGGTATCTACCATCCAATATCAGTTGGAAATTAGCATTTCGAGGGATACTGGCTTAATTTTTCTTGCCAACAAAAGACACCAACTAACACGCTTTACTTCTCTTTAATGCTGTCATACTGCTGTGCTCTTATACAAACTGATCATTATTTTTTTTATTGCATGGTATGGCTCCCTACCTTCTCAAAACCCTCCAGGAAATAAAATAGAGATAACATAAATTAAAATGCATTGTAAAATATTATATTGTACAATGTATTGTATCATCAACCCACAGACAAACTGTGAAATATAAACTTACAGAATACACAGCTGCGAGGTGCGTCAGGAACAAAGAACTTCAACAACTTCAGTGACTCCAGTACAGTTATAACGTTTGGCTACAGATACTAGTTAAACTAGGAAGCATATGTTATATATGACAACATCAAAGTGGGGTATTAGCGAAAATATAAGCTCATTTATAGTTTAGCAGTTAGACGAAGAGACCATATAAATTATTATTGACCAATGTAGATTAGTGGGGAAGATCATTAGACTAAAGTAGGAACTCCAAATTATTGCAATTTTTGAGATGACGGTTTATTTCAAAGGTGAATATTAGAAAATAGGTAGGTGAGTTGGTCAATGTAACCCCAAGTGGAAACCCCTGCTCAGTGGATTCTACAACAGGTAATAATGATGTGAGTTGTCGCTTAAGTTGCTATGCAGCAACATGGCAAGACAAATCTGCAGTTGCAATGGAGAAGAGAAGCTAACGAAAGTCTTAATGAACATTCTTGTCATGAGTTCACTCTTTTTCTGCCTTCTGCAACATCAAAATACCCTGGTGGCCCAGAGGAGAGGGGTGACACGTGGCAAGACCTCTTTTATAATATGAGAGAAAGAGATCAGAGATTTAAGATTCATAAACATATGTCCACTAAAAGTTGTTCATATGGAGAGAGAGAAAGAGATACATTCAGAAAAGACAGGAGTAAGAAAGGAGCAGAGGACAGTCCAGGTCATGACCCCCTGCCACTGGCTGAGGTCTTGAAAAGCCTGATGGCTGTCAGGTCCAAGAATCCCCTGAACATTCCTTTAGGGCTGGGACGACGCATCATCCCAAACAGGAAGTGGTAGTACCTGTGGAGCACAGAGACGCTGCATTAACGCTGCAGCGGCGGTTCGTCAATTCTCCGCCATTGGTCATTCACACAGAGCGAAGCACCGCTGGAATAAAGACGAACCGCCATGTAATTCACACAGAAAGCTGGGCTGCCACTCCTAAAGAGACGTGACGGTACACGTCATGATGATGACGTCGGGGTGTTTCCCAGGTGTCCCCCCTGTCACTCTAAACCAGCGGACCATTTATAATGTGTAGTGATTGAGAACCCGGCCCCCTAAACATCCTGGAAGATGAACGAGTTACGTTGTTCTCGCTAAATTACATTATTACATAATCGCCATCAGTAAACAGGTCGCTGCGTGACTCTGTCACTTGCGGGGACGGAGGCTGTTTTCTGGGGGAAAGTTCACTGAATTCTCGGTCGGGAGGGCTGACCATCGCGGTGATTTCTATCAACACAACCACTTGAGTGAGTTAAAGGTTTTTGCCGCTGACAGACGCTGTTTTTCGGGCAGAAATGTGATAGAGTTGGTAGGACAGGCGGGAGGACAGATGCTGCTCCGCCTACAACTGCGGTATTTTTTTCCTCATATAAGTTACCAAGGACAGTTACAGTTACTACGTTACTTTTGTTTGGTCATGTAACGTTAAATTAATTGTTAGATTAGTCGACTAATCACACAAATAATCGCTAGATTAATCGTTTAAAATTCCTTCTGTTAGAGCAACTTCTATGTCTTGTGGAGGGAATGACCGACATTGTCCAGGGTGGTCTTCGCCCTACCTTGCATACAACATTCCGCCACAGTCCCCATTGAGTCTGACCTCCTGCCAAGTGCTGAACCTGCCTGTCTAGCCACCTAGTGTCGTCTGCAGACAGAAACATTAATCAATTCACTTGCTCTGCCCTTTTCAGGAGAGGACATTTTGCACAAGGACTAGTCCAGCTTGTTGTCATGATACACACAAACAATATTTGTAAGTTTGGACCATCGTCAGTGTCAACCCCTCTAATGTTGACTCTCACTGGTGTTCTTACCGCTCCAGTTGCTGAAGGCCTTTGTACTCCCCTTGCCAGATAGCAACATTTACCAGACATGACGGCACTTGGGCGGTCTGCTCCTGGCCTTGCTTTGGCCTGCCACAAATGGGCGAACTGAATAAACCCAAGTCAGGCCAGATCGAGTCCAACGGGATAGAATGAGCTGTGGTCCAGATTTTAACCAGTTCTGGTTTATTCAGGTCTCTCTCGGCTGGCATTGGATGATGAACATATCTGGTGTCAGCCAGATCTAGGCTGAAACAATTTTACTTGTATCTTGGTTGCTCCTGATTCCTCATCCATGCCCTAATAGTAGTATTGTCAGACCATTTCCCAATGTGGAAGGACTCAGAATTGTGCCTCCAAGGCCACTTTGTACAATCTGATGGGATGGAACCCAAAAAAGTCCCCTGTGGAACCTCAGAATGCTCACTGCCATCCCAGAGACACTGTTGCCTAGCTGGATGCGCTGTGTTGATCCGTGACCTTGGAAGCAAAGAAGTTATTTACTCCCATCCTTCAAACTTGGGAGTTAGGGGAAAACGCAATCCTCCAATAACTACAGAACATGGCTTATTGAAGTGAGATGTGGAGCATGTCAGGGAATGCGGCGTCCACACCAGTGTATTGTTGGTAAGCCACTCCAGGGTCTTCATAATGTGTATATGAAGGTCACTTGTCAGTAGTCGTTAAGCACATCGGGGCACCCTGCCTCAGGTACCAGTACAAGACCTGATGTTTACCACAGAACTGGGACCATCCCCATTGGAAGACTAAAGGTGAAGATCCGCTGGAGAAGTTCATCCACTTTGCCTGCACAATTTTAAAGAGGTCTCAGACATTCATCATCTGGGCTGCAGCCTCCCAATGTCTGTCTTCGCTTCATCTGCTGTGAGGGACAGGGGAGTGGGAAAATTTACAGCTGCAGTGATATGAGAGAGAATGGGTGAGGCTCTACAGCCTGGGGCATGGCAGACATTTGCTGCTATTTCAGACCTTTTGAAGAAATGGTTTAGCTCATTGGCCTTGTCCATCACTCACTGTTGCGTGGCTATTCTTTTTGTAGCCAGTGATGATCCTCATTCTCTCCTGCACCTGTTTTTTTTTTTTTTCAACATTCTTCCCAAAGTCCTCCTTTGTCTGCTTGTATCTGCCATTCAGCCCGTGTTGCACACACTTGAGAATTTCCATGTGAATTCTGATTCAGGGGTGCACTGTGGTCTCTGGTTATCCAGGGTTTGTTATTGGGAAACAGCAAACAGTCCTAGAAGTTAATGTAGTCAGTAGTGCACCAAACCATTCTGTCAATGTCAGTGTCCGTGCTCTTCCCCTGTGACTCCTTCAGCACATTCCAAACCATGCACTCAAAAACAGTACCTGAGAGGCTCACTGGCCTCCGGTGACCACTTCATGAATAAGTGGGTGGTTTCGAGCCGCCTCAGTAAACACGGTTTCTAACACAGTTGAAGAAGACCAGATTGTGATCTAATCCGCCAAGTGGTTGTGAGCTGAAGCACTGTAAGCCTCCTTGATGTCGGCATTCAGCAGATCAAGTATCTTATTTTTTCCTTGTGGGACAGTAAGAATCTGGAGAAAGCCAGTTGGGTAAGAGGTAAGATGTAACCCCTAGATATTGCTCTGAATACATCAGGAAAATCTGGAATTTTCTCCAAAACATTATTGAATCATCAAAATTGTCCAGTACGGGTGTGGTGGAAGCTTAAATTAAGTATCTCTTTTCCATCTCTTTTCTTCAATGTCGTTATACCAGTAAGAAAAACTGCTAAAGTTAAAACGGAATAAATCGAAATCTCGGATGTGAAGTAATTATGGATGTCCTGATCAAGTTTTGTTTTCTTTTTCCTTCTATTTTTTTTTTTTGGTCCCAATCCCAAATAAATTCAAGTCTGATCCAAACTCACAAAGCGACAGAAGATACAGTAAGTGTCTGGCACATTCAAGTAGAAGCTGTAGCCTTCAAAATTTTTGCCAACTCTTATTTTTCCTTATCTCCAGGATTGGCTCGGGACAACTCCAGAAATAACCAAAACTGCTCCAACATTTTGTGCACATACAGGACCGAATCTGATTGCAAAAATATATGTATAAGGGGATTTAGACTCAAAGTATGAGACACACAACCAAATGATCAAATATGTAATTTAGGCACAAATCCTTAGAGTACTGTTGATTCCTATATGCACAGTTAAAGGTTCCAATACCTGGATTAACATTAACATTAGTTCCCGTGTCTGTGTACTGCACTCAGAATAGGAGAAGACAACTTATCAGTTTCTTTATTGCTTTAGTTGCTCTCACTCTTTCAGTTTATACCCTGGTCTGGTTTCTTTCCACATCATAGTGATGAGTGTGAAGCAGGGGTCGAAATGTCGGATCCAAAAGAGGTGAGACTTATGCCCGAAAACGCTGTCTGTGACAGAATATGTATGACGGTTGCAGAGGTTGTTCTTTTAAACAAACCTGAGTTATCTTTATGTAGTCGTTAAAATGGCAAAGAGCTGACTCATGTAAACCTTTTCCAGGTGTATAATCTCACTGCTCTAAGACTAGAAAGTAATATTCCATCACATTGCAGAAAACAGCAAAATTCATTTCTTTTAATCAGCCCTGAGAGCCTTGTGCTGCACACTTTAACTGCAACATCAAATCCCGCCAGTCAGTCTTCCTTTAAAAGTGTCTCGTCAGAACAGGTAAACACTGCAAGGATCGGCTTTTAATCTGTCACTTTGTAAACATAGAGCGGTAAAAATCTGCAGAAGCAAAGATCTTAGAACAATCCTCATAAGAAAATTACACAACCAAGTCTTATGCTGCTTTGAGTGCGCTGCTATGCCTCAGAATACCTCAGAATATCATTGAGTGGTGATGCCCTTTTGTATTCATGATCCGAATACTGCTCTAGAGAAAAAAGCAGAGGAAGGGATTGCCTGAGAGCAAGGACATGTTGGTATTTAGCGACCAACATGATGACAGATTAAGCAGCATGTTTGTTGACAATGCCTCTCTTTGGGTCAGTGTGAGATAGGTCACTACACTTTTTTGCACAGCAGGAAGGGTGGTGGAGATGTGCGTATCCCTGATGGGCGAGGCTGTGTGACAGGTTGCTTCCCAGGGCTACTCGAGGACCCGGTGAAGACCTGTGGGCGTAGGAGCCAAGTGTTATTGAGTGTGGTGTGCTGAGACAAGCCCTGTGTCTGCTTCTTTGTCCTTGTGTGAAAGCAACAGGGGCGGGGGGGAGTGTGGGGTCTATTCTGGCTTAGTTTCTGTATTGCGAGTCAATCAGGTTGGAGCTGAGTTCTGTTTGTTCTCATGGCCTCTGCTGAGAACACTGCTAGGTCCGGCAGCCCAGTAAGGACTGAGAGGATACGTTTGCTATTTTCCAATGCAGATTGCATTGAAATACTTGACATACTGCAAATAGAGGATGTTTATATCAGACGGTTCTATAAAACCCTGAATTATGATTGACAATAGTTTTTAAATTATTTATTTCCCCTAAAAGACATAGTTTAGGTAAAGATGGTGTGTGGCAGATCTCTGGTGGCCCACAGCTGTTTTGCACACCTATCCACTACCCTCCACACAGTTATTTTCATCTTTGATTCAAGTATGATGATTCCAACTCGAGGTAAATCATAGGCTGCAGTTTAATCCGTTAAGAATGTGTTTCTTAGAGGTAATAGTCTCAGAGTGGCTTCAGAGCTGGAGGAACTGGAGGTGAGATTTTAAGATTTCAGTCAACAGTAGTATGCTATCTAACATTAGCCTCAACAGCTACAATGGGTACTGTTGGATGGCACCATCAACTGCTCTGGGACCCCTCTCTCATGGGCTTTTGTTGGCGTCCAGCTTGGAGAGTTCCGATGCAATCATCCAGTTTTAAATATCAAAGCATAGTTCATGTGACCTGGCTGGCGATGATAGGTCTGTGAGCATTTCAGATGGGTTAAGACTGGATCTGTAGGCTAAACCCCTCACATTATCACACAATCTGTGCCGAACAACATGTTTTGAACGGGAACTGAACTGACCCACTGAAGAAGGCCCTAACTCAGGCAAACTTTTGCAGTGACCCCTACGTCTAAGGTTGCAGCTGGACCCAATCCGTGCCAAGGAACACAATCCTCACCCTTACTGAAGCATCTGCGTCCCTTGTGTTTGCTGTATGCTTTTATTTGTCATCTGCCGGAGTGTTGTTCCTAATCATGTTGAAATGTGCAAATCACAGACGCATTGATTGCTTCAGTTGTGGAACACTTGGTATTCTGAAGAAGTTTCTTACTTCTTGCAGCTCAATGGGGAAACTGTTAAGGCCTTCAAAAGCAATGCTTAATCTGATTTTAAAATATTTGGGGTCTGTACTGATATGTTTTAATGTGGCTTAAAAGGCAGGAATTTTATTAGGCTGTATCAACTTTGACAACTGTGTTGTTTCCAAGAGGAACATTTCTCTGAATGCCTCAAATAGACCGTATTCACATATTGTCAGCCCAGGGTGCTAACAGCATCATGCTCAGGATGGGAAGCTCAATGTCATCTGTCATCAAGGGGATAATGTCAATCTCAAACCGCTGTGTTCCAGGTTTCTGACAAATCTATATCCTGTCACCATTCCTGATTGGTCAGCAACTCAAAAGGGAGGCAATATTCCACAGTCAAACATATTTGTCAATCAATACCCAAATGCTAGCATTCAACGGCTTCCTGGCTAAAATTTGGGTTTAATAGTGTTACACAGTAGGATGGAAAAGCATGAGATTTCTGCAGCAGCCTCTTGCTGCATATAGGAAAACTCTGCCTCAGGCATCAGCATTGGTCGTGGCTAGGCCATCAAGACTGAAAATCAAATTCTGTAGCCTGTTCCTCTGCTCTACTAGAGGCTATGGTACTAGCCATAACACATCTGACTCTTTGGCTTAACTGAGATGCATTATGGGTGATGTTGGCGGGAGGTTTTGTGAGGAATTAAAAAAGACAATCTAATTTCTGCTGCTTTTACTTTGAAACTTGTTATCGTAGGCTATGTTTGTATGGTTGTAAATAATTGGGGTCCAGCCAAAGTCAGTCTATCCTTTAAGCTGGCATGTCGGTATCACAGTACAGCACACTATCTGCTTGGTCACCCCTAAGCCTGTGGACCCTTTTTCACTTCACAGATTCACAAAACACGTCCTGTAATACCCTGTTTGAGGACTCTCCTTGTGTTCACTGAAGCAGGGTAACAATAAATAACCATGTTTTTAATGTCTAAGCTACCTAAGCTGTTGTAGTGTCTACACTGAGTAATGCATTAAATCTGACATTTAGTTATGTTAGCACCAATTACATCACTATTGAATATGGAGGTCGGTAGAGACCTTTGTTATCTACTTTCCCCTGGTAGCTGTATTTCCTCCTTAACTCTATTTGTTGCTGGCAGAACCCTCGGCATCTTTAGTTTAATTTAAAATAAAACACCAGGGATGCGAGAACAGGCCGTCTATTCCAATCCTGCCAAACACATAGGTTGAGTTTAAAGGGCTAACACTCCTAAAGGCAACGCAACCTATTTTTCTAAGTTGATATAATCGTGGAAAAATCAGCCTCGGGGAGGAATGATTTCCTCTGAAATCGCCTTGTGAGCAGTTAAAGCCCGGCTGCAATCACTCCCAATACATCAGTGCGGTGTCACTCCCCGCACAATCTCGTGTCACAGAGAAGATGAAAATGCCATGAGCGAGTGACTGATACCTGCCCGGATCCCCGCAATGGCTTCCTCGCAGGCGGGGACGACGTGGGGCGCACAGCCGCATGAATAATTCGCGCAGGTGCCAAGGTCTTGTTATTCACACAAGATAAAATGGAGACAACAAGTACTGCTTCCACTTTTTCTCCATGATTTATTCAGAGATGTACGGTGTTTCAACTCTCGGGCATCGCTCGATGGATACCATGGAGATGTGGTGGGGGACTTTAATTAATGATGGGAACAGTGTGTGTTTTTACTTGCAAGCAAAGTGAGGAGATACTTCCCGAACAGGGGAATGTATGTCACTTTCTCACATTTACTACTTTTTGTATGTCTTATGTGCACCTCCTCAGACAGCAAGATAATTTCTAGTTTGAAGGGCTAGATCTTGTTTTAAAACCCTAATACATTACACGGACACAGACACACAAATGTCACAGGGACGATGAAATCGCCTCAGCCAGGTGACTGATACCTGCCCTGATTTTGTTAATGGCGCCATTCCGATGACAAATGATCACGGCAGACAGCTGTAATGCGACTTCATCTTGTGCTAGTGTCATTACACACAGCCCGTCACAAATCAAGGCCTTTTCCAAGCCCTGATGAGCAGGAAAAAATAGTTCCTGATGAAATAATTATTCGTTACAGGTAATCATAAATCTGAAGAAAAATGGAGCGGCGCACCAAAAGTGGCTCGAAGCAAGGTTTCAGTCTGCTGGGAAAAGATGTTATTAAACTTTTTAAAAGTGAAATATACTCCTTATCAAATAAACAAAATTAGTCTTGGGGATCATTTTCAAAGAAGCCGGCTTTGGCTTGTATGACGATTCTTGGTACTCGAAGCTAATCAGATGATACACTCAACGCACCAGTGAATTTCCCAGAAAAGCTCGCATGATTTCAAACTCCCCTTTCGATATATATATGGTGAAATATGAACTTCATTTACAATAGAACTATTGAATGAAGCTGTTGAGTGCAGTAATTAACAGCTGCCATGCTCACCATGCTCTGTGATCTTTCATGGAATTCCCGATATTTTCAACAACAGGTATGCCTAATAATATGGCATATCATATCCCCGTGGCACTGATATATAAATATACAATTACTTGGAATAAATAATTTGAGTTTTCAGTTGAAACGTTCCCGGAAGAGGAGTAATGTCGATTGAGCCTTAATCTAGACATTCTTATTCTACCCTGTTCTTCCGTAATGCACAGCCGATGATGGATTTCTCTTTTTAAAACGATTTTCTTTTTTTTTCTTCTTTTATCACACTGCAAATATTCAGTTTGCAGGCAGAAAGTTGGAGCTTATATCTAACCATTCTTAAGTAGTATCGTGAGTGGAACATCATAACAATGTGTAAAGCGCGGTGTGTGCATTGAGCAAAGCTCAGACGCAGCAGGCCTTGAAAAGAAACAAGGATGTGAAAGGCAGGCAGAACATACAGAACGCGGTGCATTTATCTGTTTCTACAGTTTCTCCAACTCCGATCTGATGTTTTTTTGTTCAACTTTTACCAGTAAGAAAAACCAGTTTTCTTATCTCACAAAGAGAATAACTCTATTTTCCAGAGGGTGTTAACCCCTTAATGGTTTTCTGTCAAAGAACATTTTGAAGCGGGGGATCCATTATTGAAAAGTTAGTTGTACTTACTGCAGCTGGTGGGGCGTTCAGGGGAAGTGTTAGGCCCTAGACAACTTACAAGGATGAAGAGCAAGGGGTTTTAGCATACTTTTTCCATTAACACTTTACAGCCCACTTTAATACATGAAAAATGTATTGTTGATTAAACTTGATTTAACAGTTATTGGACTGTTAACGAACAATGAAATGTGTTTATTAAGCAATTGATGATTGTGAAGCTGCATTTTAAAGCATAGAAATAACTATTAACTATAGCTTAATTAACCATAAAGTAACAGCGATGGATAGTGGCGGACTCAATATATTTGAGGGGCAGGGGCAAAAATAAAACAACAGGTTGTGTGCATCGGAGCATCAGCATGCAGAAAGTTTATTGTGTTTTATCAACCATAGGGGCATCCGCGAAAGGACTTTTTTGGCATTTTGTCGAACAAAGTGTAACATTTTGTCTTCAAAAGTAGTCATGAGTCAGAGGGTTTAATGTCAAGGACAACATACATGTACATGTTCAAACAATCTCTTAAATTGTCTATTAATACTAAAGTTAGCACTACTAACATGTTTTCTAATCATTAACTGCTGTCAATATATCAAATTTGACTTTTTTATCGACAGTCTTATTCAAATCATGATATTGTCATGACTTAGATACTTTTGAGTGTGACTGCTACTACTGCTAGTACCGAATTAACAAAACATAACGGCTCAGAACACTGACCAATTAACTCTGCCATTGAAGCGTATGGGAAATACTCTGAATATGATTTAACACACAATACAGGATCTCTCACCCCAAAAATTGAAGATCAAGATTTCACTGCATATTGTCAGACCTTTTGCCATCTATGTATTTTGTACGCCCCTGTGTTATTTCAAAAGGGTTCTTGGATGTGGTATCAGATTTCATAAGATATTATGAAACTGAGACGGATTAACTAAGTTAGGTAATATCATCTGTATGGTTATAACCAACAATAATACACAGGATATTACCTGACTTACTTCGTCCTCTTCGTCCTTTGTGAGATATGCAGCAACAATGAGTCACAGTCACAGTCACTCCTTTTCTCTATTCAACCTTTGGCAACAGGTTGAGCCTCCCTCCAAGTTAAGTTCAATCTTTGAGATGTGATCTGCCCCCATTTGAAGCAGCCACTGCTGTGGCTTCTGCTTTATATAACTCCAAGGTTGTGATCTTTGCGCGCTGGACGGTGTCACACAGGGTCTTTTTCATATCAACTTTCGGTTTCCCACCAGCATTCAGAACTGCGCATTGGAAATGGACTTGGTGTCTCTGTTACATCAATACAAATCTTTTGAGCTGGTTTAGAATGGATATGGGAAAAAATGGGAGGAAAAGCACCCTGGGCCTTTTCAAAATCATGCCTTCCTTGATATCATTTTTGTCCCACTGTCCTTGCTGATAAGGCTGTGTAAACAGGTACAGATTTCTACACAAATTTACGTGGCTCACCATTTATGAATAAGGAGGTATGGATGAGTCCCATTGTGTGAGGAGACTGTAATTTTTTCCATGCTATTGGCCAATTTATTAGTATATGTCACCTTTTTGGGGGTTTTAGTTCAGTCATCTCCTGTTTTGTTTTGCAGGTTTTATTCTCGGGTCAAGTTTTGCGGTCAAATTGGCAATAATGTGTAGTATGCAATGTCCAGTTAGAAAATATATCATCAAAATATGAGGGCATGTTAGCAATAACAAATAAAACAGAACAACCTGTTAAATTTTTAAAAGGAAGCTAGCTGACACACACTTATTCACACTCTATTATCCCATATTATGACTTATTTAATGTGATTAACATTGTCAGTTGTGGTTTGATTAGGTTTAGACACAAAACTAATCAGTAAGGTTTAGGCAAACACATTAATTAATTAGGTTTAACACTTGGTAAGGTTAAAACCTAACAACCTGTTGGCCCACACACACTTATTTTTCCCACATTATGACTTTTTGACTGTTTTAACATTATCATATGAAATTTGATTAGGTTTAGACACAAAAGATAATCCGTAGGGTTTAGGCAAAAACACTTTATTGGTAAGGTTTAGGCACAAATGTGAATTAGTTAGGGCTAGGCACACAGATTACTTGGTAAGGGTTAGGGACAAAAACAACATCATTTGTAAAAAAAAAAAATTGTAAGTGTAGGACTTCCAATCAGGCTGCTGTATCTGGTGCATTGTGAGGCAGAAACAAGTTGCAGTGGCAACCTATTTCAGTTTGTGCTTTTCCGTGTTCTGTCTCATCAGCCTGCTTTTGTTCCCTTTTTGTTCCCTGCTTTTAGAATTTATCATCATTTGATTATAGCTCGCTCTTTTTTCTTTTCTTTTCCCCCCCCATCTTTTCGATCTGCCTCGTGGTGTTGCGCATTTGGGTCATTTTATAATTAGTCTTAAAACCACGTTTAGTCATTTAAAATATTTAGCAAGTGTTAAATTACATGTTGAGCGTTTTGTATGCTGGAGTCTAGAAATATGTAATTAAAAAGAAATAATGTTGTTTGTTTCACTCTAATGGACAAAAATAATGCAGACTGTTGGAGGTGCATTTGTGCTGTACATGCGGTAATGTAACTCTCAAACCATTGCAGGGTCTCATAATTATAGATAATATGCATGTATTTGTATCCATTGTTTGAGAAGATACAAAGGGTTAAAAGAAAAAAACAAAACACACATGCTTGCTTGTTATTCCCACATTTTGTTGTTTTCTCCTGCTATGAATGATGTATTTCTGTTATTCCCAATCAAATACAGGCGACACGGTAGCGTCGACACAATGAAAGGGCTTGATTGCTCATTATTAGAGCGCATTCAACTACTTGGATGCAGTCTATGTAATGGTAGCCTGCTTATAGCAGAGTTAAATGGAATTATGGATGGAAGTGACAGAGAAAAACAAAGTGTTTATTGGCAGAATGCTTTTTATTATGTTATCACAATAAACAATGCACTGTCACTCCAGATATATTTTTATTCTCTGTTAATGCTTAAATATTCCAACAGGAGAAACTAATGCTGCCACAGTCAGGAGAATATCTCTTATTACTCTGTTTATGCTTCATTCAGACATCAATCATCTTAACCTTTTTCCAGTAAGGCGACTGTCAAACAATGCTCAAAAAATCCAAAAATGGAAATGCAGGCATTCAAATGTGTCACCCGTTATCGATTGGGCCTCAAACCAGAGCCATGGTATGTATGAAATTGACTTTTCAACTAACTTCCAGAAATACCAGGAAGCAGACAAAAGCTTATTAATTTGACACTGAATAAACGGAGCTTAATTATGCTCGATCGATGCTTCAAAAAAGACAAGTTAGAGGCGTAGCTGTGGCTCGCGGTCGCATGATACTTACAAAAGGAGGGTTAATTCGGGGGAAGAAAAAAAGCACGGCCGAATTGAGGGACGTTAACAAGTTTTTATTCCAGCCTCTTAACAGTCAGAACCTCCTGTTAAAAAAAGGAACACTTTGTCCTCCTTATCATCAGCTCGCAGAGGTACACACCGAGGAAGAGAGAGAAAAAGAAGCAAAGAGACAAATCCACGATGGTGGAACGATTTGTTCACTCTGGAGTATTCATTATGTTTCCTTTATTCACAAAAGGTAACAATCACCAGTTAGATGACGACTTCGACCCTCTGGGAAAATAGAAGGGACCGCATGGAGAGGTCGGACGCCGCGGGGATGGTCGCCACATGACAAGTGGATGCACAAACGTGGGTGTGCAGCCGGACAATGAAGTAGGCGCTTCTCCTGCAGCTTTGCGGGGCCACCAATGGAGATTTGGAATGGAAGCGTCCAGGAGGGAGAAGGCGACTGGGGCAATGTTTGTGAAGGTTGGCCTTATGGGGGGGAGAAATCTGTTTAAGGGTAAACACTTGACAAGCCAAGCTGGCGGGGGGGGGGGTCGCACCACTCTGGGGTGAGGAAAATTTGGAAGCAGAGCTGTAGCGATGGCGGCTCAAAAAACATGTGCGCTCAAATAAGCACATCAACAAGACGGGTGCTTAATCGTGGGTTATGCTGAAATTTAAGGAAAACTTGGGGTACGATTTCACCCGGAAATTTCCATTTAGTCTGGGTAAAAGTTGACTCTGTATGAGTCTTTTTTGGAGGCCTAGCTTGAGAGCTGGGTATCGCCACTGATTATCCTGACACCCATGCGATTCTGATTCGCAAGGCTGGGAATCAATTTGATTGCCTGCGCAGTATCAGTTCTGTTGGGGATAATTCAGTTACGGTACCAATTTTTCTGGGTACACTGGGACAGTCTGAGAGGAATAACGCTGTAAATTATACAAGGAACCCTCTAACCAGGTGCATTATTAAGGATATTCATGTTTACCTTCAGAATTTAATAAATAGTTTCAGAGATTTGCAAATAAAATCTGCCTATGGAGAAATTAATGGAACATTGGTCTGCTATTTTAGCATCTTATTAATAAAAAGCGCTGCAGTGAAAGAACAAGAAAGTAATGACACATGCAAGCATAAATATCTAAACAAAGGAAAATTAGGTAATATCAAAGCATCTGTTTGAAACAACCTTTGCAGCCAGTTAAAAATAGGTGCACTCGAATGCACCATGAATACCGTGCCGTTGTTCATCATACTTTGCTGTACAAAGCAAGTCCGTTTTTCCAACCCAGCCCTGTTCAGCCTCTCCAAATGCAACCAAACTTAACTGCAAATTTGAATAAAGTTTGCTCACGTAAAACTTCTGATGACCTCTTCCATTAGGAAACGCACGCAGATACCTGTTTAGCGGATTCCACTGACACGCATAGACTTCTACCACAAACGAGAAAACAAGAATAGCTTGCAAATGAATTCAAGCTCAGGCTGCACTCTGCCCGCGCTTCACCTTGTTACAGGAGGCTTTCCATGTATGAGTCACAGCGTGCTATCACATACCCATCCATCCATCTCTTTATACTCATTAATTTGTATACCTCACGATTGTTTCCTGCAGGTATCAAGGATCGCATTCTTGCTTTCATGAAAAAAAAAAAAAAACCCTTGAAGCTCGGGAAGGGAGACCGACCGAGAGCTGCATTTCCACGCGGTCACAGCGAGGTTATTTTGCTGTGAACCTCAAATGAACCAAACTAAAGGATTAAAAGCTCAAGGGTTCAAAAGGACTACTCAGCAATTCATGGACCAGCTGAGCCGCAAGGTTGAAGAGAAAGCAGCCTAAAAACAAAAGTAGATGTAAAAAAGCTCAGGTATAAGAAGGAGGAAGTGCATCAGGCTTTACATAAGCGTATGAAAAAAGTAAAACTCCTCATGCGGTACAAGACAAGATATGTACGAATGTTTGTGAAACAAGCTTGTAGCATGATGGCTCACATGCTTTTACTTTGGTGAAAATTCAAACCAAGATGATGTAATCTCAATTGAGTAACCACCAGTTTGAAGTCAGAATGAGCAAGTTCACCATTATCTGTATATCTGTTGTTTTTGACTATATTATATATATGAAGTTAGACTAAAGATTTAAATAAGGAACTATAATGAGTTTATGCCTATGTTCCTTTTCAAGCTGTGGTATATTGAGGTCACAGAATGCCATTTTTTTTGGCCAGCTGCCTGGGTATTTCCTCAAAAAAGATGTGTTAAGTGTATTTTTCCATCAAAAAAAATGCAGTGAGAAAATATCATAAATAATTGAGCGTGTTCAAACTCCTATAGATTAATGCCAGAAGCACTTATAGATCTTCTGACTGTTTGGAAAACAAAATATGGCTGTAGCCTTTTAAAAAAACAACATGTACTCCAATGGATGAACAAAAGATTTGATTTCACTTCGAGCGAGACTGGGAAATCTATGTGCTCAAGGTCAAGGTTTGGGTTTTTGTTGCGTTGGTTCCCCAGTTTACATTGTACCTTATATCAGGCGCCGTGCTTTACTCTCCACTCCCTGCCTTCACCTGTCCTGCTGTCCCTTTCTCTGCGATCAGGCGGGAAGGGGAAAGAACCATCAGTCCAAAGTCTAAAATCCAAAGTGCAAACAGTAAAAGGCACTGAAATGAAAGTCCAACAAAACTAAAGAGAAATACAAAGCTTGACCGTAATTGTCTTAGGGAGTTAGGGGACGTCCCCCCAGTTAAGAATGCACACATTCCCTACAGACATATTTCACTTGGGTGATACTTGTTCAAATCATTTGAACCTTTGCAGTTATGACAAATTAATATGATTAATGTACAACTAAGGTAGGCTAGAGCATTGATGAAGGTCAGGGTTTTGGAACATTAATAGCAGGTTTGTGACAGGACACAAACATTGGTCAAGACAGATATGTTATTATCCCATCAGCCTCGCGTACTCAACATCTCTGGTGTATGGTGATCATATCCTCCTGCCCTATTTACATCAATAAAAGCTTATTATACAGTTATTGCTCGAGCATGTTTCATCGCCATGTGAAGCGCGATACCACACTTCCCCGACCTCGAACTGTAGCTCTACTCTCAAGGACTGGTGAATATTTATCTATTACCCACATTGGACTATACCTTTACTTTTCATTCCACTCCATAAAGAGCATAGTATCCCTCCTGCACTGACACCAGGCATTAGACGTAAACTGCATGAAGCGCTTTTTGTCCGATATAAACATAACTCGGGGGGGGAATCCCGGGCTGATTTGCATGCAGAGATGTGTACCGGTAAGCTAAAAACTTCATGAACTTGCACATAACAGCGGACAACTGTAAACCACGTTGGCGGCACTGACCTTTAGGGAGCACGGAGAATTCAAAACGGAGGAGACCGAGGTATTACATTAACCGCGTCGCGCTATCCAATTTTACGTGACCCTGCCCGGCCGAACAAGCAGCAACACAGGCAGAGCTTTTCCTCCCTTCTACATGCACCTGAGACATTGTGTAGACAAAAGACCTGCTCTAACAAGGGTTTAAGTGTTGCCGTTTTTCTTCTCCCCAATAGTCTTTGTTTTTCACAGCTCATCGTGAGCTTCGCATCCATTTCAGTCGCATTCATTAGAAATCGAAGCTCCTCCAAAGCTCCACTCCCGACTGTTTTGTTGAAAGAAAGAATTAGAGACTGAGAACCCTTGTAAATTCTAATTATTATGTACAAAATATCCCACCAGAATGAAATGCAACCCCAGTTGAGAAGCACCTGCTATTTCATGCGGAGAAAATAAATCATCCCGTACCTGGACGAGGCTCCCTACATTTATTGCAATTTCCTCGCTAGTATAATCAAAAGGCTGCAAGTCAGCCAGAGGACGGGAAGGAGACACGGAGCAATGTTACACAGGGATAATACAAACTCAGAGAAGGCTTGGTTTGCGAGATTGGACAGAGAAAATGTTGAATTTCATACTCATTAAAAAAAACATTCTCAGGTTGACACTTACAGGAACCATTTCTCATTTTTTGATTTAAAAACAAAGCTTTGGACACAAAATCATTCCCAGTCAGAGATGAGAGAACATAAGAAGGCCATGATTGGTAAATTAAGTGTTAATTGAAGAGTAGTATCTACTTATTTAACTGCTAACAAACAATGCTTTATAGACCATTTACCAAGCCTTTGTTTATTGTTAAAGGTCGAAAATGTAAGAATTGTTATCTGTCAGATTCATACTACAAACAAATCGAGTAATTGCGAGCTGATGCTAACCGTATCTGCCCTTACGCTAGTTAGCTCAGTTAGCCGTGCCGTTAGCTAATCAGAGTGTAAGCTCTGGGACTAGTGGAGTGCTACTGTTTGCATGGCTGAAGCACACCCTGCTAGTATGTGTCTTGGATGACTGGTCAGACGAGACAGTAAGTGAATCGGTCATTCCGGCCTGAAAAAAAACTCCAAGCGGGCACCTGCCTCCATCAAAAGTCGACAGCAGCAATGCGGCTGAAGTTGTCCCACTTTGGATTCCCAACCCTCCCTCCGTCATGTCATGTTTGACACAGATTTTGATTTGCTTCTAATGAGTGTGAAGAGCAAAAAGCTGCGTGGTGTCACATTTTATTTGCACCACATGGATGTGCAGTTAAAAGGAAAAAAAAAAAAAAAAAAAAATCCCAAGGTCTCTGACCTACATGCAAGTTGTATTCAAACACTGGCCAGAATTCATCAGTGTTGCCATGACGATGCGGGAAAAATCCTACTGCAATGTATATCATTCACATGAGACAAGTGTCACATTTTCAGAGCCCACAGCGGCTTGGCTTCATTCCCAGAACTCGGTCTCTCGGCGCAGAGGTGGAAGTAAGGGAGCGCAGTCAAGACGGGACCTATTGTCTTTGAAGCCCGTCTCTTTCTTACCGCGCCATGTAGGTGGACATAATAAACTGAAGAATGTCTGTTTGTTCCAGCACTGACAAGCATTTTTTAATGCGTGAAGATTCACTGTATAAAAGTTGCATTTTGCAAGTCACATGTTTTAAAAGCTATCTCAGAAGGACATAAATACATGGTGTAAAAACCAATATATATAAAATTGTTGTAATTGTGTACTTTTCTCTCAGCATTTATTTGAGGTCAACTTAATCTCCATGGATATGAACAACTTTATTTACTTGTGTAATTTCACAACGTTGTGAAATTACACAAGTAAATAATTCATTTAATTCATTTAATAGGATCTGTCCAACTACCGGTAGTTGGACAGATCCTATTAAATGAAGTTGTATCAACCCTATAAGGTGAGCTAGCCCATGTAGCCTACATTAAGCTGCTTTTTCCTTTTTTCTTTTTTTTTTTTTTTTTTAACCTGCAGTGCTGTTAATCCTTTTAGATTGTTCTGGGGTGTGTTGCCAGGTTTTGGAGATATTGGCCAAAGAGATGCCCATTTTCTCACCTACAAGATGGAACTAGATGGCAATCGGCTTGTGGCCCATTGAGCTTCAGCACTGGACTTGCGACACTCAGCAGTGGAAAAGTATTTTGGCAGCCGGTGCAGCACGTGACATTGTAATTCCCAGCTTTGGCCACTGCAAAAGTTGGCCTCAAGCCTGGCGCTTTTCCTGGGGGGTGCCAAGATTTGTTAGCTAGCCTTCCATCCATGACTAGATGCACACTACCTTCTGCACAGTGAAACAGAACAAAACTAGCTCCTTACATGAAACTGCTCACGACAAGCTCTGTGGGTTAGCGCTTTAAGCACCACGAGCCGAGTGCCTCTTGGTTCCATTATACTTGAGAGAAAGCAGGCATCTCCAACACTCTGCGACTCACAGCAAAACAATCTAGATAGATAAAAAGCACTAGAGGTAAAAGGGAAGGCTGGTAATGAACTTTTCTTAGAAGCTGCTTAACGCTGAAAGAAATCCACTGAATCCTGTTGATATACTTCAAATGTTTTCACCTTGCACAAAATATATGCAGGATGAATTAATATTGGGTTAATTTCCATGCCATGCTGTAGTAAATTGTACAAGGCTAACATAGTCAATGGTAAATATAAAAGGCCTGCGGCGGATAAAACCGCGTGTAAATCTGGTTTCTTTCCACTCCGCTCAGCTGTTTTTGCCCCTGACAGGAGACAGGAGTGTTTGTGTGCGGAGAAAACAAATGTACAATATTCACCGAAGAAGACAGAAACACAAACACCCACGAGAAGCGCGGACGATCGAACACAGTCTCCGCCCTGACCCCGTCGCTTCTGGGATGACAACAAATAGTCCACACGGCGGCGGCGGGTCACGTGACAACCCCGTCTGCGTCGGCGAGGGCAGTGCTCACTGACAGGCCGTCCACAAACACTGACAACACGGATGTCATATCTTATTGACCAACAGTCCATGCTGGCATTTGGCTGTCTGTTTGTGTGTGTGTGTGTGTGTGTGTGTGTGTGTGTGTGCGCGTGCGTGTGTGTGTGTGTGTGTGTGTGTGTGTTAGAGAGAGAGCGGGAAAAAGACAGAATGACCTCCACTCATGCAGAACTATCAAAGGTGGCATTCAGCAATCAACAAACACAACTGACTTTATTTGGGGGTTTAAAAAATAAGGGAATATCGGCGGCAGATTCAGACAAATGTGTGAAATACGCTCGCTGTCGTTCCCGCGAAAGCACAACACTTAACCATCTTCCCCTATCGCTAAATCACAGCCTCTCCTTGTACGAGCTGGGATTTACGCATTCAGAGAAAAATAAACCGTGTTCCAAATTATTATGCAAATTTTAATTATGTGTTATAAAGATTACATATTTTGTTGTTCAATGTGTTATAAAGATTACATATTTTGTTGTTCAATTAAACTCATGGATGGTATTGTGTCACGGGCTCTTTAGATCACTGAAATAAATCTCAGACACATGTGACCAATTAGTTTGCCAGGTGAGCCCCATTAAGGAAAAACTACTTATGAAGGGCGTTCCACATTATTAAGCAGATGACCATTTCCAAGCAATATGGGAAAGAAAAAAGATCTCTCTGCTGCAGAAAAGCGTGAAATAGTTCAATGCCTTGGACAAGGTATGAAAACCTTAGATATTTCACGAAAACTTAAGCGTGATCATCGTACTGTTAAGAGATTTGTGGCTGATTCAGAGCACACACGGGTTCGTGCAGATAAAGGCACAACGAGGAAGGTTTCTGCCAGACAAAAACATCAGATTAAGAGAGCAGCTGCTAAAATGCCATTACAAAGTAGCAAACAGATATTTGAAGCTGCTGGTGCCTCTGGAGTCCCACGAACATCAAGGTGTAGGATCCTCCAGAGGCTTGCAGTTATGCGTAAACCTTCTATTCGGCCACCCCTAAACAATGGTCACAAGCAGAAACGGCTGCAGTGGGCCCAGAAATACATGAAGACTAATTTTCAAACAGTCTTGTTCACTGATGAGTGCCGTGCAACCCTGGATGGTCCAGATGGATGGAGTAGTGGATGGGTGGTGGACGGCCACCATGTCCCAACAAGGCTGCGACGTCAGCAAGGAGGTGGTGGAGTCATGTTTTGGGCGGGAATCATGGGGAGAGAGCTGGTTGGCCCCTTTAAGGTCCCTGAAGGTGTGAAAAGGACCTCTGTAAAGTATGTGGAGTTTCTGACTGACCACTTTCTTCCATGGTACAAAAGGAAGAACCGTGCTTTCCGTAACAAAATCATCTTCATGCATGACATGCACCATCTCATGCTGCAAGGAATACCTCTGCATCATTAGCTGCTATGGGCATAAAAGGAGAGAACCTCATGGTGTGGCCCCCATCCTCCCCTGACCTCAACCCTATTGAGAACCTTTGGAGCATCCTCAAGCAAAAGATCTATGAGGGTGGGAGGCAGTTCACATCCAAACAGCAGCTCTGGGAGGAATGGGACCACGTGGCATTAACAACAGATTTTATGCTCCTGGGGAAATTTCCGAAGCAGTTATCATCAGATGCGCAGTAAAACAGACTTCATATAAATTACGACACTGGGCGATTTTTGCACATGAGGAAGTGCTTTTACACTCCTCGGAGAACCAACCAGAGGAGCCATAAAGAGAAAGCATATGCTTTGACTCCAGCATGGGAATCTTTTTTTTTTTTTTTTTTTTTTTTTAAACGGGCACGTGAGCACCTCCTGGATTAAAAAAAAGGGGAAAAAAGCACTTGGAACTAAAGACTATATCAAATATGCTGTGACTGGGATGAAATCAGTCACGGAGCAGCTGTTCTCGACTCCCGGAAACAAAACGGATCAAAATAGTGTCTCTTTGATCTTCTCGCACTTGAATGCATCGCACCGGCGAGCATCGGGTGACCCGTCTGAGAGATGCCTGGTGCGCGAGCTCCCTTTTAAAAAGGTGAGCTCACCATGGGAAACTTTTCAGGGAATTACAATAAGCGCACGGGATCATGAGCTAATGAAGCGAACTGACAAGAGCAAGACATGATTTCCTGTCTTGTTTAACACAATAACTTTAATCCGACGAGCCGGGGGCATGGCTTTGGTGAGCGGGGTGGGGAGGAAAACAAGGAAACATTTAAAAATCAGAAACAAAAAAAGAAAAAGCCAAAAAGAGCCTGAGAGGGGGAAAAAAAAAAAAAAAGAAAAGGAAAGGAGGTATTAAGGAACACGGTGAATGTTTGTACCCGAAGCATCCTTAAGTTGGAAGCTACAGTGAATTATTTGAAAGTGAAAAAGGCTTCACTGACGGAGAATGTGAAGTTTTCATCAGCAGCATGCCCGTGGCTCACAATAGGACGCCGCTATTCTTTCTGAGCTCCAGGTTGGGTGTTTTTCTTCCCTCTGTCCCTGGGTCCTGTCGCTGTACAAGTCACTTACTTATTGATTTCGGAGGACAATTTACCCAGAATTTATAGAGCAACACAAAGAGACAAACAAACACTGAACTCTCTTCGTCCTCCTCCAAGAAAAAGCGCTGGGAAACGATGTTCAGTTCTGTTATTAAAAACTTTTTTTTCATTACGCTTTAAAAAGAGGAAATAAATTGCTCTCTAATGCAATCATGTCCCCCCACTTATCTCGTCGGTTCAACTACAACAAAATTTGGGAAATGGGATTAGCATAATAGAATGCCGATTAGCATAATGGAATAGCGTGCATGTTTTAAGAAATGGCGTGCGCAGGCTGTCCCTGGCAATGCTGGCTGGCGCGTTGGCTTCTGTCGGAGGGGAAACGGATAACAGAGTGGGACTAGTTTGAGTTTAAACCGCACGTTGGAACGCGGGGCGGAAAATTTTACTGACATGATCTACATGTGGAATGTAATTTGGAGATTATTTGGGCAGTGTGTCCTAAAAAAATGGAGATTTGAGTCTTTCAGCCACAAAAATGAGGACTTGAAACTTGATTTAGACTGAAGCTGGGCTCAGACTACAGATTTTCTTCACTCGCACACAACTAGATTCGGAAGATAATGCCGAATTTTGGATTACTGGATGCAATGCTCCACCTAAAGGGATCACTCACTGGGAAGCCCTTGCAAACACAATGCTGACTGGTTTCCTTAGGTTCAATTTTCTATTCCTCTCGTCATGACAATGTGCTTATGGTCTGGTTAGGTTTAGGCAAGAAAAAAACACTTGGTAGGCTTAGGAACATATTTGGCTGTTTTGGCTTTTGGGCATAAATGGCCAAAAAAGTCCCAAGAGTCTCATTAAAAACAACAAACATGACCCTTGTCCCAATTTCCCATGGAGAATATCCGGTTCTGGTCGCTCCAAACGTGGCTTGGAATTGTTGAAAAGTTCTTCTTCAAAACCATGCAGCCGTGTCACGTTTACAAATGTTGAAATTGGCAAATCAAGTGAAAAATGTTGACTGAGTCTTAAATAACCCAAGATTTCCGCTAACCAATCAAGCTAACTTCTTGATAAATTGAAAGTCAATACAATTATTTAATCCAAATGTTATTAGACCAAATGGGTCAAATTTTGGTGATTATCCCGTCTTATTCCCAACTCGTCAAATACTGACACCTTGTGTTGGTCGGTCGGGCCGGCCATCAACCCAAAAAGTCTGTATTAATTGGGTTGATTGGAGATAAATTAGCCTCAAACTCGTGTAGCCTGAGTCCGGCTTTGCTTGCGACTTGGAAGCAAAAACATTTAAAAGGTACCAGTAGTAAGACATTTGATTGTCGATGCTAAGTCATAATTTTGTCAAATGCTGGCCTATCAACCCAAAGCGTCATCATTTGTTAAGATGGGAATTTGACTTAAAGATCAGCTAAACTGGACCTTTAAGCTTTAAATTATGGTTAAAATAACAAAACAAATCCATCCTGAATTAACTCAGTGTAATTTCAGTGTGGCAGGACAACTGACCAACATTGCCATCCCTGGAGCTGTGCTGTTAGTGTGGTTCAGACTAACTGAGTAGGACGGCATCAGTCAGGCCTTGCTTGGCCTCACAATTGAATGTCTAATTATTGATCAAATGCTTAGAAAGGATTTGTCTCAGCCATGTCAAAAAAACACTATAATCACAGCTTTAAAAGGAGTGAGTGCAAACGCTGTGTCATTTTAATGAGCATGGAAAGACCTGATTTGACTTGCAACTCGATTTTGACTCGTGCCTGAACTTGCCTTCAAGAGCTCGACACTTGATTTGAACTCGCCCCAAATGACTAAGAAGTAGCTCTGCTATTTTTACAGAAAATGAGCTATTTTGTAGTCTCACCCATGGCAATTCTGCGGGAATCCAAGCTGAGAGCTTAGTTGCTCTGCTTGCATGAGATTTTTGGAAAGCACTGTTCATATTGATAAATATTAATCCTGCTATTACGGATAACACATGAATCGTGTTGTGGGGGGATTTTCAATTGAACTCGGACCAATTACACCTCCCCGAACAAATCAAACCAAATGCTTGCTTTGGAGAAATTGCAAAAATGGCCTCGGAAATGCCCAGGTGGGAGCCGTGAAGCAGTAGTCAAAGCGGCACTTGTGAAAAAAAAAAACTGACCCCTAGGTGAGAAGAAATAATAGGATATGAAAACAAAATGAATGGCTCATTAAAGTTCATTGTGGGGGTTTTAAAATTTCGGGGGATGAGGATCTGACACGGAGAAGTTAGCAGCCTGTTAGCCTGGAGGTGCTGCTGTATCTTTTATAAGATGTGCCGTTTGGTGGATGCTAATCCTCAGAGCTACTTAGAAAGAAACCATCATTACAAGGTGTTTAAACAGCAAAATACAACTGTATTTACCCTCTTTATTTGTTCTGAAACCCACATCTTATTGACCCGTTCTCACGTTCGAGCACATATTTAATCGGCTGTAGTTTTTAATGGAGATATCATACGCTCTGACAGAAACCCACAAAGATAGATGTTTTTCTAGCCTGTGTGCAAAACATACTCTGATTCCTGGAGGTGTGTTTTCCCAAATATGCTCATCTCTTTCTTCTATACCATCTGCTTACCTGAGCTGAACATGTGTTCATTTGCATTTCCAATACATCATAAAAAAAGAAGAAAATGCCTGAGACACGCATTCGCTCCCCCTCGCTCTCACCCCTCTCTCGCACAAACGCACCCACTGTGAAGGAACCTTGTTATCTGCGCAGTGCGTGTTCTCATTGCATATCCAATACATCATTTCCCCTTCGCACAAAAAAAAAACAAGACACCCCGTGCCCTACTTCATAAAGTGAAGTCAGGGCAGCTTTTACTTGAGGGCGCATGAGTCAGTATTGACTAAGACATGGCACTCTTCACAGGTCCACCCACGCTCTCTGAGCCAATAATCGCGCCGACGCTGTCTGACGCTGTGTGGAATAAAAAAAGAAAGAAAACAAAATATATCCATTTTGTGCCTTTTATGCTAATTGATAGCTACAGGTGAATTAAAAAACAACAGCTGGCATTGTTCCATATGTGCACAGGGTTTTTGCAGGAAGCATAACAAATGGTAATTTAAACGGGCAATGGGAAAATCGATACATTTGTTTTAGGCTGTCACTTGGGGAGCATCATACGGGGGTTTCACAAGATTCAACGCAACAGTGTTTTACCTTCTTATCCTCAGACGAAGCTCAGCAGCTGTGGCCTACTTCAAAGGCCAAAGGATGACGCTTACTGAGGAGTATGTGAATCATTATCATCCACTATAATGTTCAGTGCAGGTCCACTACCAGTTAAGCTGTCTATTATAACCATATGGAAAGGTTAGCTGGTTAGTTCATTCATTTTTAACATTATATACAATAACACTCAGCATTATTTAATGACTGTAAGGATCTACTAGTGGTTTACCCCAAGGGATAGCAATGTTGTTCTGCAAGTGAGTCCATGACTTTGGTCCAAACTGCAATATCCCATTTGCTATTGGATTGATTGCTATGCAATGCTGTACCAAGACCTAAATAGGTGCCCAGAGGATGAACCCTGATGAGTTTGATCTCTGGCTTTTAATTTCGCACCACCTGTAGGTAAAATATTTCACTTATCCAGTGACATATATTTCAACATCTATTAGATAGATTGACCAAAAGTATTTTGCAGATGTTCATGGTTCTAAGATGATGCATCTTTGGAGGCCCACCTCCCTTTTTTTTCCTCCTAGCGCTACCATCAATAACAGGTTGTGGTTTTAGGGAAGATGTTACCATGAATATCAAGACATTTACATTCATTTTGGGATGAATTATGGGAAGTGACTGGAACTTGCCTAATACTATATATAATAATAATAATGCAAACACCAGGCCTACTTGTAAAATCAGCATGTTAGCACTGTCACTATGATCATGCTAGCATGTTAGCATCTAGCTAAAATCACTGATGCGCCTTTGTACAGCCCAACATAGCTCCTAGCAAACTGGGGTTTCCCAAAGTTTGCCCCTAGTAATGTTCGATTCTGTCAGACAGATGTTCTAAACAAAAGACATTTGTGATCCTAGTGCTGTCTTGGACATTAACAATACAATAAAATAGGTTTTTCCTTTCGACCCGTAGCCTGAATCTCAGTTTTGACTGAGTTTGTGCACAACTACTGAAGGCTGTAAGCCCTCTAACATCAGCAGGCAACCTCATTTTTAGTGTCTATAGCCATTGGTAATCAAGGGGCTTTTGATCTGCGCCATATTTTGTACAAATTATATGAGTTTGAGGGCATGACAGTGTCACAACCAATCTTTCTGTATTAAATGTACATTAGTACAGTTGCCGATCATGTAGCATATGGCTCCATGTTTGACGATGAAAGTGGGGCGATTTTGATTAAAGTTGGAAACTCCTAAATGTATCTGTCAAACATCTTTAATACATGAATATGTGTATGAATAGATGAACTACATATATAAAAATTGGGATTTACTATGGTCAGGAAGTGCAGACAGCCTACAGACATGAAAGGCCAACTCGATCAGTGACACAGATCAGTGGTTAGAGGGCCATGACGGCAACTGTCGCCGTAATATTATGGAAATGATACAACTTGACATTAAGCTCCAGTATGTGACACTGGTGTGCCTTTCCACTCATTTACCACATCATTAACTTTCACTTAAAGTCTCAGACGCCATACATAGAACTTGCTGTTAAGAATAATTTGTGATCCTTGAAATCAGAGAATCCGCACTTCCAGAGGTGGCAATATTTTATGTGCGGAGAAAAAGCGGTGCGGTTTTGGATGAAGTTCAAAGACAGATGCACTCTTTTAGCTGCAGGCATATACAAGGAATAGTTTTCAAAGATTCATCTTCTTTCACACAGCATGCAGTCTGAAAGCAGATCCATATTCTAGGTTGAGAGACAGTAGTAATCAATATCCATTTCACTTACTTCCAGTTTTTCTCCCACATATTATACAAAAACTGTCAAATTATCAGATATAAAGTTATAAAATAAATGTTGATGGCCACACTAGGTTCTAACTCAATAAGGTGCTGGCCCTCGCCCTATGAATGAGCTTCTCTGATGCCAATTTGGATAAGTATGTTTGCACATACGGTGGCCCTGGTTAGTCAAACAACACTCAAAAGGCTTTTGGGGGATACAAAAAACCCCCTCAGAAATGTAAACCTGTTCCAAAAGCTTTAATAGTGGACAAAAGTTTCGACGTCATGAGAAACATGAGGTCACTTTTGGTTTTGCGGCAGATTCAGACAAAAAAATTGACTCGGTGTCCAAAGAACATCAGGAATACTAAAGGACAGAGTGTGTCTCTATGATCCAGTCACTCTACTGCGACTGCATGCTGCCACATTTCACTTTGAGGGTACATTGAGTGAGTAATTCATACTCAAAACAAATAGGGAGAAAACTTCAAGACTAGCTGCTACCTGCTGCCAACTGTTAGCTTGACCCATATATAAGTGTAGCTAGCAGTCTGGACTGGAAGCTTGGCTCACCAGGGTTGCTGCTGGTGTTACACCACTAACACAGGAGCTTTAGACTGGGATGGGTCAGAGCTAACTTGTTAGCATGCTGACTTCAGCAGATACCTCTGCAACAAAATACATAAACTAAAACTGTGACTTCAAACCTGTTATTTCTTAAGAATCTGCTGCTGATTTAACTTAATTGTGATTGGTTTCAACTAAAATTCTTACATGTTGCGCCTTTAAAGAATACTATAGATCGGCGACAGATCTGACAGAAGGGCAGTACAGACAGATAATCAAAAATCTGGCCTCACGGACAGCGCGATGGATTTATCACTACGCAGCACAGCTGAGCGACTGATCTGTCAGAGCCACGGTCGTGGCCAGTGATTGTAATGTTTACCAACCTCGAATAATCTCATACCTGCTCAATTTGCCTACTGTTTCTACTGTAACAGTAGTGTAGGTGTAATGGTGGGATATGAAATAGTAATAATAATAATTTCCTCATTTAGAAAAAAAACAAAAACATTCTCATCTGGTCTCACTTTTCTCCTCTGTTAAGAACATTATAACAGCCTTGTGCGAACACCACTTCACATGTAAAAGCCATTCACCTTGGATAATCCATATATAATACATGCTTATATGAGCTCCGACAGCCATGCAGTACTTCACAAGGCAGTGTCAAGGTAGCTGTTACCCCGGGGCATGTGAATCACCATTAAGTAAGACATTGCACGCAGCGTCCAGGCCCACCCACTCTGTCTCAGCCATATGTACATCACGCGCCCTGTCCAGCACCGCAAAGGGCCTTTAATAAATATACAAGGGAGGCAGTGCATCAAGTTGACAGGGCATCGCCTGTGCTGTCCATGGAAAAAAAAAAAGAATTAATGATTCATGATTCCCAATTATGTTTTAATTCAAAACGGAGATTAGTGCCTAGTATGGGTGCAGCCAGAGCGGCGGTGGGGGTGTGCAGAAATGGTTTGGCAGGCGTGGAGACAAGACATCTGTCTGTAACACCGGGCCAAGAGAGAGAACGATGGGCGACAACGAGGCCGCCGGCCGTGGAGCAAAGAGACACAGCTATGTATGTATGCACGCATCCCGCCATCTTTTAATTTTGTATAAATCACGGCCCATTACTGGAGAAATTAATTTCACGCAGACCACACTGGGTGGAGTGCATTTTTTATGTAGTTAAAATCAGCTGGGAAAAAAAATTCAAAATCAATGGGAAAACCTTTTTCTGTTTTCCCTCATTTTAGACGGACTACAAAGGGGCTGGAACATGGATCGCAGAGTCTCTGTGTGTGTGTGTGTGTGTGTCTGTGTGTCTGTGTGTGTGTCTGTGTGCGCGAGAGAGGTAAAAGGATTCCTTTTGCCAATTTGTTTCTTGGCAGTATTCTCCGAATCGCTCAATACAATCTCTCTAAAAGTTTTCATTTATCAATTGTTTGCACTCCGCCCCCTCCAGCCCCGCCACCCCCCTCTCCAAGGGCCTTCAGTACAAGAGAGCCGCAGCCTCGCCGAAATCTTTCATTCATTAATGAAAGGCATCCATTACTGTCAAACAGCGACGGAGTTAATGTAAATAAATGAATTCTCCAACCCACTTAACTGTGGTTTATTATGAGCGAGCAAGGCATAATTGTGTTTCTGATCAGTTCAGATAAATTCAGACGCGCAGTACCTCCACCCCCAATGCCACTTCTCATTTGCATGCCAAGGTCTGCAAACTAAAAAGGGGGGGGGGGGGGTTGTATATATCACATGGCTTATTACCAAGGCTTCAGCTAATGACACTGGAATATGAGGGGAGATATATTAAAAAAGGCAAAATGTGGTAATACTTTGCTTTGTACCGGGAAGCCTCTTAAGTGAGTCAGTCTGCGCTGCTTCTGCCGTTCATAGCTTGTGAGAAAAATGTCTGTCATAATCATAAGAAACCCATCTGCTTTGGGGTGTTTTAATCCAAGCCAACCTATAACTCTGAGTAAAATGATGCAGTTTCAGTTTCAGCGCCTGCCACCTCCCTCCCAACGCGAGGCAAATGGCATTTCAGTAAATGCGGGCCTTTTCCGAAAGGATAACGTAAGTGGCGTTTTAATAGAAAAGAGATGCAATTCGACTCAAAGCACTGTGTCATTAGCCACATACGTATTTACTGTGAGCCGCTCCAGTGGGAACAGAGCCCAGAACCTGTCAGCTTTTTACGCACCGAGCTGCCGAAGATCACAATTTGTTGACGCCGTTCCCAAGCTGCTCCGCGTATGCTTTAAGTCCCCTCGACTTATATGAGAGCAGGTGTGTCGCTGGTAAATAAAAAAGCCACTCAGTGTAATAGACCTTCACTCATTAATCATCCGCATGCTCACGGTGCTCCCCGTCGCCACGACGCTGACCCCACCGAAGGCGTACAGGTACGGGCGGCGAAGAGCGGCTTGATGAGCGTGATCGAATCGAGGTAATAGACGTCTTTGATTCTCGAACTCCTCTGAAGCGGGCAGCGAAGACGTCACCGCCAACGCTAAAATTATGGAATCCCTTGTGGGAACACAGAGTCTCGTCTCCCACATGCAGCCTCAAAAACACTTGTGCGAGCTCTGCCAAGGCACGTAACGGTCGTGTGAATGTTGTTAAACTCTGCCTGCCGCCGCCGCGGTTCTATTTTCTGACACTGACCGTAAATGTGGTTTAATTATTGCATGTTGCCAACTGTTGGCCGCGCTGATGTCACACACACACACACACATTCTTTTTTTCCCAGAGTTGTTTTGTGTGTGAAGACAAAGCTGTCTCACTAAATCATTTTTAGTGCAGTGCAGAGGCTCAGGCATAAGCACTATTAGGTAGACATATTGTGACTCTCCTTGCACAGGGATGCACTCAGGCCCCGGTCGTTAGACGTGACATTTTTTAGCAGCGAAATGTTGACACACTTAGGTGCCACATGCGAGGCTCGATCAGAGGAGGCGCCGCGATGTGTGTTATTATTCTTTGCAGTCGCTGTTTAATGGGTGTCTGGTATTTGGCTCTGCCCACGGGAGCGCAAAGGGAAAGGTGTTGCACGAAGGAATGTCAGTTCCTGGAAAACACCATTAGTTAAGGTTCCGGAGCAGACTGCCAGGTAAACATTTGGGTATTTTTCTACTCACATTTTAAACTCCAATTCATCTCTTTGACACCTTCAGGTGACACTATACAGTAACATCATCAATTATGATGAAATTGTTGTTAATTAAACATTAGTTGATAGTTAGCAATAGTTAGTTAACAATTAAGCCCTGTTTTTTAAAAACAATTGTTTACTGTAAAGATGATGGCATGGCATTGCTTCTCAACTTTAAACTACATTTAATCAAATAAAACTGTAGTTAATGTTTAGTAAAAAAAAAAAAAAAGGGTAACTACCCTAAATCAGAAATATTTTTTTTCCCAGTTTCCAGTTCCACAACTGCTGGAAAAGCTGACAGTCATGCAACACTGTTGTATAATTTAATTCCATTGCACTGTTGTACTACTGCTACTGGGGGTCCTGACGCTCTGCAGAGGCCTGGATCGCAAGAGTTACAAAGATCCAACAAAAGATATTGCATGATACTGGTCAAACTGTAATCATTGTACAAACCTGTATTTTGAACACCCCACCCCACCTTTGAGCTGTATAGTTTTGGGCCTGTTGTGGATCCAAGACAAGCTGACAGAAGGGAGCAGGGAGAAAAAGGTGGAAATGCAAAAAAAATAAAAAAGTCTACAAATCAGCACCATGGACAGCACCGTGGACTAACCAGCACACAGCAGAATGAGGCTGCTGATATTATACTTTGCACGCACAGTCAGATAAAGTATTGACTTTAAATATACATTTTATGTTTAAATATGCATGTGAGGAATTAAATGTGCACTTCTTTGCATAAATGTTCAGAGCAATCATCTAAATGTGTATTTTGGACCGGTTGGTCCACTTGTCCGACAAAAAAGGGACATATTGTGGAAGCAAAATGGCCCAAAATCACAAAATTGACCAGTGCAAGAAAAATTGTGTTTCCACCTGTACCGTCTCCACTGAATTTTAAATGTATTTATTAGTGCCAGTACTGAAGTAAAATACGATTAAAGCCAGAGTGCCAGCGTGACCCGAGTCAATCACGCATGTTTGTTATTTTCACCCTGCTGCGTGGCATTCATTTGCACACACTCGCGACTTGGAACTGCCCAGCA
Source organism: Sparus aurata (assembly GCF_900880675.1). Classification (NCBI taxonomy): domain Eukaryota; kingdom Metazoa; phylum Chordata; class Actinopteri; order Spariformes; family Sparidae; genus Sparus; species Sparus aurata. Next base: position 6,826,373 of record NC_044210.1, on the reverse strand, counting down.
AATCCATTTTCCCATTGTTGGCCACTGCTCATCTGTAATGGACCATAGGGGGGTGCTCCAGTGTTTTGCTGATGGGCGCCAGCACAGTTGTTAAGTATCGCTCATTCATTTCCCCCGAGCCAGATCAGGTTTAGATACAAAAAAATAAATAAATAGTGATTTAACTGCAAGTAAGCAATTCCAGAGACCCCGGGAACCTTTAGAATATGCATGTTTATGGTTGGAATTATTCTCTGCCGTGGAAATGTCCCGATCCTATTCATTCAAGTCCCACCGAATGCACACATCATCGTCACTGTCACACTGGGTTTTTAATGCACAACAATGCCCATGGCAGGGATCAAGTACATTTACAAGATTTGTGTTTGTTCTTCGTGTGTCTCTTGGGGAGGACGGGGGGAGGAAATGCCACAAGTTTGGTACTCAACTTTGCCTGTTTTTGCATTTGAAGGGGTGCACGCGAAGCACGCCAAGCCCATTGTGGGAATACGCGTATAATGAATCAGGAAGAAAACAATGAGCGTTCAGAGGTCGTGTGGTATCTGAGTGTCTTTTCAATCATCGCCACACACAACGACTCCGCGGTGAAATTCCCAAGGCGGGAGCCCTCTCTCCCCGTTTGTCAGACAGTTTCCAGATATTGTGTTTGACATTCTGTACGAGTCAGCTCTAGTGTGTTGCTTTGTGAAAGCATGTACATGTGCTTGTGGTTATAAAGGAACAAAACAATTCAACCTTGAATTCCTTTGCGCTGCTGTTCGGTGCTGCTTTCTGATGAGATGTTGTGCCCAATTTCCCTCAAACTGCCTTGTCGACTTCTAAATCAGTGATTACCTGCGTCTCCCAGAGTGACCTGCAGCCATCCTTGTACCCGCCATGCTTTGCTGTGTATCCAGAGCTTCAAATGCTTTCAAGAAATCATCTCCCAGGACAGTTTTTTTTCCACAACCTGCAGCTGGCAGATCACAACAATGAAAGTAAAAGTGATTTCCGTGGAAGCCTCATTTAAATGTGTACACGCATGCACATTGGGCAGTTACTTCATGAATATGCAGCATTTTGATTGAATTCTACCATTTAAGTACTAAAAGCATATACAGTACAGCAAAATGTCCGAGACCACTGTTGCTTTACCTTTACAATGCAATTTTTAATTACAAATGATATCATCAGCTTAACATTTTGAGGGAAAAGCTGAATCTTTGAAGCATTTACATAACATTTCTGAATATCATTGGCAGCATGCACAGACTCCACAAGTTTGTGCAAAAACCTTATGATGATGGCGAACAATCATGTGGGGGGGGAGGGGGGGGGGGGACTTAACGACTGAACAAGTCAAGCAGAGTTCTGTGACACTGACAGACAATTTTGTGGAACACCGTCCATTCATGCTGGCATAGCGTGCCAGCATGAATGGGCATCAACTTGTGGAGTCCATGCCAGCTCGAGCGCTAGCTGTCATGAAAGCAAAAGGGGGAGATGCCGAAGATATTGTCATTTCTAATGAAAAGAAAAAGAAAGATTATTCTTCTGTTTTCATTCATCTAGGGTTCATTTTAAATGCTAATAGTTATAATGATGAAACCTTGATATTTTCTGAGGAGGCTATCGTTTCTGAAATAGTCATACCACTGCAACACTATTATCTATCTACACAAACTTTTGACCAATCGCAAAGTGTGTCGTCAGCGCTAACATTTGGCAAATGATTGATGGTAGCAACGGATTTCCTATTCTCAAGTAAGACTTTATCTTGGTAAGGGTCAGGCCAAAATGGGGTATCAGCTCATAGGTTGTCTTCTCCATCTAAATCAAAAATATGAAATGTGTGTAGACAGATATGACATGGTCAATGGCACAAACTGTTTGTAGTTTTTCAAGCTCTTGCAAGCTAGCATGCACAGAGACCTTTCATCGCCCCTTCAAAAGACTCTCATATAAATTCAAATTATGTTCAAACTTGAGAGAAAGAATATGGCACAGTACGGAGGAAAAGAAGGAAGGAGAGCTGCTGCCAATAACTGACACAAGCACATTCCAGCTAGGTTAGGGCGTTAGCGGTTAGCCCGCCGGCTAAAGTAGTTCATCAACTAGCCCAGTACGTCAGCACGCTTCTACATCCGAACATTTCAGGGCACGCACTCATTTCCCTGTGCCACTTTGTGCCGCCTTAAGCTGCTTTATTCTAAGAGTGTTTCTCTGCCGCTACATGAAACTTACTCGCCTGCCTTACCCGAGCTCCACTCAGAAGCTCAAAAACTTTGAGGGGCATTTGCAGCGTTACAAACATAACAGAGAGCATGCCCCTTCCATTTGAACATCCCCGTCCCTGAGCACAGCCTTAATTTCAGCTGCCAGCTGTTGAGCAGACATCAAACACTTTGCTCTCCACAAAAAAAAAAGAAAAAGGAAAAAGAAAACACAAGAATGTGTAAATTATTTTTTGGAGCAACATATGCCAATTTTCTCTCGTCTCCCATCATTCTTTTTTTTCTTTTTTTTTAACCATGACTGGAAAAATACAGGAAATGTTAGAACCCTGGTATTATTGTGTCCCACTGAATCTGCAGTTGGAGGAGAAATTGGTACTTCTGCTGCGACGGGTTTCTCTCTGCTGAATGTTTGTGCAAATTGTTGAGTCCAGCAAGATTCATTAAATTGAAGGATATCAAACTACGAAAGCCCTGAGAGGCTTTTCTTTTTTCTTCTGATCTAACTGTGTTTATTACCTAAGAACTGGTACTTTTCATGTTTTTACAGATGAATGGAAAAGAAACTGTGAGAAAATCCAGGCAAAACTTACTTTCACCAGTTCGCAAGTCAAAAACACAGGAGAGAAAACAATTAACATTAGACTTCCCTTCCCCACTATATTTTTACAGTGTTTCCCACAGAATCAGACTTTAATTGTGGTGGTGGCTGTCCATCTGGGATGCCATAGAGCATTGGCACTGACTGAGTCGGCTAACTTTAACTTTCGTCAAGCTAACTTGGATGGGGATAAAATGTAATCGGGCCAAATATTATTGGACTGAATTGCCCAAATTCTGACTGTAAAACAACTAATTTCACAGGGTTCGCAAGGCGTTTATTACCATTTTAGAGACTTGTCTTTAACAAAGTTAGCTTTTTGGGAAATACGTAATGTAATTACACGGCTTGGCCACGACAAAAAATTGTTTCGAGGCTTCAAGGACTGGCGCTCCTTGTGGGGGCTTGATCTCCACGATGAGGCCAGCTGCCTGCTCTGCAGATGAAGTTACGGTCAAGCCAACTGCATTAAATAGTCCTCCTCCTCTTCCTTGTTGGTTTTACCCATGGGCAAGAAACCACACCGCTAGCCACTGTATCGGAATATATAACATCATACTATGCACTGACAGGTGCACTGTCTTGAGTGAGCGAGAACAGGATGCGCAGCTTCAACAATATAAAATCAATATGTGGTGTGAGAAATTTACATAGAATTCCTTTTGTTTATCAAATGTATTGTAAGGACAGGAAGGAGAGAGAGATTGTCACACTGCCTGAGGTGTCACATGAGCCACAGGAGGGGGCACATCCCCACATTGAAATGTATACATAGTTTAGATAAGATGACATTTACTGTCCCATCTGTTAGATCAAAGGGTCACTGTCCTGGGGAGACAGGACACATCAAAATATCAAAGAGTCCTTTATCTGTAAAGAAGATGTTTTATGACTGTTTGTAAATGAACGTAACCTCCTCTCTGTGCTGTACTTAAGGGGTAACAATTTAGAGTTTGTCAGAGAATGCTTTTGCCTTCTCTCCACGCTGCGTGTATTAAATGACATCTGATTCATACGCTGAGATCTGAAATTCTTCGGAGATTTAGCACTCTCTACTCAAAGGAGATTTTCCACGACATTTTGGCGACGAGGTTATGGGATGGACGCTTCGCTGACTGCCGCCTGCGCCTGAACTGAAGGAAACTGCCGGCAGGAAAAGTTCCACTCCGACAAACGGAGGATTGGATTCCACCTGAAATTCGGGCGCAGACGTGGCCAGCGGACGCTCCACAAATAAGTGAGTACAGCGTTTGAATCATTTGCTCAAATTCTAAAAGCCTAGGTTGACTTTTGTAATACCTGTGTGGTTGAAAGTCATATTCCCCATGTAAAACCTGTGTGGTCGTGGGTGATAAAAACGTCAGTGTAACGAGACGTTCATTCCATAGCTGTGTGATTGGAATGTTTTTTAAGGTAAAGGGCTCAAGGAGGAGCACCTTTTTCTTTCCCTTGTAATACCTGTGTGGTTTTGGGTAAAAACGAGAAACCCTTGTAATTCCTGTGTGGTTTTGGGTGAAAACGAAAAAAAAAAAAAAAAAACTGAAACGCAGCGCAAGGCTGTTAGCACTTAACGAGTACAACAGGCGAAATGAATTGATTATTATACCTACGGTGTGAAGAAAATTTCAAGGGATTGTAGATTTTCAGATGCTACTTACTGATGAGTAGATATTAAATAGTGGTCGACCGAAAACCTGATAACAGGTAAAATAAAAATATATTAGAATATAATATAATAATATGATCTTATGTGAGCTACTGTAATAATGATATGATACAGTATACAATTATACGAGGCCCCACTATGATAAAATGGGCATATGAGTGATATAAATATACGAAATAAGTATAAAGAATAAACTTTGTTGTGACGTTCAGTGAGTATACAGATTATATGCTATAAAAGGGTGCGTTGCTCGGAACGAATGTGTCATACAAACCACCTCGCTGAATAAGTTGCTCAAAGTTAGTGTGTGATTTGATGAGATCCAACCATACACTGTATGGAAAGATCAGTGTGATTGTGAAGTTTTGTGTGAATGATAAGCCCATTGAAAGTTTAAGCAAATCTGTCCCAGTGAGTCACTAAAAAATATGAGGAACAAAATGGGGAAATTAATAAATATATCTGACCCTTTTACAGGCTCTGCTGAATTAAGAGCAGACAAATGGGGAAAATGTGGTTCAGGATTTCAACTTTGGCATTTTATCACCTTTGAGGTTTTCCATTAAAAGGCAAATTAAGCACAGAATGTTTTGAGATGGTGTAGAGTATGTTGAAAGAAAAGGTAAAATGAAAGTAGGGAAGAAACAGATGGACTGATAAATTGTTTTTTCAAAAATCAGTAGCATGATTGAAAGAAATGTGAAAAGAGGGTTTGAGTAAGAAAAAGAAAGAGAGAAAAGAATGTAGGGCTAGAATTTATGAAATGGACCTCCTCCCTGCTGTCTCCACACCTACATCCTTTCAGCGACACCTTCTCCACATGTGGTCAAACACCCCAAGATGACTTCAAGAAAGAAGGGGAGGAACAAATACACCCTGACTTTTCAGCCATCTTCCTATCTCCTAAACAGCAACAAATTAACCTGCTTCTCCAAGAAAGACTTTTCTCCAATAGCAGATTCTGCTGACTGCTGGGTGCGGAGTGAAGATCACAGAAGGATGATGTTTCCCTAACTCCATGCCAAAGCAACCAGGAAAGCAGACTGTCATTGAGATCCAGAAGTGTTTGTATACAGGCCATACCAACTGAATGAAATGAAGGAGGTTGCAGAGGAGGCACCTGACAAAGACTGGAGTTTTGGTCTGCCACAGAATCCTGGACAGAGATTACAGTCTAATAACAAAAAGCAAGAGGAGACGAAGACTGAATCCACATCCATCAATGAGAATGTAACAACACTGGAAGAAAACTGATGATACAAAGGGAAGCTGATGGGAGCCCTGAGTTTAATCGGCAAGAAAGGCGAGATCCAGAAGAATCCTGACCACATGAAGGTGTCTGCTCATTCACCAGGACACAACCAGAGGAGACAGTGGAGGAAGGTTAGAGAATTTGAACAAGCACGTAGACATGAGCACAATTAGACACAAGTACTGATGACACACACACACACACACCCACACCCACACACACACACACACACACACACACAGAAACACTGATTTGACTGATAAAGACTAAAAAAATTGCTTCTAACACTATTAATAGCTTGAGGCTGTAAGCAAGTTAAATTTCTGGGGATAAAAGATGCAAAATTCCCTAAAACTGTTGAAGTCAGTATTTTGTCATTCAGCCTACCATAAATTAAGGTGCCATTGTTGACTTCCTAAATCTTACCATGTACCTCCCCCATCTTGCCTAAAAGGAAAACAAATGGGGGGTGAAGATCATTAAAACACCTTAGGGTCATAAATGAAGCTGGTCAGCATCCAGCAGATGTTCTAACACTAATGTTAAACATTCTATCAGACTGGGTTTTTGAGTTATTGATTTAACAAATGCATATTCTAGCATTCCTATTCATCCTGACTCACAGTTCTGGGTTGCTTTCACTGTCAATGGGGAAAATGTTATACTTGGATGCAGATGCCATAGGGTTTTTCTTCTCCAATTTTCACTTTGGATGGCTGTAGAGCTGAAAACTTAGCATTAGCGGCCATTGTGTGTTATTACACTTTTCAGTAGTTGACAATGTTTGTGCATATGTTTTTCTATGCAGGAGCATTGTCAAACTGAGACAGTGTATCCAATTTTAGTTTTCTGGCAGAAAATGATCCAAAATTTTTGTTGCAAATTCTCTGTTAAAATGAAATGCGTTATTTTACTCCGGAAGCTCGTGAATTGGGCACCGACTACATCCACAATCTTGGATGTTTCAAAATATCTGCGAATGAAAATAATAAAAACAAAAAACGATTGCCTTATTGAATTTAGCAGGCTATTGTTGTCCATGGATTTGATAAAAAATTGTGGAGATCTCCCAACCCCTATATAATCACATATGGGGGTAGACAATTGGCCATGACTGACTTTTTGACTTGGACTCCTGACGCAGAGAAAGATTTTACTGACTTAAAACAAGTTTTATCGAGTTCCCTCTGCCCACAACTACCAGACACTCTCAAATTTTTTAAATCTTTTTGTTTTTCTGAATGTAATGAGTTTTTGTGAAAGAAAATTCTAACTCAGTCACATGGTGACAACCGACCTGTGGGATACTATTCAAAAAGAATGTCCACAACACAGTGAGATATGGTTGCATACCACAAGGCTGTAGCAGCTGCTACTGAAGCAGTGCTGGCCACAATTGATATTTTTGTTATGTGCCATTTTTAATGTACATGCCCCACATGCTGTAACGTCCTTTATTTACAGGAAAACCCGCCTACCTTAACCCAGCTAAACTGCTACACTAGCAAAATGTGTTTCTGACAATGACTCACGCAACTTTATAAAAAAGTTCTGTCTTTTAACCCATAAATTTTGGTCCTGACAGCTCAAGATGGAGAATTACACCCCTGTCTGAAAGTGGTCGTCACGGTGTCAAAACCAACAGATGCACTCTGTGACACTTTCCCTCATTAACCTTAACTCTGTTTTTTCTTTGTAGATGATTCTGCTGTGAGAAATCCAACAGATGGATCCCCTTGTGTGTCATATGAAATATGTACTAACTATGATATAGTTTGAACGTACTCATATTCTAAATAACCTGTCTGCTCTGGCAGCTGTTTTTTTCTTTTCAATTTTTAGGACCGGGAATAATATCACGGTTTATACTGACTCTCAGTATGCATTTAATATGTCATGATTTCACACATTATAGGAAATCCAAATTTCTTACGTCTACAGGAAGATCTAATGCTCCTAGAAGTAAAATCATTACCCTTTTGTCTGCATTACTTCTACCTATGCTAATGTAAAGTTCATACAAGTGCTAATGACCCAGTGTCACTGGGAAATGCAGCTGCTAAGACAGCTCATCAGAATCAAAATCAAAATACTGTATTACACCCCAAGAAAAAATGTTTTTGTTTTCAGACACTCCGTGCAAAGTAAAATAGAAATACAGCATGAGTGGAAACAAGTGCTAAGATAAGGGGTAAATAAAACAGTAAAATACACTATAAAATGAAATTAGATAAAATATACAATAAAATAGTAAAGTAATAAAGTAGACAATCTGAGCATATATACAATATACAATGAAATGGTTAGCGTTTATAAATGAAAATGAGAATAAGTAATTAATATTTGTTTGTCTGTTTTCTATAAATAACCATATGAGTCCAATCATCAAGACAAGGAGTGATACAGTTTTAATGACCACAGGCAAACATGACTTCCTGCTACTTTTTCACCTGTGTCCCCACTCTACAAATGCTTTTATCTGTCCTTTAATAAAATCTATCTGCTTCAAACAGAAGCTGATGATGTAAAAAAAAAAAAAAAAAAAAAAATTAGATGAAAGTAGGAAAACGTTTATTGAACTCCCATCTGACCTCTGGGTTGGTGTAAACGGCCTCCCAGTACTGCCAAAAGCCATACTTCCTTCTTTGCAAAGTTTGACACATGGTCTTGACCATGTATCAAAAGGGAGGATGTAGAATATTGTAAATAGATTATGGCATACGCCAGGATTTTTTCAACTTTTTGTTAAAAGCTTTGTTAAAAATTGTGTGATTTGTTAAACTTAAAATGTCGGCTGAGGCATAGCCTCTGTCATCCCATCCTGAACATTAAGATCTTTTTTGAGCATTAAATAATGGATTTTATTCAACTCACTCCATGTAGTACGTATAAATATTATTACATTATTGTGAAAACATTTTTTCAAAAGGGACTGAATGATTTCCACATAAATATGTAACAGCGATCTAAATCGCTAAATAATTGCTGAGGGAAATAATTGCCTGTAGATTTCTCCCCTAAATAAATAAGTTAATAAGAAATAAACAATTAATAATGAATCACACTTACAAATAATTATTATTAATAATAATAATAATAATAATGAGTAAAAATACAACATAATAAATAAAAGTAAATAATTTTTTTTATTCAAAACATCTCAAAAAACCTGCACATAAACCCAAAAATCACATTGTGTTAGCTAGTGGAGGTGCAGTGGCACACGCTAACCAGACCTTAAAAACAAAATTGACTAAATTGATAGCAGAAACAGATATGTCACATAAGATGACTAGACTGTCTCCTTACGAGATAATCACTGGCTGTCCTTTGAAAATAATTAACACCCCGCTTCCTCAAAACAGGTTAACCCTCACCAAATTGGATGCTGATAGTTTTAAGATAGTGTTGTGCATTTAACCATGTTTTTTGAAGATAATCTTCTATAGGTGAAAGCAGTCCTTCTGGAGCCTACTATGGTGCAAACTCCACAATAACCAGCCTGAAGACTGGACAGTGTTAAAAGAACCTGAGGAGGAAGCACTGGAGTCAACCACGGTGGACAGGACCACACCTGCCCACTGCTGTCCGGATAGCTGAGAGGGACACCTGCATACATGGATCGTAGTGCAAGCCTTTTCCAAGCCATGCCTCTGAAGGAAGGACAACGACCTAACCTGCAGAGTGCTGAGAGAGGACACCGTTGGACGAGTATGACTGTGGTTCTCATCCTTGTTTTTGGTCACCACAATGGCCATTATCCTATCCTGTTTTTCAACGGAGAAAAAAAATTTCAAACCACCAACTGATTCACCTGCAGTCATCAAACACACTAAAATCATCCATATTGATACTCAGACACCCCATCTCTTACAGAAGGGTAAAAATGGACTGGTTGCAAGAGCAGAAGAAGACACAGAAGAACCGATGCAGGATCAAACAATCCTGAAAGGACATAAAACTAAAACTTGACACAGAGCAAGTGATCAGGAGAAGAAGCGAACTGTTTTGAGAAAGAAAATGAGTGGAAGCCCTGGGTTTTTGATGCGGACGAACTCTTGGATGGAATGGGCTCCAGGAAACCCATATGATTTAAATGATGAGTTGATATAATTCTGTTCTTTAATACTAATGGTTTGAATGAATTTGTTTGTGTGTTTGTATTTTGTTTTTGTTTTTGTTATTCACAGTAGAAACTGATAGCTGTAAACATTTTGAAGCTGTTAAAAATTTATTTTCCTATTTTTGAAACTTTCAATGTAATTTCTCAAAATGTTGTGTTGACACTTTTGTGTCAAAAGGGAGGAATGTGAGAAATTTACATAGAATTCCTTTTGTTTATCAAATGTATTGTAAGGACAGGAAGGAGAGAGAGATTGTCACACTGCCTGAGGTGTCACATGAGCCACAGGAGGGGGCACATCCCCACATTGAAATGTATACATAGTTTAGATAAGATGACATTTACTGTCCCATCTGTTAGATCAAAGGGTCACTGTCCTGGGAAGACAGGACACATCAAAATATCAAAGAGTCCTTTATCTGTAAAGAAGATGTTTTATGACTGTTTGTAAATGAACGTAACCTCCTCTCTGTGCTGTACTTAAGGGGTAACAATTTAGAGTTTGTCAGAGAATGCTTTTGCCTTCTCTCCACGCTGCGTGTATTAAATGACATCTGATTCATACGCTGAGATCTGAAATTCTTCGGAGATTTAGCACTCTCTACTCAAAGGAGATTTTCCACGACAGTGGCGGCCAATGTTGATATTGTGGCAGACCGCCACAAATAAGTGAATGTGTGGGAAACACTGTATTATGCATTATTATGTGGATGTGTTGGAGGTATGTCTTACTTATTTATGCCGGGGAGACGCTTCACGCCGGGGAGGAGAGGTTTGCACACAGTCCCCTCATCTGTAATGAGAGCCTTTGTATCAACACACATGCTCGATTTTCATCACAAGCAGAAGAATGGAAAACGGCGAGCTTATCGGCGTAATTGGTCACCGAGAACGCTGGCAGTACTTTGGACGTCGTTTTTTTTGTTGTTGTTGTTGTTTTTTTCTGTCTTTCTTTAATTTCCTGTTTTGAAATGATACTCTTGTATGCAAAAGATAATAACATTTAGAAAGATAGGGTAGCTGCTGAATATTTATGGGGGGAGAAAAATTGTAAACAGCATCAACGAGGGCGACTGTTGGAGGCAATAACATAAATACAGTGGAATGGAATATTATCAATGTTATTCATTATGCAGTACCTTCCAAATATAGTGGAAGCTATTAAAAGGGAATGACCGTTCCATCATAGAGGACTAACCAGGAATTCCCCTCGGAGAGTTACACCAAACAATGGCAGCAGAAAGTTTGCTTTGTGGGGCTTTAAAGTGATTATGTTGGGAGGTGTTGGGGAAACAACATCAGTTTGCGTGTCGGTGGCATGAACTTTGTTGGGTTTAATATCAAATTACAAAGAATTAGAAACAAAAAAAACAAACATCAAATACCTTTTTACAGAGTTGCATTGAGTGTTCTTCTGTCTGCATGGTGTAGTTGTAGCAGGGAATACTGATTGAACCAGTGACTCACCCTTCAGACACAGGTGTCCTTATACTACACACGACTGAGACACATTCACTGCACCCAGGTGATCTCCATTTCACTAATTGTGAGGCTGCTAGCACTAATTGGCCGGACCTCTGTTCATGTAAAGGGGGTAAATACATATGCAATCACCTATTTTACATCGTATTTTTAATTAATTTATATTACTTTGTAGAAATTTTTCTTTTCCCTTTGACTTTAAAGTCAGAGTTTTTTTTGTGAATATTTGTTTTTGTATATTTTTCGTACGTTGACCATGATTCCATTTATACAAGCAATTAAATGGGGAACAGTCAAGGCGGTGAATCCTTTTCACAGGCACTGTGTGTTACCAGTTCTGTGAGGCACTTTGTCGCACCTCTTGACATTCAGCCTCATATCATTGTTTGAAAAACTGAACAAAGTGGTGTTCCAGCACATAAATCCAACTGAGATTAAGATCCTCCTTGAAAATGAGATCTTAATCACGGTGGGATTTACCTGGTTTTGATAAAAGGTAAGGTTATAGTCACATACAGTATCTCAATGGCTCTTTTTTTTCCCTTCCCTTTTCACCCCATGTGGTTATTATGTTTATTCGCCGTGTCCTTCGTCCCAGTGATCACCATGGCCTCAGCACTGATGCTTTCTATCAGGCCCTGAATGTTAATGAAACAGTAAAATGCAGTGGCCGTGGACGAGATGACATCAGGATATAAACTTTGTCCCTCTGAGTAGGTCAAGCGTAACAAAGGGAGGAGAGCCCAGCAGATGCAAAAGTGAGGACGGAGGTTTTAAAAAAAGAAAAATCTGTGCAGACTGGTAACATTTTCTTCAACGCGGCTAATTAATTCAATGTCTGCTCGTGTTGAGATACATGCTGCCATCGCCCTCCGCCTCCACCATCTTCCCAGGTAGCGGGCACGCTCGCAAGGTTGCCTCATCACATGGTGCCGAGGGCTCAAGAGCTTGTGTGGCTGCGGCGTGTTTGCACGCAAGCGTAATGAATAAACAGAGACGGAAGAAGAGGAAGCGATAACAAAGTAGAAGGGAAAACACGTGCCAGCTGTCCGCTTTATTATGGAGATAATAATGAAGGGGCTTAGCGACAGACGCTTTAATCAGCCACATTAGAATATTTGCAGCAGCTTTTAACAATTCTATGGCTTGGATCCTTGCCAAGGATTTTAACTACAGACAATCTCTCACTTTGCTCCCTCAACTCGCCAGTTCCAAGCCACAAAAATGACTGACAGCTCTTCAAAGTCTACACCAGTAATGGCAGAACCTTTAATTTGCCAGATTGACCTTTAAATTTACCGGTCTGCGGAGTATCGATGAAACTATAAGGCTTCTGGAAAACTGTCATAAATTACTTGTACTACTCGCCAGCAGTGAGTTTCAACTAATTCTGATCTTAATTCAGATGCTTTTACAGCTTATCTTGTGAAATCATTCACTTTGTAGTTTTGCATGTGCTGTTCGACGTTTGTACGAAATGATCTACTTACCCCCATGCTGATGAAATGTCAGGGGAAGTTTCGCTGTCCACAAAATGTTTCTGGCGCTTCACAGCAAAAACAGCGTCACAGCATTCATTTAACCCTCATGCAACTGAAAGAAGAAACATACAAACATAAGAAGTCACTCAGACCGCACTTTTTGACATGGACCACAACTTTTTACTGCCATAAAAACACATGTGAACTTTCACTGGGTTACCCTTGAAATACCTGTTTGTTTACATGATGCTTTTTTCAAATTACACATATTGAAAATAATGTTATTTTCCATATATCTAATATATAGTCTTTTTTTTTTTTTTTTTTTACTCAATGTGGTCTTTCATCAGTTGCATGAGGGTCATGTTTTATTATGAGGCAAGCCCCCTATAGGACACAAGGGAAACAGCATTTATTTAGCCCATAGGCCAAAATGCAGGTACACTGCCCTATCTTGTGAAAAGCCTTATAACATGGGATGCATGATTTTATGCTATAATGAGAGTGGGATGAAGAAAAATAATAGTTTGATTGGGTTTTAATGATACATAATATGTAGATATTATGGTTATGATTTAGAAAGACAAGTTCCCATCTACTTCGGTTGTTGCAACGCTATGAATTTCTGAAAATCTTTTCACCCAACTTTACCTCAGCATGTGGGTGAGTAGATAACTGAATTAACATTTTTGGGGCGGACTATTCCTTCGAGTATGTGATGCGGTGTACCCTGTCTCTCGCCCAATGTCAGTTGGGATTGGCTCCCGCCCCCTTTGACCCTCTTAAGGATAAGCAGGCATACATAATGGACGAATGGAAAAAACCACCGCAAAAAAATCATCTTTTTCCAAACCTGACTTTCATTTTGAGCACTGTCCACCCCTACTTACCCTTCGATCTCAAGCAAATCTTTGAAGTACCACAGCGAGACAGGGACTACATCCCTAATAGGAGAGACTGTCATAATTTATTCCTCTACACCCTGTTTGAATCTCCCCCAAGGCATACTGTTGCTGTTTGTGTGCATGTGTGCATTCTTGCTTGCATTAACAATTCAGCAATCCTGGTGACCACTAACAACAGAGGGAGGATAAATCGGGCCCACCCACCACATAACTACACGTATGAATGCGCTAAGAGTGTTTCCCCAGCCATGTCAAATAAACGCCAACTTAATTAATTAGTATTATTGTTTTTTATTTTACGGGGAGTGGAGCCCATAAGGAAGGGCTGAGTCTGCATACAAAAGGCAGATGAATAAGACGAAAGAGAGGCAGTTAGGTTTATAATGCCGCCTGTGCTTTGTGATGATAGCGAGACTTCGTAGAGCTTCCCTCATACCAGAGCCTCTCTGTGGACCATAATCACCACATTTGTTGGGTGCAGAGACTCTGAGAAACATTTAACGAGCCTGTAAACAAGCGAGCGCTTCCTGCCTAGCTAGCACATTGCTAAATGTCAAGAGAGAGAGTGGGAAAACAAGGGTGCCGCGGTGCTAGAGAGTGCCGATGTGTGAAGCGAGATAGTATCATTCTCTCATTCTGCCTTGGTAGCAGACAGCTGTGGAGGGCTGAGGTCGATTCAGATCCATAAGTTACCGGGGTCAAGGTTTAGGTTCACTTATGTGCGTACACACCGAGATATGTATTGATAAGTGAATCAATATTTTTTAATTTTCTGCCTCCAGGTCACCAGGAACCTAGCCAATAAAAGGAAAGCAGTAAAGTAATTCAGTCAGCAGCCAGATATTTAACAACGGGGGTCAAAAGGCACCTCACATTCCGATTAAATCATTTGACATATGAGTTGCACTGGATTTGAGGGCTATAGATGGGAACTACATCACACATTAGACACAGAGATCACCTCTTTCAGCAGTTATTTGTGTGATAAATGAATTCCACTGATGATGACTTCAGTCAAATCAGAAAAAAAAAAAAGTGTAAAAACACATGGATATATCTGAAATTTGCAATGAAATCTGAAAGGTGTGTGAATGAAAACCACTCAAAAGAACAAAATAATTTACAAAAGCAAAGTGCAAAGGCAAAAATCAAACCAGATGCCACATGCTGAGACAGTGGTGGCGACGGAAAAAAGACAGAAAGGGCACCAGCTGTAGGCCGTGGAGCAATGGTGCGCAGAAAGGGCACTGAAAAGGCTCCCTTATCATGTTTTGTCTATAGGGGCATTACAGAGGGCACTTTCCTGTGATAAAATGTACTATTGCAAAGTAATGCCTTTTTTTGACTTGTGACATGATCCTTAATCCACAGATTAAATGCACAAAAAGTGGCTTCAAAACTAAATATTTTTCCAGTTAAAGCTGCTGTAAGCATTGTGGTCATTTTAGCTAACTTCCTCTATGTTTTGCAGTTAGCTTTCCCTGCCCTTCTCTCTACATCACCACTTGAAAACAGCGCAGAGATAGACAGAAACAGCATTAAAAATGAGGAGCCTGCTCTCTGCAGGTACTTCAGCAAACAGGACCGCCTATTTAGGGAGTTGTCTGTCATGATTGGATAAAGTGGGCAACATAAGTAGAAGTAGAACTGGAAGTCATAGCAGTCGAAACATTAAAAAGTTAAAAATGGAGAGTAGTTTGCTGACGGATATTGTCACAGCTCTGATTCTTAAATGTTTCGAGCTGCGGAGTGCCCCAAGGCACTAAACTAGGTCCCCTGTATTTCTGCTTTCATCTGCATATTTTGTTTTACTGATTGGTACCATTGACACTATACACACGGCAGCCATTTTCTTCTGACGCCGTGCTTACATGCTGGGATAATGTTATGCTGGTGTGTTGCGGGTCGTATAAATATACGGAATCTGACAAATTGTTATCATTTCATCACTTACCTGTTGCTAATAAACTGAAAAGTTACTGGACGCTAAAAATCTTGAAGGAAATTGGGCCGCATTTTGAAGTAAATCTTTCAATAAACCATTAGCTGATGTAAGCACTCAACCACTTCCTAGCAAACTACCATTTAATTACATCTTGCTCAAATGTGTCCAAGATATATACTGATATTTAGGAAACTGATTAATGTCTTTACTATTGTATTGTGTAAGACTATCAAACAGTAGTGTTAGCTAGGAAGTGGCAGAATGCTAACATTAGGTGTTTTTTAACAGAAGATGTGTTTTACCTTGGAGAAAATGGTGTTAAGTCCCTTCAGATTTTCACAATCCATTGTCGTTTTAGTTGCTCATCAATCAGCAGGCAGTGATATGATAACGATTTGTCAGATTCATTATGTTTATACGGCTTGCAATCTGGAACACAGCCATGCAACATTTGAGCGTGATGTCAGAGGACACTCACTTCGCAATTTAATGTTTGGCAAATGTTACTTTGGGAAGCACGCCCATCAGCAGTTCAGATGTAGATGGAAAAAGGCTGCAAATTAGGTAGTTAAACATATACAGCAACAATGGCTGCTTAATATTTTAATTGAGCAGACTTTCCTCAGCCACGCAAATTATTGAGATATTTTAGAGGAAATGAAAGAGCCTTCAAAAAATCACTATTAAATAATTATTCTGCCTTTTTTTTTTCTCCTCCATTTTAATTACAGAAGTCAGACGAGTTGAACAGCAGCATCAATGAGTTAAAAAAATACAATTAGCCATGTGTGAAACAGAATTTAAAATGTTTCTATCAGAACGGGCCGACAGCATTATCTGCCAGAGCAGAGAACGGAGACCGGTTCGCCTTCTGAAGAAGCTGTGAAGTTTCCACAAGGCTTCACCAAACGAATGAAATGTTTTATTAATTGATTTGCTCGATTTCCCTCTCGTCTTCTTCCCACATTAGCATCAATTACTTTCTTGTGTCTGTCAGGCATACTGTAGAAATTGACTTTTCTGGCAGCGTGCTTGCATATCAAATACATCGAGATGAGGCTTGCGCCGACACACATACACACACACACACACGCACGCCTCATCATCCAATCAATGGGGCTTAAATCATTTATCCCGTCGTCTGGTCGTCATGACACCAAAACAAGTGGATTTGCACCTAAATCGCGCCCAACTGTGGCTGTTTTTGTTTTGATGCAGGATTTGCTCAGCGAGAGTCGGAGGCAGCAGTCTGAGCAGTAGCACTGGAGGCAGATGATGTTCTTGGGGGTCATTAATTAACTCATCCAGAGCCTTTATTAGCTCCTTAATGGATCTGGTTAGAGCACATCAGGGCTTTGATTACCTCCCGTTGGCTATGCAGAGAGATTGACTACATATGTGTGTGTTGGTGTTTGTCAGAAAGCCTTGCGAGCCGCTTGTGTGTGTGTGAGTGCGGAGGCGCTTGCGCGTCCGTTGCACGCCGTGTGATTTTGCATGTGTGGGCGTGTGTTCACGCGCCCCCAGAGATCCCTCTATAAGGGGCTAAATTTGATGGAGGGAGGAGGCGAGTGAAGAAACGGGGAACTTTTTTTATGTGGACTAAACTCATTCCGCCTACAAGCCCGACCTTGCCGCGACCTCTCATTGTATAACGCAGCATACTGCAATAAAGTTTGCTTGGCGGCGTCTCCCTCGAGACGGCTGCAAAGGTGCAAGCAAATGAAAAGGGATCTCATTCTGCATTGACGGCCTCGCGGAGCTTCCATTGTGTTCTTTTTGCTCCCTTGACCGTCGCCTAAAGTGAAGTCGAACCTCGCGCGCCACATGCATTTCTGGCAAAGCGGCAGCTGATATTGATTGACATTTACAATACGGGGCCGATGATCTCGCTGCAGTGAGGAAGTAAGTAAGCCTCCAGGCCTTTTTGTTGCCTGTGGTGAATGTTCTTAATTGAGAGACAGAGGAGTTCTGTGTCCCATGTGCTCACACACACACACACACACAGGGCTCCACAACTCAGCAGCATTTCTTCGATATCAAACACATGTCAACCCCCCACCCCCAGGTCTCTCCACCGTCTCGCTTTCAGTTCGCACACTTCCACCCTCAAGGCTTTCTCATCGCGAGGCTTCTGCGGAGGGGGGCGTCAGATTGATCGCGTGGTCCTTGAATCCGCGGGAAAAGATGAGAGGGGACAAGATGATTTATTAAGGGGTTTTGCGCGTTATAGAGAGGCAGCAATCCTTCGGCGGCTAAATCTCGGAGACGGATCGGCCGTTGCGCGAGCTCGCCCGCGCCGGGAATGAACGCGCGTACGCTGCTAATCTCACAGTTGGGAGGGAAGAGTAGTGGTTGAGTGGTTGGAAGTTAAGAGAAGTAAATGAGGCTTGTTTGATAGATGTATATGTGATGGTATGTGTGTGTGTGTGTGTGTGGGGGGGGGGGGGGGGTGCGTGGGACTTACAGCATGACGAAGAGATTTGCATATTCATTTAAATCTGAAGTATTAGAAAAGGCAGTCGCGTGGTTTGCAGTTTGTGTCGGACAAACACAAAGCAAGACATTTCTTTTGATTGGTGGAATTTTAGATCCAATTGGCATGCAGGCCCCTTAAATCAGCGAAGGCTGTGCACACATGTGGTAAATAAATGTTTGCATGTTTAATGCGCTTCTCCCCGCAGCCGTAATTTAAAGCAAAGCTCGTCCAGTCGAAGCGACATCTGCTCGGTCTCCTTCCTCCTCCTCCGCTGCCTCTGCCTCCCTCCCCATTACTTCACTTGTGGTATTTGCAGCTCGTCAGGTGCCTGCTTGTGTGATGTAGGCAGGGTAATTGGCAGCACAAGCCCGAGTGCCTGTTAAGACTGTGTGCACGGAGGATTTTCTTTATAAGGCACTGGAACACACTCAGTTAATGGGGTCATGCTGTCACTCGGAGCACTGAGATGCTCATACCCATGCTTTTTTTTTTACATAAACCAATAGAAGAAACAGCATTCTAGGTAATTACCAGTATGATGAAAAGAATATGAAGTCACGGGGCACAGGGATTAATATAGATATATGAACGCATAGGGATTTATGACAACTATTACATAAAATAAAATGCACGTGAAAGTTTTTGACTTGATCTTAAAAAGGCCAGTGTGTTGGATTAAGTAGCGTCTTCCAGTGTTTTCAGGTTGCAACCATCTGAACACCTTCATTCAGCCACTTACAGGTCTTAATGTGTCCGTTCTGGGCTGCTATAGAAACAAGGTGGTGCAACATGGTGAACTCTGAATATGAAAAGCTATTCCAAGGTCAGAAAAACACAACAATTGTACAAGTCTCAGGTAGTTATACGCCAATGCAAACATACTGAAAAGAAAATTATGTATGTTATATTTAATTTTACCCTAAATATCCCTAATATCATCAAACAATGAAATGACTTAACTAAATACATTTAAATGTAACTTCTGACATTCACATATAATGTTCACCATTCTGTATGATTTTTTGTTTGTTAATTTGTTTTGACATTATATTTTAATTTCAATATAGTACAATTCCTAAAACTGTGGTTTGGTTAGGTTTAAACGTGAAAACAACTTGGTTAAGCTTAGGAGACCAGAGTTACTTATGTAAATTCAACTATGAAGTCATATTATGTACCTGACATCACCTTACTATGCTAGTTAAAATAACTCGGTTACACATCAGACATCAACAGCCGTCTCCTGGTTGAAAGTCCTGTGCTTGTTCGACACAAACATCTAGCCCCCAACCTCCCCTTTACACGGACTTTCTTGCTCTTTATACTACCTCACCTAACTTCCTCCTGTAATAATTCCTACGGCCACTAGAAGTCGGCACCTGACAAAAAAACGTAAATATAATCGATAGATTTAAATAGAAGAACTAGATGCAAGATGCAAAGGTGGCGCCCCGTCAAACCAATGAGAAATGGTTGGAGAAGTTTTACAAATATAAAACCTCCATCAATCAAAGATTCATAAAGAAAGACTAATGATCAACCGTGTTTGCAGCTCTTGAAGACCTGTCGACAGTTTTACAGATGTCTTTTCTATAACGGAGATCTATGGGGAAAATGCTGTTTCCAGTGCAATATTGCGAATGGCCACCGGGCAAGATTGGAAGCAAAGCTGAGCAGCAAAATCCAGAGCCTGATATTTTCCCAGCCAGCATTTTCATGTAGGCCCCGTACCATCTTAATGTAATCTACCCATGTGGAGTTGGTCCACGGGTTCAATGGTGGGGGGTTGCCTATAAACGAGGCTCAAAGAACATTTTAAAAGCAATTCTGAAGAAAGACAGTTGGTTTTTGGTGTTCATTCTCAGGTTGTTGTACACCAACGCTTTGGGTATTTGAACAATACACTCTTTCAGTCTTATTAGGTAAGATTATCTGTGCCAAGTTCCTATGGAAGTCACGCCCGTAATTCGCACAAGGAATCATGGAGTCTAGGAATAAGGTTGGTTTAAGCCTCGCCCATCTGCAGATTGCACCATTGCAACGAAATGATGTGAGATTAAATGTAAAAAAAGATATTGCACTGTAGACTAATACATTGTGAGAAACACTGACCTCTGCATAACACTTTTTAAGCAGTATCTACTTACCTGATGGTATGTGAACTTATTTTAGACAGACCTTCTTCTTTAAAGGTTACTTGACTATCATCCTAGGGGTTCAGACACCTGTCTGTACGAGTGTTCACCATTACCTCCTTAGCGTTATAGGCCTCAATTTCTCTTCTTCTTCATTTCTTTTGTCTTTTGTCACGTCATTATGCTTTCATGCTTTCGTGCTCTCGGTGCTGTAGTCATTAAGATGAAGCCTCCCCGAGTCTCCTTTTGTCTCGAGACCTTCACCACCTGTGTCACGAGAACGCGCGCCGCAATTGGACTCGACGCCTTTTACAAAACTGCCCAATCAAAGTCGAAGCATCGCCACGTCTAAATGTCAACACGAATCTGCTTCATTACGGCTAGATAACAATCCTGACCTCGGCGGCGCAAAGAGCAATTTGTTTTAGCAGGTTTAGAGCTCAACATGCGGGTAAACTTGAAAGCTTGTTGTCAGCGGCTTACATCAAACTAATTACACAAAAGGCATAAAACCTCAATGAGCGATTTTCAAAAAATCCTCGGCAGTTAATTATGTCTATTCAAAACTCTTTCTTCGGTGACCTTTCCTCACTGGGGGAATGACACGCAGCTTTGCTCTCTCCACAAAGTTTATCTTCCTATCAAGAGAGCATTTCCATTTAATTCCACTTCTTTCCCACTCTAACCTTTGATACAGTGGTTCAGTATGCAAATGATCATCTTCATATTGTTAGTGAGGTGAATTAGCATTTGCTTTTTTTGCCATATTATCTCACTTTGGGTTTACATAAACGTTCATTGTCAGTGTAGCAGCCGCTGTTTGAATAATGCATGAGGCCTTTCCCTCGGCTGAATCCGAGAACTTGAGATCAGCATATTTTTAGATATTTGCCCATTTTTCTCGGCGTATTCGGCATTAATATGTATCCCCCGTCTGGAACTGTGATAGTAACACCTTTTTAGGTGTGCGCAGCCCACACTCCCTCCTTAACACGCCTCGAAAAATGTGCAAAACACACGAGATAAACTTGCATGTATTAGTCAGAACCAATTCCTTAACACAATGTGTCTTTGTGGTTTGTCAGGAAGTATGGCATGCTGCCATGCCGTTTCGAGTAGCCTGCTGTTAGAAATAGCCGTTGTAATGCATAATTTGTGCTCTTATAAGCAAGATTTATTTTCTTATCTTTCTGCATATTGAGCATGATAACAGTGGTCTGTGGTGAATACAAAACAAACGTAAACATGGTTGTAGACTATCATAATTTAAAACGCTGAATGCCTTTAAAAGATGTCTGACAACACACAGCAATATCAAAATACTTCAGTGACTAGGATGAACATGCTTGCACAGAGTCGCCACTCATGAGAACATCAGAAGTTCACCTTTCTTTAGGTTTGATGATCAAGTTTATGTTGTGACAATGCCGTGCTTTTGGTGTGCCTAGGTTTCAGCACAAAAACTACATCGGCTAGGGTTAAAAGTTGGTTCAAAATACACGCCTAGAGACGTCTTGATTTCCTCTCAGAAAACATATGGGTTTTTATCACCCCAAACACCAGTAACTCCACCACCACCCCCTCTATATGACGGAGAGACCTTAAACTAATAACGCGATCGAGACGCAACCCGTGTTGTAGAAATTCTGATATAGTACATAGGCCTATGACACCTACAAATTTTAAAGAATCTGTAGTTTGTAGAACCTCTAACTGCTTACATTTTATCCCGGCGACATTGATTACCGCTCAGTGAAGATGTTTTCTGTCACACCCCTTTTCTGCTTTCCTATCCTCCCTGTCAGTTCATGTCAATACATGTCTCTGTGGACTCCGGGATGCTTGGAGCATCAAACATTGTTGTCCCTGCCTAATACACGACACGCACAGTATCCAGTGTGCAGCAGACCAGATGCCGTTTACAAGCACACTGTGAGGTGGATCTGCCCGTTCAGTTTTTCAATTATCCTGTGTCCATCGACCTTTTCTAATGCAATCTTGGGTGCTGTGTACTTAGAATTCACTATTGTACTATGGAAAAACCAATGTTTCTTTTCTGGTATGTGTTGTATACATGCTGTGTTAGTACACCCCAGAAGAAAACACCCGGAGGTCCTCTTTGTTAGGATGCTTTGTTGTGCATTGAATGCCATTGTCATATTTGTTAGTTGACACAAACTGGAATCATTCAAATCAACAACCAGGAGAGGTGAAGGAGAGGGCGCTGGGTATTTATTTTTTCACTCTGCATTTAAAGACGTGACAGCATGTCCAGAGTATTCAGAGAAAGCCAAATTTTGTATTAAATGGGACTTTATGATTATGGTTTCTGGCAGATATTTGTTTGACTGAGTTAAAATTCCCATTTTGGAGCCAAAACAGCAAAATGTACAAAAAAAATAAAATGAAAATTAAATGTCAGAAAATAGTTGTTGGGTTCACTTAAAGAGTGTGTGAGTTGTCTAAAGTTTGACTTATACTTGCTTTTGCATAGTGGAAAGTCATTTAATTTTCATCACAGGAAACCCCACTGAAACAGCACGAATGGCTTGGAAACAAGATTTGATGTTTTCTGAATGTAAAAAAAAAAAAAATACATTTGACCATTTATCCAGCAAATCAACCTTTGATTAAGAAATCTAAATTTGAGCCTGCTCTTCTTATAAAAATGTTTTGCTCCAACTTATCATAAAGTAAACACTGACGGCATAGCGTAATGGCTGCATTACCGGTTAGGTTAAGGTTAATTTTCAGGTTCATACTTTAATTTTGGGTGTATACTAGAAAATGTCTACATGTTTCAGAGTTCAAGCAACTTTTCTTACCGTCAACTGCGGCAAACGCCTCTATCTGAACGTGCTGTCTCTTTAAGGCCTTCCTCCTGCTCTAATTGGCCAGCACTCACAGGCCTGAGCATGGCAGTGCTTTTGCAACCATAGCCATGTCGGGGAGGGGGGGGGCGGTGACTGTATAGTTTTGACATCACAACCAACCAAAGGAAGTCCTGAAGCAAGGAAATTGACAATTATATCACGTCCTCCACATATTATAACTGGGAGTCTTCCTTGTTAGAATAAATGATATCTTAAATAATTCAGACACTACATTAGGTTTCATCTGATAAATGTCACAGAATCTTAACAGGAAACAATTTCTCCAATTATTTGGCACTCAGTCAGCATCAACCAGATGAACACTGCGGTCCCCTTCATAGCTAATCGATAGCATATGTCATCTCGTCTCGCAATTTGGACACTCCCAATTAGCGAAATGTGAGCCAAAATTCCAAAAGGTGAGCTGCATCGTTTCGAAATTTCATCAGCTTCCAATCAGCAGCTTTTGAGAAATCTGATCTGTAGTCCAAATAATCAGCAGCTGTTACAAAGTGGCCATTCCCCTCGCTCATTTTACCGTCCATCTTTTTCCCAGCAGCAGGCAAATTTGCCTTCACATACATACACACACACACACACGGGCTGCCCTGGTAATTCTGCTAACCAAGCCCGCATAAAATTAGACCCCGATCAGAAAAAGCTATTCAAATAAAATGCAGCCTCATATAGCATCTTTATTACTATTAGTGCAATTTACTGTGGGGAACAATCAAAGAAATTGACCATTTATTACTGGAAGTGCTCTAAGAGGGAGAAGATGGACACTAATAGCATGATGATGATGCCGGGGAATACATTATGGAGCAGCTGGAATGGGTAAGAAATGAAAAAAAAAGTTCATAAAACTGGGGAATAAAAAATGATAATATATAACCAGCATTGTAAAAATGTCATTTTTTTAATGGAGGGTGTGATTTCCTGTTTCCATGCATGTCTAGGCGCTACTCCCTTAAGTTTGTCATGTCACAACTAACGATCCCGATGTGGCTGTGGTTGCAAAAACTCTGATAGAGTTGATGCGAAAAACATGATGGGCGGTGCTTGCTCAGGCCTGTGAGAGCTGACCAATCAGAGCAGGCTGGGATTTTCGAGAGGCTTTGAGATGGAGGATGAATAGAGGTGCTGCAGCAATGGACAGTACGAGAATAAAATAATGTGTTTCTCGAACATTAAAGCATTCAGACAATACAAGTATGAACCTTAAAATGAGCAAAATATGGGACCTTTAAAGGGGCACTATGTAGTTTTGTGGGAGGAAATCCTAACTCTGAATTTAAATATTTATAATAATAATGAGGTAATAATACAAACTCAGAAACAAGATGTTCTCTGAGGGAAACAAGTCCCCCAGAACACTGTTTAAAGCTGGAAAGGTAGCAGAGTCCACCACAAATAAACAAAGTAAAACAGTATGAAATTGTCCTTTAAGGTCAGTTTGTTGATTCTGTTTATTCAGTTATGAAAACAAAGAGAGATGGCTTATTTAGTTTGTTTAGGAATACAAAATCAGCCAGTCTCCTGAGTTAAATGTCTTCCCCCAAACTACGTATTGCAGTTTGACTGACTATCGCAGGACTTGCGAAACAAATTGGATACATTTGTGTAAATAAGCCAGCCTACTACGACATTTGACATTTCAAGAATTGTTACAGGACCTAGCTGCAGTCCACCGGCTGTTTGACCTGGGCTACATTAGAACTGACCGGGTTAGGAGCAGCAGTTGTGGGCAGAGGGTTGCACTGCTCCACACTGCACACTGCCTGACATAAAAAGTGGAGTTAGCTCTCGACTGTCAGCGGTATGATCAGCCCTGTGTGTATCAAGCAGCCTGAGGGGGAAATATTTCATCAGGATCGCGGACGCGACAGAATTTGAAATCAAAGTTGCGGAGCCATGCCTTCACTTGCCCCGCCACTTGAGCACTTTCCTCTTATCTTAGCTGTCTTCGCCACTGGCGGCCAGACGTGACTGTAAATGGCAACCCGCCCCCTGAAAATGAGTGTAATATCTGCAGCTTGGCTGAGCAAGCTCTGCCCTATAGCATCCACCAAACATAGTAACTTCCCAGAGAGACTCGCTCGGTGCCAGGCTCTGCCTTTTTATCAGTTTCCCAGAGCCTGGCAGTGTGCACAAGCAGGTCTAGGTGAAGAAAATTAATTCTACATTCTGGCTGTCAGCCTACCAAAGTAGCAGCAGCTAATACCAAAGACCCCAACTTGAGTACACTACTGAATGAGTCATACGCTTTGATAGCAAAGGTCTAGTGCTTTACTCCTGCCATTTTCTAAATTGGGAATAAAGATAAAAAAAACACAATGGGGGTGGCAATTTTTCCTGTCATCCGCCCTGTCATTGAACTTGGCTCACAATAGCCGCATCTAAAATTGATATTACTAGGATGTAAATCCATACATTTCTCACATCTGCTGCGACAGACTAAAGCCTGTCAACCATGTTGCTATAGTAAAAGTGCATTGCTCTGAAGCGGTGCTGGAAGAAATACACAGATCCCTTCCTTGAAGCCCTGTTACAACCCATTAGTTAAATTCCTTTATTAAAAATTATGTTAAATTAAACATATAGAAGCATCATTAGATACATGTATAGGCTTCAATAAAATTAGAACAATGAGGGTGAGGGTTGGTTAAAGCTTCCAACAAGGGTTATGAGCCAATTGTACAATGCTGCCACTTTTTTAATCGAACACATTACTTAACTAGCTAGTTTTAGCAATGTTAATGTTGTAGCAGCATATGGAAACCTAAAAATTATACTTAGCAAAGAGTTAGCTTACACCACTGGGGTCCGGGATGTGTTCTCTCAGGGAAATCAATCAAACCCCCATCTGAGGGGCAAAACAGCATTTTGAAGCATGCAAAAACAATTTTTATAGTGCAAGTGATGCTCTAAATTAACTTCTAAGAATTCTTCCCACAACATTTACATATGCATATGCATCAGGTATTCACTATGCTATAATAGCATTCATTTCAAACTGTATACGCTCTCTGCAATATGAGCAATTTGAATTCTTGAGGTAGGTGGAATTGTAGACGACTCTCGTGACAGTAAACAAACATAAGCAACAGTGTTGCTCCCACCGCTACTTACTCCAAACCCCAGTTTAATTGACTGGGACTGACTGACAGAGCTGCACTCAGTCAAGAACCCTCTCCGTCAGTCAATGTTGCACCAAGTGACCCGCCGCTCGGATAGCGCAGCCTCTTATTAAAAGTTAATCCATACATGTTACCCGCTGCAGCTTTACATTCCTGATGCAGATTTGATAAAGCTCAGTAAACGTATACAGCTCCAGCTGAATCCACATCCCGGGTAGCTCCTCCACCGCCACCACTGCCGCGCTCTCCCTATTGAGTTAATCGTGCCGCTCTTTTTATTGTTTGGGCCCCCTTGAGCAAATATGAATCACTAACAGAGATTAACTGGCATGCATCCTAAACACAAATCCATTTTAAATTACTCGAGCCCAGGTGGACAGATGTAGTCGCTTCCATCCAATAATGTTACAATTTCCACTGCGCCCTTCTTTTTATTTTTTTTGTTTCCCCTTTACACAGTGTGTGCTTCTCTCGAGCTATTATGCAACATTTCGAGTTTCAAATTAGGTAATGGCCGTCCCAGTATCGGTAAACAAAGAAAAAAAAAAAAAAAAAGAAGAGCGCAGATGGACGGATGGGAGTTTCGCTCTGCACCGTTTTTTTGTTGTTGTTTCGCCTTGCCACGTGATGCAGTCATACAGCGCGTTGGGACGCTTTTAACTGTTACACAAGAATTTAAATTAAGTTACTGATTAAGTCGACATTTTTCTTTCAAATGCAACAAAGCCGTGCGCTCCTTGAACAGCTGTGAAATCCAGTGATTGAAGTGACATTACAATTTGCACTTCAATGTTGTGCAAGTTACTATTCTTACATTCCGAGCCATCAGATGGTTGTTTTATCTCTACTGGTACCTTTGATGCAATTTTTTTTTTCTTTTTTTTTTCTTTTTTCAGCAATACCTTTTATTAATTCGATTGCAGAAGTTCACACAGTATTAAAAACAGAACTGTTTTATCATTTTTAAGCCTGGTTATTTATATTATATCCGTGTTTGACCATATTTAAATGTATTTGAATTGTTTTCATACATGTAAATATGCTTTGTTAAACATTAAAAGGGTTAAAAAAAAGATCTCATGTGAAATTAAAGCTAAAAACTATATTTTATTTATAGAAAACTACTGTATTTTAACAAGACTAGGAATTCTTTTTTTTTTATTTGTATTGTGTCACACTTTGGGTTATGTTTTTGAGGTTTATTTTAAGTTGCTTCTATTGCAGCTGACAGAACACCATTTAGAATATAGATTGGTCTGTTGGTATTCATCGCAAACAATATTCGACTGATACAATAGACTCTGATTCGGTCAGAAACTTCATTTCCCCCGCATATGCTTCAATACCGGACGGTGTCGGGTATAAATGACAATCTTGGGGCATAATGTTCAAAGGGACACCGTGTAGTTTAGGAATATGCATTTTTTTTCCCATCGCTGAATAAACAAGATGCTTTCGGGAAGAAAACAAAGTCCCCAGAACAGTGTTTGATGCTAGAAAGGTGGCAGGGTCTGCCACATATGAACAACGTAAAACAGTACAAGATTGCATTGTCCTTTAAGGTCAGTTTTTTTATTTGATTCATTCAGACATAAAAACAAAAGGAGAGTTTGTTTTTTGAGTTTGTTGAGGGATAAACAAATCAGCAAATGTAGATTTTTTTTCAATTTCTTCCCCAAAACGACACAGTGTCCCTTTAACAAAACAAACGATCGTGATACGTGTCATTCTTTTGCAAAGAAAGCCTGATTATGTCAAAACCGCTCCGTAGTTTGCCCCCCTTTACTCTGTTTCGAGGTTAAACACATCACTTAAGGGCAGCTCAGCCGCGGTTGCGTGAGCGAGACGAAAGTCTTAATAATTTAATTCCCCTCTGAGATCCTCGTAAGTGTTTCCTGGATCGGGTATCTATGGCCTTCCACGTCACATTCAGGGAGACCCAGCCATGTTAATTAGAACGCTTGGACGGCCAGATATACTTAGAGGTGGCGTGCCAGTCCAGAAGTTGAACTATTTGCGGGACGAGTTTTGACACTTTGACACAGTGTTGGAAAACAGACGAGAGGAATTGTTCCTCATCAGGCAAAAGTCGTTCCGTCTTATTCTCAGTTTGACAAACATTTGGCTTAACCCTCAGTCAACACTGCAATTACACATAGCCGGGCGCTTACAATGGTCCGATGCCACACAGAATTAAATTTGATAGTGGTTAATTATTCATGTGAGCCGTGCAATATTTATATCCTGATAAGAATAAATAATTCAAGCCAAGATTATCAATTATTTATAGATTTGGCATAACTAAATGCACTGTTTCTATAGCCTTTATCTACACGGAGCCCAAAGGAAGATGTCATAATTAAGAGACAGAGAGGGTTTTGTTTGTCGTGTTTTTTTTCTAAATGAGCATTCACTCAATCACAACTCACTTGAGGATTCAAGCTGCCCGATCTATACAAAACACCGGTCCCGCAGCCCACTCTCGCCATAGATCGTCCGTTGTGAAAGTCTCACGGCTCCGTATGCCGCCGCAATCCAGAACTTCATTACCGCTTCATCACTGGGATCAATTATGCAGAAAATTCTACTTTTTTTTCACTCTAGCCGTCAGAAATGGAGGTGCAGTGTGAATGAAAGACACAAGTTAACATCACATAACATTTGTTTTCATTTAATTGTCTGTATGCCTTTATTTCACAGGAATTACCACATAGGGTTTTCTTGAAGACTGCATTTTCTTTGTGGGTCACCCTCTCCTTCGCTCTGCCTCGCCATACTTTCAAAATAAAAGTCCAACAGCCAAACACCGAACACAAAATCAGAAACTGCAGCTTCACTGACTACCTTCTCTAACTCTAATGAGGCCTTTAACATCATTTCAGTGCATGGCAATAATATTCATCAGACATGTGTAAACATACAAACAAATGTTCTCACCTTTTTCTCTACCATCATCCTTTTGAATTAAATTCCCAGATTAATTAATATAATACCAGGTAGATACAGGTTGATAATCTTCACCCGCCTTTTTTTTTTTTTTTACATATATAAAAGGTCACATGGCGAGTACTTAAATATAATGGTGTACTAAGATGGAATACAAAAAGACACATTGTTTTTTAAGGAAACCCTCATCAAAATGTTTTCATGAAGTACATTTTTTCTTGTACATGTATATATTTATTTTTTGTCTTTCTCCTTGTACTCATTCTTTGCATATATATATATATATATATATATATATATATATATATATATATATATATATATATATATATATATATATATATTTTTTTTTTTTTTTTTTTTTTTTAATTGGATCATGGTTGGATTGGTTAGTTTTGCTGTTTGTTGTGTGTATTTTTGTTGTATTTTCCCAAATTATTTTATTATTTTTGCAGGAGGGGAGGTCCATTGTTTATGCTTAATGGTTTCTTGACCTCTCCTGGCACTAATCTGATATGTGTGCAAATAAAATAAAACGCACAAATTATAAATAAAAACACAATTTGTTTATAGTATCGTAGTGTAGACAAAATATGTTCTTTTGCTTTTGTATGTTTACCACTGATAAGACATATCACACAAAAACGATATGTATTCATCAACCTGTTGTGTGTGACATTTTAAGAGCTCTTAGGGGCCCCCTGCTGGCATGGGGGACCCCAAGCAACCGCTTAGTTTGCTTATTGCTTGGGCCCGCATTGTGTTAAGCTCAGGAAACAGCAGCTACAGATTCAAGTTATGCCTTGTGTCGATGTCACATCATTGACAAATCTGTAGTCCGAACATGCAGGAACAAATGACTTCCTGATCATATGATGTATGTCAGGCACATCTGAATCGCAGCTTGAGTGCACCCATAATTCGTGGAACTACGCTGAAGCTCACAATGTCATTCAGTCAGGTTCACGTCGGCATTACTTTTAGTACCAGAGGAATTTAAAGCGGAACGGCAGAACCATACTCACAATCTGCGTCTCGCCGTAGGCTTTTAGTTCCCGCTCGGCGATGTGTTTATCAAGCGCTATGAAGGCTAAGTGGGATACATTATGTGCATTCATGCCATACGTGTGTCACAACTCGCCTGCAAACACATTAGTGTCAAATCAGGCTGAGTCTTTACCCTGCGTCACAAACAGTACAAGCTGTGGCCAAGCTGTACCTGACACGGTGTTCGAGAGCTAAGCCCCTGATGTGGCTGTAAACAGAGCATTTTAAGTATTTATCGTTTTTCATGGAATGTTTTGCCCTTTAACCCGCATCGACAAAATCAGGCTATACAGTTTTTAAAAATTCAATTGAATTAGCTTGCTGGGTAAAGAAAGAAAGTCAGTAAATATTTCAGGTATTTCAGGGTCTACTTACACAAATCACTCACAAAAAATGAAAAAATACACTTACACTAAGCTATCTTTATTCTGGAATATCTCAGTAGAAAAAGAAAATAAATTCTCCATGTGTTCTTTGAGGTTAAGAAGGACATTCCTTTCTGTCTTTTCTAACCATGTACTTTTGCAAATGTCACTAAGTTTTCACAAGAAACTACATCTGTCTTTATGGCCTGTATTGAAAAAAGTTTGGTCTCGATCAATCTCTAACTTCAGCTGTGATAGACACTCCAAAACAAAGAGGGCAAAAAAATGTCCTCTAAACTTATGGCAGAAATGGCAAAATATGCCAAACGCAGCCATTATTGTCTTGTTGTTAGGTGCCAACACAGAGTAACTTTGTCGGTACTCTGTGATTGCTACACCACAGTGCAAAATTTCATTCAGTTACAAGGACACCGACAGTACAGTATATACCCCATTTACACTTGGCCTCAGCCTGCAGTCTGTAACTGGATATCTTATCTGGATGAGGTCTAATGCAAGTTAATACATATGTAAATGTAGCCAGAACTCACTGGGATTGGAACGTGGCAGCCCAGTGGCCAGAACAAACTGTTGGTATAATTACATGTTGATGACCTGACTTCTATCTAGAGTTGGAGTGGATGGTGGTGGAGTTTACAGATATATTTGATATTTTTGACAGGAAGACGGGACATCTCCATCTTTGGTTAAAGTGAAACCTAACCAGAGTATAAACCACAATGCTGTCACGATATTACACTGAAAATTGAACCTTAAGAAATTAAAGTTGGGACTTAAAGACATGTTAAGTTTCAACATCTTCATGACTTGCGTATATGTACAATGCCAACATCTATTCTGGAAACTGGGTTGTATTTGAAGGGATCAGCCTGACGACATCTGCAGTCGCAGGGTTCAGATTGTCATCAGATATCTAAACATATCCTAGGGCGAAAGAAATAAGTCAAAATGTATGTTCAAAGCGAAAAGTAGCCTCTTTAATCCAAATCTTTCTTTGCAAAAATGATTTAAAAAATGACTGAGGATCATTGCCCATGGCCATTGCTTCACTTATTTGTTGAGGTCTTCAAGCCCTGCATAATCGATTAGCATTGCGATTTGATCATAATGTAGGAATAATCACAATTACCAGTTTATTAATACACGTTTAATGCCGGAGTTGGTAGCAATGGAGAAACCAGCAAGAGTAAGCCAAATTTAGCAGTATCCAACCAAAAAAATACCACTCCCTTCAGACGTGTTAGCTGCTACTGTGCTATGTTCAGCAAGCTTTTTAGTCTTATCTATACATATAAATAAATAAAACAACTTTGTTAAGGGCCACAATCATATCATTTAAGCACAAGCAAGATAACTAAGTACCTCAGTCTTAAAGGGCTACCTAGAGCAATAGTCTGTGTGCTTTGTGCTAACTCAGTTAGCTTGGCTCACAGGCTGTGTACTTTGTGCTAACGTTAGCTGCTGAAGTAGCTTGTCGCTGCCTCAGCAGGCCTGTTTGTTGGCTCAGGGACTGAGTTTGCTGCTGAACAACAGGCCAAGAGTAAGTGTACTGTGAAGGCAGCAAATAATGTTCATCGCTAGCTGTATCCAACTACTTCATGTGGTGCACAAATGTAAGAAAACCTCTGACATCATTCTAATGAACAGACACAGAGAACATGGGTATTGTTGGTCCTCACCAATACTAGCAGGTAGATTTTGGCTGCACTTTCTCTGCCATTCTAGAACCACTAGCTCGCTAATAGCCTTAGCAATACGTCCACCTATTATTAATCAGACTATGAGTGGGATGATTGACACAGTGAATAATTATAAGATGGTCCACATCCAAAGCATGTTGCTAATTACAAATTACAAACAATATGAATATGCAAAATTGTTTGTTTAAAAAGATCAATAAAGCTGTCCCCAGCCTCAAAAGTCATGTCTCGGAAATGTTGCCATGTTTCTATTATGTATGCAATTTGCATATTGTAATTTAAAACATGATTGGCTTCCAGACCAGTTGTGATGTTGGAATGGGAAGTCATTTTTCTAATGACTGCACATACATCAGTCTTTAGAGCAAATGTCAATCATCCAAAGTATGTATTACGAAAACTCATTTTGGGTTGCAGGGGCTCCAAAAGATTTATGGATTCTTCGGAGTGATGGCGAAGATGCTCCCGAGGTTTCCCCTCCTGGTGTCCCTCAGGGTGAAGGCAGGTAAACAGAGTGTAGTGTTGAATCAGGCTTACCTCTGCACACACTCCAGCATTTTTCAAGTGGAACGACTTGCGGTGCCTCACATCTTGACAGGCACACATAAACGAAGCTAAACAAGCTAAATTGCTTTTAAGTGCAATCCAGCTCTTGAGTCATTTCCAGGGTAATTACATCAAAATATCAGACCATGCACCAAATTAGGCAGGAGGTAAAATGGTGTAGGAGGGAAGGGAGCAAAGGGAGAACGTAGGAAATGAGAGTGAATGGAAGGGGGTGGAGGGCGAGAAAAATAGGAAACAGCAAACAAGGATGACTGCCCCTGAACGAGTGGGTGAGGTGAAGATATATTTGATTCTATTTTTACAGGATAACTCTTTAGCTGTGTGATGACAAACGACTTCCGCGGTGTCACAGAAAACAAAGTGCCCCACCGGGAGCCCTGTGCTATTTCATGATTTTCTCTGACCCTGGCAGTGACAAAGTGAAAGTAAAGAGAGCGACTTCCAAAGTAGCCGCAGACAGTCCCACGGCGTTGCAAACAAAGTAGGCTTGTAGGGCGTGACGCTGTGTGTTTGCATGCAGCTGGCAGTAGGTGTGCCAGCGAACAGGAGAGAGTGCATGGTCATTGATCAAAACAGCGGGGAAAGATAGCACAAGTGTGTCTGTGTCGATAGCCAACTGCATAACTACTTGGGAGAATGTGTAATCAATGCCATTTGCTTCAGGAAGGAAGGACAGGTTTTAATCCCACGAGCTGTGCCTCCCATTTGACATTGATGACTCTCAATGCTAACCTCAATTTTTCAAAGGCGCCTGGAAATCAATTTGTTCTTGAGATGCTCCGACCTCTTCGCCCACCTTTTGATTCTCTCAAAATTCCTATCGATTAGTCCAACTTACGAGGCCCCGGCCACATTTGCTGTAGCCTTCCCTAGGGTTATTGGATTTGGATTGGCTTGTTTTGTTGTTTCCCTTACTTGAAGCTACATTAATCAGTATTTATTGATAGTAACATTGAATTAAATGACTCTGCAGCAACGGTCGTAATTGTTGATTGTAACACTGTTTGGGTCTGATTCGAGTCCAAACTGGCATCGAGCCGCGGTAATACGGCGGCTGATGAAGACTTAATAATAATCTTTGTTTGACCGCAATAATCTTTTAAGATTAAAGGATTCAGCAAAAAAATTTAATTCAGTCATTATCTACTCACCCCAGCTGCTTAGGTGAGAATACGGCCTACACAGAAAACAATGTATGAAATATCATAAACTGGCATGATTCCCAATCTCAGGGCTTTAAAACCGATTTAAATGACGTATCCATGGATTTGAAATCGATGCATCAATCATCCGAAGGCCAGTGTGTGCTCATTGGTTGTGGCAGGTCACAGGGTGGGTAAAGAAGCTCCTCACTGTCAAATGAGGTGTCAATCAATAGTCCAGAGGTCAGTAGCCATCATAGGTAACAGTTAAATGGGATTTGACCTCAAAAGGGGGAGGTTATGACGGATAAAAAAGCAAATTAAAGAGCGTCGCGATTGCTGTTTGTTGCTATTTAGTCACCATTAGAGCATGAAATACTACGTTTTGGATGAAATCATTTACTGAAATCGATCTAGTGGACATTTGGGAGCATTGACCTTCCAGAGTCTCCGCTAGTTTGCAGACAAACTCACCGTGACAAACACTGACATTGCGATCATGATCGCAGGATCCAGCACATTTGGAGCTTGGCCTTACTTGAGACTTATTGTGAGGATATTTTTCAATCTGATGTTATGATTAATTCATCTGTTCTTTCAAATCTACTAAAGATATTTGAAAATATTTGATATAGTCCTTTATGCATGAAGTTACGGCAAAGAATATTGCACAAACACTGTAAGACTGGGCCAAATCATTTGTATTTGTCTGTACGTGCAAAGCAGTCCAGACAAATGTTGGTTTTCATACAGCTACAGAAATAAATCTGTCCACAGGCGCC
The DNA here is from genome assembly GCF_900880675.1 of Sparus aurata. NCBI lineage: Eukaryota > Metazoa > Chordata > Actinopteri > Spariformes > Sparidae > Sparus > Sparus aurata. The sequence continues at coordinate 6,791,511 of NC_044210.1, read as the reverse complement.
TCGGCTGAGGGTTTCATGTGAAAACATTGGCACGGCGAATGCTTCGCTATTAAAACAAATGGGAAGTTTTAATGTTCATATCACACATTATATTATCACAAATTAAGATCTGTCTAAGGCAGGCAGACTCTGCACACCCTCATAAATTACCCATGTGGACAATTCTTTTTAGAACCATTTAGAAAAAGAAAAAGTCTGTGGTACTGCACATGCCTTGTATTTTTAGGGTGATGGAGATTGGGGGGAAGAATACAGAAACGGAAAAATAGGAAGGAAAGAAGAGTGGATAAGAGGAGGTACACAAATGTGATTGGAGTAAACAAGATAGAGGACGGGAAACAACAAGTTGAATAGGTCTGGATCTCGATCTCGAGGTCTTGATTTGGGAGATTAAAAGGCAACTCAACAATCTGTTTGAAATTGCTGTGAGGGAGAATTTATCATTGCTTTATTGCTGGCATGAAAGCAAAACACATAATGGCGTGGTAGTCATAGTATGAAGTGCTCTGCCTCTCCAAGATAATTCTGTTTTTGCTCCAGAAATCCACAGGTTGTTTGGGGATATGGAAGATCTTTTAAAGCAAAGAAAAAGACAGAGATAATTGTAAAAATGTGATTGTGGTGTCCAAAACACAATCTTTTTATAACACTAAAAGGCAAACCTGTAAATATTTTCGATAAACTTCAAAAAATGTTCGCAACCGGATGTATATTCATCTGCTCTCACCAATTTGCCCTTGATTGCTTGACTGCTAAACAGAATAAATGCATAATGGTCTAATTAGACCTGATTAAGTCAGATTTAGATGGGGAAATGATTTTGGTGTGTTTTGAGAGATATTTAATTGGTGGCACTTGGTTGGAGTTAAATTAATTAACATGAGCATTACGTTCCATGATTAGGTCTCGAGAAAAGCACATCACTCAGCCAACAGGCAGGAAATGGGGCTGAACCTGGGGGAAAATGAACAAGGATGTACAATGAACATGTCACCTCGAACTGAGACAAAATTACAAGATCTGTGTGAAAGCGGAGGCACCGGCAAGATGGAAATGTACTACAAGGGAACAGGCAGTTACAGTCAGGTGGAAGCTGAAAGCTCACACATCTTGCCACTGACCTTTTGACTTTTTTCTATACAACTGAAAGAAGTACATGTCGGCTGAAAAACCCTACTCATACGCAGGAAACCCTGAACCTATTGTGATTTCTCTTACCACTTAAGTGGCATCTAAGTAGATTACATGATATAATCATTTCAACAAACACTTGTTTTGCTTCTTGAAAACATACTGAACCTACTGCCTTCATCACCACGTTGAATTGAATTTACTTTGACTTTTGGTGATTTAGTTGTTTACATCACTCATGGATGTTGATGTCATAGGTATACTATACATTATATTCCTGTAAACTGCCATTGAGGTTGTTAAAAAAAAAGGTTTACTAGGCAATAATGTACAAAAATATGCTTACTCTTACTTGTCTCTCTCCCAATGTGTCAAATACAGCAGCCTGTTCATGATGTCTGTGACACTCTAGTTACCCCTCTATTGCATCACACCCCTCTGGTGCCGTATTATAAAGAGAATAGGCCAATTTAGGGTTAGCCAGGTTGGTTGGATGGAATATACACAAGACTTTTCCCTCTGGACACATGGGTTCGCATCCTGTCAGTGACCAGGCGGCAACATTGATTAGTTTACAAGTTATGTTGTGTAAGTGAGTTAACATACGTAAATAACATAACTTAAGTTAACTAACTGACACAACTGAATGTAGTTATTTTAAACCAAAATTTGATCTTTCCTAAACCTAGCCAAGTAGTTTTTGTGTCTAAACCTAACCTAGTTGTGTAGTGCCTGAACCTAAAGGAAGTAGCTTATATAACTTAAACTAACCAAACAGCAACTGTTTTGCAACTTCAATAACAGTCTAAAAGGTCATAATGTATCCTACTTGTGAACTCCAAGTAGCGAGTTGCTGGGACTTGAATTTGATATGTTTTTGTTTTGTTTCTGTCCCAGAACACATCTTGTACTAGTTTTTCACACATCTTATACACAACATCATTGTAACAAGGGATTATCAGAGCCCAGGCAACCCTGCCAGGTATTATAAGTTCTCAGTCTAAGTAGGGTATGTGGTGCAGTCGTCACCCCCTCTTGATCTGCAGCAGCCCCTTTTCTGCACCATCAGTGATGTTCCTGATGGCTTTCTTCCTTTGCAGTCCAGCCAAGGAGCCTGCATGGCTCTGGACAGGGATTGGCGGGCAAAGCCTCTGCGGCCACCCTCAGTGAGAGAGCACCACACTCACCATCCTTGGCTTTGGTGAGTAGGTCTCTATACTTGGATCTTTTTTCTCTTGAAGTCCTCCTCCATCTGTTCTTCCTGTGCAATTCCAGCAGAACTAGTTGCCTTGTTGTTTCAGACATGAGGCCAACATGTCTGGACTAAGTGTGGTCTCTGGTGTCAGGGATCTTGCGATGCCTTGCTAGGTATAGGTCAACCTTAAGCTGCCAGCCCCTAGCAGTGGCAGGAAGCCCACTTAATGATATCGGGCGATGCTGGGGCTTCTCCCTTTTGACAAAGCCAAATCCGTTGGGTGCAGTCATTTGCTGCGGTTAATCCCTTTGCAGATGGTGTTTGATTCGGTCAAGCAGAATGTCTTGCCAGACTGCTCTTACAGTTATTAAGGAACGAATACAACGCCTAACTCTTTTTTCTGTTCCACAAAGGCGTAGCCCTGTCTCAGAGGAATCTATAGGCGATAATGCCACTCCCCGCTGCGATACTGACACAGCATGACACCAAAACATGTGACTGATCAAACAGGAGCAAACCAACAAGTTCTTTATAAGAAATGAAGGTACTGATTCTCGAAAAAGAAAAGAAACCTCAGATATACCACCTACACCTTGTGTTTGACACGTGTATGTCTCAACAGCGCTACAACAAGTTAGAGCAATTAGATGTGTGATATAAGCAACACTGACAGGGTCAAGGATACATGCTGGCCTAGCATGTGCCAAACTTCAAGCTCATTTTGAACACAGAGGAAGCAATTTTCCTTTGTGTTCTTTGCGTGGTTTCAGATGGGAACATCGATCAGAATTATGTGCTCTTCGGCAAACCAGCCATTTCTGTTGGCCTCACATGGTGTATACAGGCTTCTTTTTCTAAGCCTTGCCTTGAGTGAACCAAAAGTGCACTCTCTCTCACTCTCTAATCCCAAGCAAACATCAGTGCTGACTTAATAGACAATGACTTAAGAGGTCTGCCCAATGGGCTTGAGAGGCTACTTTGGAGGCAGCCTTAATCAATATAAATGGGAATATATTACATAGCAATACAATCTAAGGTCAGAGAGGCATACCACTACCAAATGCTTTTGCTTTACTCCATGTGCCAACAAGTTTCAGCAGATGAATGTAAAACAAAAGCGTTCATTTTACACACGCAAAAAGTATTACATAAATTAATGGAGTAACAGAAATGTGAACAGTATAAAGAAATAATGATCAAGACAAGGTTAACCTAGCAGGTACCATTAATGCAATTTTACGCCCCCATGCATAGAATGTTTTCTCTACACATGAGAAGCCTGTGTGGTTTATCAAATCTTAATTTTTCCACAGCTTTCAACTGCATTTCATGGTCTTCAATAGCAGACTGAGGTTGCTTGGTTCGACATCCATTGAAAATGATTGTGACATGCATTAAAACTCCTGAAAAAGCATTTAAGTAGACCTTGATTAAAACAAACTGGGCTAAAAAATGTTGCTTAAGTTGACATTTCCATACTATACAATCTCACACTTGAAAATATGAATAAAGGTTTCCCTCCCTTCCCTTGGTGTTTTTACCATTTTTGAGCGAAGCCATTGTAATCAAGGATGTTTCCTCAATGTTGAGAATTGTGCAATACACAACAACCTGTCAAATATGAAAAGCCCCTTCTGCTTTGCACTCGGGTCAAGGAAAACCCGCTGTTTTTGGCTCCAGGTACCCTTTACAGGATTCATTGACATGCTCCAAACAGTTAAAAATTAGGTAAACATTTTATTAGGTCAAGCCTTCCATAACTTCATCTAATCGTTCTGCACAACACATCCCAATACCTTGAAGACTAAATAGGTCACTGTACCAGCCACAGGCAGAAACTACTTGGTTAGGTTGAGACACTAAGACTGCTTGGTTAGGTTTGGGTTAATTCATTTTGTACATATGATGCACACTTAAGTTATATAGTATGTGACATAATTAAGCTAAAATAACTTCTGTCTCCTGGGTTTGTTTGATCAAACTGAAGTCAGGACCAAATATGGTAGGAGTGAGAAGGCCCTCGGCAACCCTGTTTTGGCTCCTTGAAGTCAGTGTCTATTTTGATCCGACTGCAAGGGGCCACAAAAGTCACCAAATTTCAAAATACCACACCCTTAAGGAAACTTTCAGTATCGACTGTTCTTCTCAATTACATTCTGGTGTACAGGAATTTCTGATATTTGTTACTACATCCTGCAGTTTAAATGAGCCAGATAATAACCAATTAATCCATTTTGTTCTCTCAAGGCCTGTATATTCATTTAATATTTAAAGAGGTTATGGTAAAAATGTGATTGGATCCATCTTCATGATTACCTCCCAATTCCATTTAATGAGGAAGTTAAAATGTAAACATGGAATAACTGAGGGAAATACAGAGTAATTAAGATCTTGCTTGCCCTTGATGAGAAACAAAGGGATCTAATGTGTCTTACATATTTTTCGAAAAGTCAACCCCGCTTCTATAATCACCGCATATTTTACAGTGTGTTTACAACTGGCGGACAGACTGTCAAACGACAGAGAACAGGTTGCCTGTCTCATATGTTTTGCAAATGAGCCTCTACACTACTGACGTATGTAGCCGTTGGAAGTATTCCTCACTAAGTAAACATGGCCGCAAAAAACAATCGTGTCCCAAGGGACGGTATTGTGGGGAGGGGGTTAGTGGGGGATGCAAAGTGAGCACAGTTGGCGGCAACAGACATTTCACTTCCAAATGGGAATTACCTTGTGTTGCGTACCCGACTTTTTACTCCCTTACATGCAGATTTCCCCCTGAAACCATTCATTGATCATGGAAATTAAGCCCGAGCACATTTATTTGCCAGCCTGACTCTACCACTCAAGTAGGCTCAACATTTGTTTTCCTGGTTGTCACCATGTCTCCAGGGAGCCTTGTGCCACCTGTTCAGTTTTCCGGGGCGGAAAATGATTGCAGGGAAGCGGGAACGGAGGGTCTTACTTTGCCTCCTGATTTTTCAGCGAGAGTTTGGCGGCACATTAGCCTGCAGCTCTGACTCTCACTGCACCGTGAACAAGCCGGAGACTTTACAGCAAAAATGATTGATGAGTGGCTCTCAGTGGAAAAGTCTCAGGGGTGTTTTCAGGAAAACTCAACTTTTAAAATTTAGGGAAGCTATTCGATTTTTTTTCATGAGTTATATTCTTATGTTTTTTTTTTGTTTTATGCTTATGTTTCTTTGCCATAACATCAGAAGTTCTTCAACATTTTCTTATCATTTTTGTACAGAACATATTATGCCAGCTACTTAACAATTATGCAATACCATTATTTGGGGTTTCTCTATTGAATAATCTTTAATTCATGAGCCAAGAAAACATACATTTAACTCATTGTCACCCTTTCAATCTAATGTAGATACAGTATTACACATACTTGAAGAGTCATGTAAATAGGGGTACCTTGAGCTCTTAATCTTAATGCACCAGTCACTGGATAAAAGGTTCTATATGTAAGAATATTTTCAGCCATTCAAAAATAACTTAAATTATCAACAGCCTGGAAGAAATGATAGGACAGATGTCTGCATATCGTGTGGCAGGGATAGCTACTGATTTTAGCAGTGCTGGCCCGAAGCAGAATTTGATTTGCCCCCCCCCCTTTGTTTCATATGTAAAAAATAATAATAATAATAATAAAAATAATTGTATTTCTCGATTGGGGGCCCCTGGTGGCAAGCAGCCACATAGTTCGCTTATGCCTCGGGCCGGCCCTGAATTATAACATGCTAACTAGTTAGCAAAGCAAAGTTCCAACAATCCTCTGGTGCTCCAAGCCCCCAGTTTGGACCATTAGCTGAACGGCTAACCGAGCAAACTACCTGAGGGTAGCTACAGTTTGCGGTTACATATTGCACCTTTAAGGTAGTTAACGTTCCCTGTCTTACACATGATATCTTTAAGGCATCTTCTAGTTGTTGTTAGTTTTGTTTTAAGAATGGGAATGCATTTACATTCTACTTTTATAAGCAGGTGATACGAAATCAAAAGTTAAGCAGTAAACTTATATTACTTTCGATGTTATTAATAAAAAATGCCGCTGAAAGTCATTGCGGTGTCGATGATCAACAGTCCTTAGTGTGACCTGCGGCGTCTGAATGTAACACAGGAATAATAGGCTTACCAACGGACTGTCAGTTTCCTCATCAATAAATAAATCAATGCCTTCATCAGTTAATGCTCTGGCATCCAACTGAAGGTGAAATTGTCAGACAGCAGCATATGTAGATGGAGTGAGGTGCCTTCATAGTCTAAGGAGATCAGAGCGCCTCGGGGCCTCCTTCCGCATAAAAATGTGCATATGTGTCTGATGCAAGATTTATGACTCTAAGTACACAGTGAAAACTTGTGGACGGGCTTTTTGCATATTTGTCTTGTGATTCATTACTGTTGCTGGAGTAAAACATACAATTCTTTTGTTCTGGCTTTACATAAATTCTTAACTCTAAATATAGTGCTAATGTCTGTAATTGTCAGTGACATCTCCCGGGTGGATTTAAGGTTGCTTAACCGGTTTGCACTTGTTTTATATGAATTGTAATAAAACCCTGCAGCAAAGTGCATATGTAGCACAGTGCCTCAGTCATTAGCACTGTTGGCCCGCACCAAGAAGGTCTAAGCCGTGGGCTGTGTACAGTTTACATGTTCTCACTAGGCTCGCTTAAATTTCCTCCCCTGGTCAGTGGACATGCAGGTCAGGAGGCCTGCAGACTTAAAACCACCAACAATGGAGAGTTTGCCTGTCTCTGTGCTTGGGCCAAATATATGCGATATATGACCTCAATGAGATGTTAACATGTGCATTGCAATGCTCTGACCAGTGGCCTGGATATCACTCATTTTGTTTAAGTCCACATTAGATACATGGGATTCAGGCATGGCAATGTCAGGACATAGGTTGCTCCACTACATTGGTCCAGACTTTTTATATCCCAGCAACTATTTTCATGAATTGCTAGTTTGTAGATTTCATTCATGGTCCCTGGAGGATGAGTTGTACAGACCTTTGTGATCCTGTGACTTGTTAACTTGCTGCACCATGCAGTTAACATGGCGGAGAAACATAGGTGAGGGTCATGAGCGGAAAGATGCGAAGGACAGGGTAGGAGCTGATAGGTTGGAGAAATACCAGGAAACAGGACTGGGCTAAGGAGATGCAATTCAGGTGTGGAGGGAAAGCAGACCGGGGAGGAACACAGGGATCAGGGCTGGGCTGATCAGACGGATACAAGACAGGGTCAGGCTTGTGAGGAGCGAAAGGAAACTGACACCACAAATATTCAGGAAACACATAATACACGAATAAAATGACACTGAAACAACAGGACTATGACAACCTGTCAGCCTCAGGGTGTACTCTGTCTGGGCTAAAAGGTTTAATCAAGTGGAGAAGGGAGATAAAGGTGAAGGCCGAAATGGGGGAGACCCGGCCCTTGACAATGACCGGGAAGACAACCACCAAGATTACGATGACAAACTGTTCGTACAAGAATGGAGTGAGTTAGAAAAAAAATAACGAGTTACAGCCTACAGTTGGAAGCCCGTGCAATAAAACATACGGCCTTCCAGATGCAGTGAGGACGGATTAAAAAAAAAAAAAAAAAAAAAAAGCATTTATGTCGAAACACATGGTGCGAACGCGTGTGGATGATGGAAATAATGGGGGCATCCATTCCGATTGCGCTTTGTATCCTGTCTGCGCGCCGACCTTCTGCCCTGGGAGGGAGCTTACAACCTCAGCAGTGTTTCCTGCCTTCTGTTCCCCTGACGGTCCTGTGCGGCGATTGTTTGCGAGCAGCTCAGCCCTCTCTCTCATAGAGACTGAAACCGTGAAATATTGCTTGTGTGCCTCGCGAGGATCCCGACGCCGTGCAACCTGTTTTCCATATCAAGTAAAATTTCGTCAATGTACACTCCCGGTAAGGTCACGCTCGATTGCGCAACTTATCCGCAAATGAGGCCCCTCGTCGAGTCGTTCCTTCGGGCTGCGTGAGGGCGGGCGAGGATACCGAACAGAAAACGTTCAAATCACACCCACAGAGGAACAGGAAGATTAAAAAGAATGTCATTTAGTTTATAGGAGCAGGCCCCCCCGTCTGAGGGGGCAGATTCACATTCGGGCATGAACCTTTTTGCTGCGCTAACCTTTCAGAAGAGTAGCGAGAAACCGGCGGGGAAAAAATGGAGAGAATGCCAAGTCAAATAAGTGAGGACGGAGAGCGTGGAAACTGCAGGGAGAGGTGGAGATGAAAAGGGGAGATGACACACGGAGAGAAACAACCGCAGAAAAAGGGGGGCAGAGCAGAGGAAAGGAGGACGACCTTCTGTAATGAGCCCTGGTAAGAAGCGGCACTATACCGTCTGTCGGGTTTCATTTCGTATCGATGCTTCCATGCATTTTCTCTCTCGGTCCCTGCGCTGTAATCATGTTGTCTTGTAGAACTTCTAGAAAAGAGGGGGGGGAGAAAAAAAAAGGAAAATAAATGTGTTCCGTCCTCGCCTCCTATAGTTGGTGGCTCTGCTCACTTCCAATTTCAGACATGCAGCATGGAAGCGTGCGCGGCGTTCCGACGTTTCCATTCGCGGGGCTTCACTCTGCTGTCTCCTTTCCTTTCGATCAGACGCCCCGTGTCTACAAGGCAACGTGGCGCGCAAGAGTACACAACGCCGCCGTTGCGCACCTTTGATCCAGATACAAATAGGCCTGGCTTTCACTGTAAGCACTCCGAGGCGGGTTTTCGTCTTCTTGTCAGAGTGGTCTCTGGATAGCGTCCCTTCAAGATGATGGCGCCGGATCTTTTGGCAAGACAAGAATAATTGCAGCTGATCATTTGAACACGAGCGGGGAGATGGAGATTTTTCTTGTCCCTTGCGGAGAACCGAGCGCCCTAAATCTGCGAAAAGTTGTGCTCATATCTTTCCCCCACCAAAAAAAAGTTTTTGACAGCATGAGCCGGGATATTCACCCAAAACAGATGCATAGACGTTATTCGCGAAAGAGCGCGACAGACCAGATCTTTTTTTTGAAGTCGCTGATGGCGTGAGAGCTCCCATTTCAGACTGGGGTTCTAATTGCGTGGATGGCGGCTGGCGTGTGTGACGACGGAACAGCGACTTTGGCGTCCGTGGCGCTGCACATTTGCTCTCATTCCCCAAAAAAATGCTGGCTAATTGGCATGTTTGAAAGAGGCAGCCCCCTCACTTCTAAGACATCTAATAAAAAGAAAAAGCCATCGGGACACGGTTAGAGAGTGACTTAAGAAAATCAAATCTGAGCTTTTTCTAATTATGTAAAAGCCGAGAGGAGCTGCGAGATGGCTGAGAACAGCTTGTGCTTCATGTTACATACACATGCTGTGTATGTTTTGTTGCTGTATATGATTCCCCCAGTCCTCAAAATGAAGCCATCCAATTTACGTTGTCGGTTTTTCTTCGAGGGTCAGGCCACTCGCATACCCCCAATGTTATTTTGATTCGTGCATCTGTGCCTTTTATCACTGAGCTGTTTCTACTGACACAGACAAAACGAGACTCCCCGCGGACCAATTATTTTAGCTTTCTCATTGGCAGCACAGCCTCGCTATTAGTGCGGGCTTATGGATATAGCTAAAGCCGTATACGATGTCCTCTTGCTGTGTGTGTGGGCACGTGCGCGCGTTCGTGCGCGCATGTTACAACTGACAGGGCGCTGCGTCAGTGCGATTCTCTTATGAGTCTTCTTCAGAGTCCTCACAATGAGAGCTCCGTCTCCGGAGGGAGCCCGTCCAGATCCACCAGAGAGGCCAAATAAATAAGATGGTGCCGGAAAAAAAAAAAGAAAAAAAAACCTGTGAGGCTGTCAAAGAAACATGAAGAGAGCACGCCCAGGCCTAATGAAATTGGCAACATGACACAGAAGATCTCATGCCGGTGTAATGATTCCACGCCCTGGATTGTACCAATTTCAGCCAATTTCAGACAGGTGTTTACTCCGACTGAGTGGCCAGCGCCCACGGCTGTCTACACAACAACACATTTCATTTAGATTGGTGGGCTCTATCAAAGCGGGGAGGGAGGGGGTCGCGCGGGCTGCTGTATTATATTGAAGTCTGCCTGAAACATTCCACGCACGAGCGCTCAGAAGCGAGCTTCATCCAGCCAGCTGCTTTTTAATTGAAAATACTACATCTTCAAAGGGTATACCTATCGCAGATTTCCTCAATCCATGTCTTAGCAGTCGTTCTTGGAAATTACATGTCTGTTTGAGGTTTTTTTTGTAAATGAAATTTAAAAACGTCAAGAAATGGAAGAGATCCCACGAGGTCACTCACAGGTGGACTTTATTATAAAAACGAATCACCTTTCACAGTCTCCTTTGTATTTTATCATTGAAGTTTGTGAGAAACTATTCTCAGGCTGAAAACTAACAAGACGAGCTGGAGCACACTTCACATACGCTACTTGACGACGTTACGACCTTGCACCGTGCCATTATGTACATCCTCTCGACTGCCTCGTGTACTTACAGCCTCACTTGGCATGGTGCGAGGGTAACTTTATTCTGTTATCACATATGTTGGGGGGGGCCACTTCGTAACGACTCTGAAACTCAGAGCTCACAAGTGTCCTTAACGACTCTGTAAGGACACTCCCACACAGAGTTTTAAAAGCCTCCAACTCCCTTCCAGTTAGAAAGAACTGAAGAAGCCTCTTGGATGAGAGGTGAAACGTCGTCAAGAAACTCAAAACAAGTCCAGTTGCCTACGATACAGCCAGTGGCGTGCGCAGACTTTTTGAAGGGCAGGGGCGAAAAGAAGGGCACTAAAGCGCGCATTTTGGCTCCCAAGAGGACACTTTAGCGCGCGTTTTGGCTCCCAAGAGGGCAGTTTATCATGTTTTAACCAGCCAAGGGGGCAGTTTAGTGTGTTTTGCCAATCAAGAGGGCACTTTAGCATGCTTTTTTGGCTCTCAGGAGGGCACTTTAGCGCGCGTATTGGCTCTCAGGAGGGCACTTTAGCGCGCGTTTTGGCTCTCAGGAGGGCACTTTAGCGTGCGTTTTGGCTCTCAGGAGGGCACTTTAGCGCGTGTTTTTCAACAATTGGGCCACGAGGGGGGGCGACTGCCCCCTTGTGCACATCACTGGATACAGCACTTGGAATTACCGTGACCTGGATGACGGAGAACTTTCATCAACACTAGCTAAGTAGCTTGGTCAGCACGGTGCATTTACGCTCCACATTAACTGTGGGCAGGGGAAAAAATGAACAGCCAACGCCAATGTGTCTTTTTACGTCGACGGAGCGCTGAAAAAAACTCATCTCTACTTGAATGAAATGTTTAAATTAACTTTCACGGACTGAAAAACCCACTGCGAGAGGGTCGTAGACCAAGAGACAGACAACACCCAACAACACGCTCACAGCTAATGTTACAAGCTGGCGTAATTGACAGGTCACTGTGTGGGAGCAACTTTACAATCACACTGTAGCCACACCCGAAAACATACCCTGCTTTACCCTGGTGGAATAACCATAGTTTATTAAATGAACATCCTGTTGTATTGAAGAAGACTCCAAACTTGTGATTGAGACCCTAAACTCATTGGGAAACTGTTCACCGCGGTGATAAATAAAGTGAGAAGTGGGGTCATTTTCTCATAAGCATACGTACAATCGGATTCCTTTTTGAAACCAGTTGTGTCACCCTCTGCTGGCCATTAAAAAGACTGCAGGTTTAAAACACTTCCACGTGGCTTCACTCGTCAGACCTGGGGGCCATGTCCACCTCCTTTTATCATATCTATTGAAAAGACATTTAAATCTTAAAGGTAAGCACCTAGGTGTTTCCTCTAATGGGATTCAAATTTATATCACAGCAGCGTTCGCCCCGAGTGTCCTCACAAAGCCTTGCAAATAGTAGCCGAGATGTGGACAATAACAAAACATAAATTTCACACTTATGCACCTTTCAGTGGCGCAAGGGGGTGAAGTGGAGGCTTTGACAAGGCACACACTCAGGGACGATGGCCCTGATGTAGAGCGCCGTTCACCCCCGACGAGTAATAAAGCACTCCAGAAACGGCCTCTCAGTGCCATGGTAACAAATGTCCACGTAGGTTACCCCCGTGTGCGGCAGGAAGACGAGATGAACTACCAGTGTAAGGGGGGGAAAGTAAAAGATGTAACCTCAGAATGGAGGTCAATTATGTTGGAAGTTATCCACGGCTTAGAGCGGGGACATTGCTGCCGTCACGCAAGATAATAGCTATTACTGACAGGTTGGTAAAAGTCGTGCGGCGCGGGGCTGAGCTATAATTTCTCGGAGGCTATATGCCAGCGGTGTCAGCTCGCATCTATAAGGCACTCCTCTCGGCACGGGAGAAGGGAGGGGGAAGGCGTTCGGATAGGTCAGCAACAACAGGCCGGTGGAAAATTTTGATAAATAGTTCCTGGCACGTCTTTTTGTGCAGAGCTTTTCTCTCCAATTTGTTTATTCGCTCGGGCCCCTAGTGATGCATTACAGATCTATACTGTTCCTAATCCCCTGCAGCACTGGCTTTGACAGCTTTTATGTAAAAGCACACAGAGCGGCGAGGAGCAGATTCCATCCCTTTTGTTTTTGTTCCGAGTCCTGAAACTGCACGTCGACACCAAAAAAAAAAAAAAGCGCGCCGCCAATTTTATGGTCGGTGTCTGCGTAGGGGCTCGCCGTTACACGCGCGTGGGAATCAATCTCGCCGACTGTGTTTGTGTCCGTGTGTCTGTTTCACAATAAATAGCGCCGTAAAGTTTACATTCTGGTTTCGTCCCTTTTTAACAGAGTCTCGGTAGCACGGCGCGGCCGTAAAGATTACAGCCGGAGTCGATCATTTGAACCCAGATGTGCGTTTAAATAAGAGCCCAAAAACTACAAATAACTTCAACGCCACGCAGGAGAAGGTCTCTGATCGACGACTTTTATTTCTCGTTCTCTCTATCTGTTTCTTGCAGTTCCCCTTTCTTCTCCAGGCTCGCTCATTCTCTTTTAACAGCCTTTTTTTTTTTTTTCCTCCTACTCGCCTTTGTTTCACTTCTTTCTTTTTTCTTTCCTCCTCGCTGCCCGCTCGTCTTTCCCCCTTCCCTCTGATTTGTTCCTTCCTGTCTTATCGCTTCCCTCCCTCTCTGAAGATGGCCTTCACACGGAGTGAAGGGGAAAATGAGCTCGGTGAGAGGCCAGGCAGAAACGAGCGGGCGAGCTGACACTTCACACACGCGCGCGGCGGCATTAATTGAGGGAAAATCAGCAGGTGCGCTCAGGTAGCGCTGCCCAACCGTTGGGAAGTGCTGAGGCTTCAAAAAAGTGACCGGCGCCGGTAGTAACGCTCCTGCCACGCATCAATCAGCAGTGCAGGTATCATTATAGGCATGCCGGGAAGGGCGCAGGCTGCGATTGGTTGAGAGCTGACTTATGGGGGGTGAGGCATGGCGCTGCTGGGGGAGGATAAATCACTCCCAAAGTATCATCCGCGAGCCTCGCATCCCAGTTTTAATGTACCTGACAGACGAGCTCACATTTGCTCCATGAATTTGTTTACAATTGATGCATTAAAAACCACAATGTCAGCACACCAACGCTTTTATAGCATCACTGATTTTTAATCAAACTGTCGTTTTTCTATAACAGTCTCCGGCTTACTCGCCCATCTGCTGCCAGCGTTCTGACTTGTAAAAGAGGGATGCAGAGGGATTTAATTGGCTGATCCAAATGCTTTGGATGAAATAAAAAAAAAAATAAAAAAAAAAAAAAAAGAAAAGGTTGCACTCTCCAGATGTCTGTGAAGTCAAACAAACGGCAAAGAACGGCTGAAACGATGCAGCTGTGGAAAAGAGAGAATTGGGTCAGGAGTGAAAGTGTTCGCTGAATTTCTGAAAACTGGCAAAGAAAAACGCAAACGATGTCCCGTTATCAATGTCAGACAAATATTAGCGATTAGCGAATTAGCATAGAGAGTCGGTGGCCTCAAGACAAACAGCTGATGGCACCCATTTTCCAGTTGGCAGTCGTTTTGTTCAAGTTTAAAGTTAAGTTACATTTTGCAACATTGATCAGCATTAAAGAAGAAAGTGCAGGTTTTAGATTAAAAGCAGCAAACTTGGAGACAACCTTCCAGCCTGACCGGCCAGACCACCGCGGGAAGGAAAGGAAGATGGTCGCGATACGAGTCATGCTAATCCATCTGGGATTAAGGGCTGGTCCTGGCTAATGTCGGGTCGCAGGAAAATGAAATGGACCAATGGGAGTCAGCTGGAGCAAAATTTGGACATATTTCTAAAACGTTATGCAGTGCGAGGAGTGGCGTACTGATGGATTCAGTTTGCCCATCACTTCCATTGTCGTCCATTACTTCAGACAATTCAAATTTGCTCAACAAGGTGAAGGCTGGGTGGTGCTCAGGAGAATCAGAGTAGTGGAAACTACCACAGATAATGTTATGATGAGCTGAGTCGACTCAAACTTGCACGTTTTTTTTTTTTTTGTGGTGACCAAAAACGGAAGTCTGACCACCTCCATCCGTGGTGAACGTGGCAACCGAAACAGTTATTTCACTCCAGCGATCTTTTCCTAACCCTAACCCGGTGGTTCCTATGCCTCAACTTTGAAACACACGGTTGTGACAAAAGAGAACATCTATTGTGGCGACTGGGTCGGGCCTCAGCATACAGGTGTGTGGCTGATCATCTTCAGTAAAGGCGCAGATAAAAACAAATGCACGTGAACGGTTGGGAGGAGAAATACTATAAAGGTAATCGGCGGGAGACGCAGGCTGCAAACTGCCTCCACTGTTGTTTCGTGTTTGCCGTAATTACACAAAGGTTTGAGAGTTAATGCGAAAATCACACTTAATGGGTCTGAAAGCGTTTATACGGCAACTTCAAAAACACCTCTGACATGTTTTTTTTGTTTTTTTTTCCTCACCGCTTTAAAGCCGTTTGTGTGATACCGACGCTTGCGACACGACACGCTGCGTGTAAAGAAATCCCCGATAATTTAAGGAGATGGCACATTCTTTCAGCGACAAAGAGCCATTTCATCTGCGGAGGGCCCCTCGCTGAGAGCAAAATGTCTGAAAGGAAAAATCTCATGTAGGAGCCAAGAGAGGTAAATTATACATTTAAATGACATCTCTTTGGCCTCAATTTTCTGTCCCCCCCCCCACCAAATGGCACCCTGAAGAGTCCTTTTGGTGTTAAGCGAGGAGAGCTTTTGAGATACAAAATTAGCACAGGTCACCCACTTACGAGAGCTATTCGGAAGGGGGTGGAGGATATATGAGATACCGTCTATTTTAGAGGGGATGCAACCATATAAACACTTTTATTACTCTATTACAGAAAGTGTCGCGCGGATGAAATCGGCCGGCGATTTTTCCAATCCGGCCACGCTCGACTGAAAACTCAAGGGGTCGCGGCTGATTGGTTGGTAAATTTAAACGCGGAGGGACTCGGTCGCCGTCCAGCCGCGAGGAAGGCAGCGAGGGGTAAACAAGATCAACGAACCGGGCTGGCGATTACGCAAATCAGGGGGGGAGGCGTTTCAATTAGAGCGACGCGTCCCCTCGTCTAATTTTGGGGGAAGGCGGATCTCCTCTTTCCTCTTGAATTCAGATTCCGGTCGCTGGTTGGTGACCAGGTTGGCTGGCTGGCGAAGTGACACGGCCGAGAACGAGGGCTCGAGAGCTTCACGTGTGGAGGGTTCAACCTGTGTACATCGCAGTCGTCTCATCATGCCCAAGGAATGACCACCACTTGGTCGGCGACGCTTCAAAAACACTCGAGCAGCAGACTCTTGTGAGTTGTTTTTTTTTTTTTTTTTTTTTTTTTTTTCGCAGCAGTCGGCTAACTATGAGTCACCCAAACACTTTGCTGACTGTGAAAGTTATTTGATACGGCTCCAGATACTAACAGTCGCCATGGAAACATGACCAAGCCAGAAATCGAGCACTTGTTTCAACACCGGAATGCACTTTTTTTTTTTTTTTTTTTTTTCTCTTTACAGTTGTTTGGGAGCTGGCTTTTCAGTTCCCTCGTCGTAGTTTCAGTGTGGCTCATTATTTTGGCACTTTTTGGTGTTGAAAAAAAAACAAACACCCAAAACAAACCAGGGCTCCGCGGACATGAAATAAACAAAGGCCCCCCCCCCCCCGCCAGATCCTTCGTCGGTCTGCACCTGAAAGTGTGCAGCGAAAACCCAGACAAAGAAAAAAAAAAAGAAAAAAATCCATAAAATCAATGTGTGTGTAGGCAAATCCGAAAACTTTGCTTCCCGACGCCAGCCTTGACAGAAATGAAACGATCCCTCCGCTCGGTTGTTTACGCTGCCGCTGATTGTCTCAGATACAACTGGGTGAGAAAATCATACATATCGCCTGCATTCTGATGAGTTGTTATCGGCCAATTATTTTCTTCCGGCTGTCAACAGAAATGAAGCTGTATTTCTGCAAGCATGGCTAACAACCCGCAGGGAGGCCTGTCTGCCGGGTGTGTGTGTGTGTGTGTGTGTGTGTTGCACAACATAAGCCAAACAAATAGACTCCCTTCCTTAGATTACATCCCTTATTCTCTCTCCACCCGTCTTCCTCTCCCAGTTCTACATGTTCCTGTTCACATTCCGGCGCTCTTTTTTTTTTTAACTTTTGCTTTTTCCTTCGATTCCCCGAGCTCCCTCCTCATTCCACCTTATTATGGTTCCAGGACTCTCTACAGCGGCGGCTCCGTGTCTGTTTCCTCCGTCTCTTTTTTTTCTTCTTTTTTTTCCTACCGTCCCCTCATTTGCGCCGCTCCCGTCCTGCCGACGCCGCGTTCGCACGCCTCTCCCGCTGACTCAAAGTTGTGTTGTGATTCTCTTTCGAAACGCGTGCGTGCAACATTCACGCACAGGAGAAAAAAAATCAAAACAGAAAAAAAACTCGCCGACAGAAATGCTCAAACGAAAATGTCAGGGATCTGTGCGAGGCGCACAAAACACACACAGGAGCGGGCGACTGACACAGTGCAAGGGAGCAAAGGCATAACAGGCCAGAAACAATTGAGCGCGGAGAGGAGACGGGCCCGCCAGTGAGGGACATTTACATTATTGAAAAGGACTTTGAGAGAGCGGCGGAAGCTGCATGCCCAGAAAACACACACACACACACACACACACACACACACACACAGGCTGCCTGCTTCACTGTCGGACATGCCAAATAATGATCTCTCCTCTGCGTCTGTCTCTCTTTCTCCCCTCCAGGTCGCTTGCTGCTGCTGTCTTCCTCTCTGCCACGTCAGTCTCCTCCCCCCCCCCCCTCCTCCGCTAGATGTGCCCTCCAGTATCATCCGCATCACAAACTAGGCCCGAGCGCGCGAAAGACGTCTGTTGCGCTCGGCGTTCGCCCCTCCCTCCTCTGTCATTTCATCATGTAAAATGTCAAAGTGTGTGTGTGTGTGTGTCGGGGCGTTTATGTAAGGGCGCGTGGGAACGCGTGTGTGACTTTGCTCACGGAGGGATGCGTGTGTGTGTGTGTGTGTGCGTATGCATGTATTTATTTGTACCTGGATGGTGCGTCCCCCACGGCAACATGGGAAACAAGGGACAGGGACCGCATGAGATACCCGGATGCAGATGAAGTGTTCGGCACATTTGGTTTCAATGCTCCCGTGCTTCTGTGTGTGTCAGCCTCGTTATTTGATTTCCAACAGATTGATGAAATGCGTGTGTTCTGTTTGTGTGTCTCCAAAACAATCGAAAATGCACGCACACGCACATATGCTCTGGAAATGTGCACATGCACTTCAATTTTTTAATTTTTTAATTTTTTCGCATCTGAAACTTGGAACATACACACTGAAAATGTGCACACTCATGCGTAAGAGAGACTTTTTTTTTTTTTGGTGAAACGCTGAACCGACTGTGCTCGGTGGCATCAGACTCGTGGTGTTTTGGGAGAGGCTGAGCGAGGGGGTGACTGGGACGGGAGGAGACAGGGGACTCATGGAAACGGTCGGTTGAAGCCAGCTCGCAGCCAACCCGCCCCCCCGGAGGGGGAGCATTCGGAGCGCCATTCTTAGCAAGAGCTTGTCATCCCGAGTAGCCAGGGGTCTGAAAAATCAAAAACGATTACGTAATCTTTAGGAATGTGCGCACACACACACACACACACACACACACGGGGACACGTGCCAAGCTGTTCTGGTCAGAGCTGAAATGAAAACAGAATTTCAGCCACAGGTAGTAAAAACGGTTGAGGCTGCAGCAGTTTGGAAATGTCAACCAAAGGACACCCGTTAATACTGTAGAGATAGTTTACCCAATAGGTTATTCTCATTCAAATGTTTTCCTTATGTTTAATATGCCATTGCATTCTTACATTATCCCTGCCTGCTTATCCAACGGCCGGATTTTCCCACAGGGGTCCCGAATGCATTAGCTCACCTTCAGCTTGTCTAATGTTCTTAAAAGTCACCAGAATAACACCTTGCATGTGTTCTCATGACACACCATGTGCCTTTCGCCGTCGTTCTAATTGAAAGAGAGGGCGAGATTGACTGCTTTGCTTGTTCGACCGCGAAAAGTGGCGAGACTCAGCGGGCTCTGGGCTAATTTTAGACACGGGGGGAGGCACTGACCTTTCATTCAGGAAAAATTTCTGATGGTTGCTGTTTTGGTGTATCCTTGTTTGTGTGACGGCAGCGGCAGAGTGTAGCGGGGCTGGCAGCCGGCGCAGCAAGGAGGGACAAAGACCAGGTTTGTTTAATCACAGCGTATTGATTTCAGCTTGTGGAATACAAATCTATTAGTATTTTACAATATCATAATAAATGTATTTGTTAAATGCCACTGCTAAGTAGTTAGTGTGGACCATCTTGCCCGTGTAAATAGAGTTTGCCTTGCCATTAATGACCGCGAAAAGATGGAGAGATGTGACAGCCTCCTGTCAGCCTTATAGACATATCACCATAATGTAACTTAGCGAAGACAGAAGACCACATTCACAGCCATAAACGCTAAATGCTGTATATTTGGCGCTGTAGTAATTTCAAAGATAATTCTGCTGATTTTCGATGTTTTTCTTGCTGCGTGCAGAAAAGGCTTTATTGCCCCTACACAAGCTATTAAAAACACACTGCTGAGTCTTGACCATTGCACTGTTCATTGTAATGTTCCTTCATAAAGACGAATGCAGGCACAACGTTATGCTTCGAATTACCACCCTGCTGCTCTAAACGCTCAAAGCGCTTAGAGTGCTAAATGTGTATGAATCCTCTGCTGGAAGTAGTTCCTTGTAAATGAGCTATTCATTTAAAAACTACAGAGACCAGCTTTGTAGGGGAAAATCACCTATTTTAAATACACCTTTTTCGGCCAAATCTTGCCAGACTAAGTAGTGACGAATGACCCAAACATAGGGTACCTGAAGTGCTTTCAACAACCTTTCTTAGTCATTATATTAAAAGCGGGAAAAGTAGCCTAATTCGATTGAGATAAAATTGTGATTGGAGCAATTTGAAAACCCTTTGGAGTACTTTTACTTTGAAATTGAAGATGCTATTAAGTAGCACTTTTACTGTGTGATGTAAAAGGAAACAAAAGCTGTCCATCCTTCCATTCATCCATCCATTACCAATAGTCACGTAACCTTTGCAATGTTCAATGATCAACAGGTATTGAATCGTCGACATGTGCATCTATGGGCAATTTAAAGTTACTAAATAAGCTAACTTGCATGTCTTCAGACTGCGGGAAGACACTGGAGCATCTGAAGGGAGAACGTCCAAACTCCGGTCAAATATCAGTAACGCATCATTCAATTTGCCGCCGTGGTTGTCACATGTTTTGAAGTAAACATGCGGCCTAAGGCGTTTTTTGCCACGCGGCAGTCAACGTTTGCACAAGCGCTGCACACATCTCAGAACACTAAAAGCACATCAAGCTACCAAGCTTGAATCACAGACAACAACACTCGGCTATAGCATGTAACGGGCTAAATCTTTGTTGAAATGGGCCGACCTGATCGAAAAGTAGCGAGCTGACAGGTTTCCTAACACAGCCGCACATCAGGCAAGTACAACAACAAGAGACAACTTAGCGAGCTAATAACTGCTTCTATTTCTTGTTTTTGTTCTTGATTTTGACTGTTTTGTCACTTTTATTCCTTATACTTGTAATGACTCATACCGACTATTTGTGTTTTTACATTTCCTTCCTTGCTGTCTTGTTTTAACCTACATTAGATGAGGCTTCGCCGTGTGTGGTTTGACTGTTGAGTGTTTATTCTGCAATATTATCTTCCTGACTTTCCCACGTTTGCTCGATTTGTCACAGCTCTTTGTAAACTCTGTTTTTTAACTGCAGTTTATCATTGTTATTATTCATATTGCTTTCTATCATACAATCAAACTTTATTTGCACAGTGCTCATGTAACATACCGATTGGAGCAGGTCTAGACCGTAGTCATTCATGTATTTTATGTTCCATTATTAATTCATTAGCATTCGTCTAACGCTTCTGTGATAGTGGTGTAAAAACCAACTCCCCCAGGAGTAACAGAGGCTTCCTGTCAGCATTTCTAAGCGTGACCCCTGGCATCACTGGGGTTTTTTTTAAATGTTGGAAAAAACTTTACAAAAGGTCTTTTTTAAAAATGTTTAATTTAGAATGTCATTTATTTAGGAGTCGTTTACTTGAAACAGCAAAACTACAGCCACCCTATCCATTGTTTGCAATGACGGGACCCTAACATTTAGCAGAGTGTGCATGTGTGCGGATTACATAAAAACAAGCTTCTGCAAATACTACACTCCAGTTCAATGCACATAATACGAACACGCAAACACACACACACACACCTTCACACACACGCTCAGACATCTCATTCAGATGCTCAGCTGCCTGCCTCCCTCACAGTGTTGTTGCTGGGGAGTTGCTTGCTGAAATATCACCTTGAGTCTTGCCATTTCCCAAACTCATTTACTTTATTACAGCAAGTGTCTGCCATGAGCGGGGGGCGCGGGGAAACAAATGGGAGATATAGAAGAGTGGAGATAGAGAAAAAAAAAATACACACACACACACACACACACACCCACATTCTTGTGCGGACACCTACGTAGGCACAGACCACCATAATCAGTCTCGAGGGGGACTCCGTACTAACGCGGAGGAGTGAGGGGGGGGATTAATAGAATGAGAAGGGGAGTGTGTGTCTGTTTGTATGAATGTACGAGGGCGGGTGGAGTGTGTGTCGGGCTCGGGGGGGGGGGGGGATCTGTTAGCACCAGTAGCACGAGCCAGGAGGAAATGACAGCATCGGGGTTGCCACGGCACGATGGAAGAGATGCTCTCTCCCCTCCAGTCATCCCCCCACTACATCCATCAATCCCTCGCCCGTGCAATCTTTTCTCCTCCACTTGCTCTCCATCTTTGTCGCCCTTGCCGTGTCTCTTTATCCCTTCGCTCTGCTCCGTGTCCCCCCCCCGCCGCCGCTGCCGCCTGGCGGAGCTCTCTATACACAAGCCAGGGACAGCGCCTCCTCTCTCCCAAATTGTCTTCCTCTGCCTGGAAACGGCCGTGATGATTGCATTCTCACACTCTATTGTAAAACAAACAAAAAAAAGAGAAAGGGAAAGAGGGACAGAAGAAGGGGAAAAAAGGAGAGAGGGCAGCCGCCGTGCGACGTGGCCCTTTTGTCGACGGCTGTTGGGAATCTGAATCGCCTGTCAAGCAAGGGGGACTTTCCAGCTCCGCGACAAGGCACAATGGAGCTGTTTTGACGGGGGGGGGGGGGATGCAAAGCAGGGGGGCCATTCTCAGTGATGCCGCGCAGTCATTACGATGTCCTGACTCATCGCTTGGCGGCCTGCGTCATATTGCAAGAAGCACACACACACACACACACACACACACACGACGTGCCCACGTAAATTATAGCTTGATGGTATGAATCAAATGCAAATTGCGCACACAAACAGAAGGAAACTGAGTGGATGTTAATGATACAACAGTCAAATGTGTTTTGAAAATGTCGTTTGGCAAATACCAATCAAAGGGCAAAAAGAGTGACAATATGGAGAGCCTTTTTGTGTATAAATGATGCTGACAATGTATTTGGCACCGGCATACATCTTCTTTGATGATTTTTTTTTTCTCTCTCTCTCTCTCTCTGTTTGTTACCCGAATGCTTTGTTGAGGTTTGAAATATTCCTTTGTGTTTGCATGACAGGATTCATTTTATATGCATTCTTGGCATTTTTACACCCAGAGACTGATGAATGATTCCAGGATGGCAATCTAAATCGTGATTTAATTTCTATATGGTACCCACCTCCTGTGAATTTCTAACTTTTAAGTAGACTTTGCAATTTTTTTTTGTTGTTTTTTTTGGTTTTTTTTATAGGTGCACTCTGTGAGAATGAGCCACCTGTCAAATTCATCCTCCAAACAGCTAGGGGGCAGCATATCACCAGAGTCTGCTAACTGTAGACTGCTTGGTTAGCCATGCAGCTAGCATGCATAAAGGCGGATTCTGCCTGGACTTGGAGCTCGGAGCAACCGGGAGAGGGTTGGTGTTGTTCACTATCAGACTATCATCGTACAAAGTGGCTAGGGGCTAGCTGGTTAGCATACCAACTTCGGTATATATCTCTGCAACATAACACATAGACGTCTTTCACCGTCTTTATCTCCTCACATTCTGTTGATAACTTTAGCAATGTTTTAAATGTTTTAAAGACAACAAATTACATATTGTATTCAGTAAATTACCACCGAAACAAAGGGCCAGATAAGCTCACGTCTTTTACAATATTTACATGGTGGTAACAAAGCTCAATCATTTCCAGTGTATTCATGATATGACACTGACAGGACCAGCTGTTACGCGGCTCTGAATCCCATCAGTCCCCACTCACATGAATTGATGAGCTTGAAAGTACGATGTGACAAGATAAAAAGAATAACTCGGAGGTCCCAACAACTTTTCACTATCCGCCAGCTGCCCGTCATTTACCTTCGACTACAATGTCAAACCTCCAAATTGGCTGAGCTGCATTGGAGTCACAGCACCAGTGTGAATTTAAAATGAGGGACTATTTGAGAGTTTCGTGACAAGACATAGAGTTGTTGGAGTAACCCCCTTTTTTTGCGGCTAAGTTTTGTTTTCATTTCTGAAGCGAAAATGTGGTCCGTCTAAGAGGCTATTGAACTGACTGAGTGAGTGGATCTGGTCAGCGCCTGTGCAGAGCACGCAAGGTCGCAGGCAACCCCGGGGTTGTGTTGCCATGATTCTTGGAACTAGCTCCTTGTAAACATTACGTGTTGCAACCAGCAACCAGTATGCAAAGACCCACCACTGTTCATTTTATTTTACAAACATACAAACAGAAGCCTTCTGTTGAATACATGCTCAAACCTAATATTACCGGAGTAACTGCTAACTGCTGTGAACTGTAGCTGCTGTTAGCTAGTTAGCTCAGTTAGCCATGTAGCTAGTGTTCCGGACAGGGAGCTCGGAGACTAGGATTAGTGTTTACACCAATGTAAATACCTCTAGCACTCAAGCTTTGGTCCAGGATGGGCCACAGCTAGCTGACTAGCATGCTAACTTTGGTAGCTATCTACTAAACTGAAATACTTACATATTGCCGCTTTAACGCATGCATACACATTTTCTAATGTGTTACTGACATGGTTTTGCAGGTAAAAAATATATCAATTTTCATTGATAATATATGAATATGCAAATATTTTCTTCAATTCACATGTTAAACTGCTAGATACAAGACATCTCCGACCTCACTGTAAAGTCCATTCTCATTGTACTGTATTTGAACTGGAAGTTTTAAGTTACCACTCATCACATTGTAATTGTTGAGTATTAGGCCTGGATTGATTTCCAAACTATTTGTGATGTCACAAGTCATGCTCGGAGGCCCGCCCACTTAAAATCAGATATCAGCAATGAATGTGAAAAACCTCCTTCCTAGTTTCAAACTCTGCGAATGCATCGTTCTACGCAGTGAAGCTAAAAGATTCAACTGAACTAGACTGGATGATCTAAAAATATTGTAGTGTCCCACAGTAGGAAGAAAGTGAGACTTTAACAGGTTTCACTGGCAATTTATCAGTAATGAGTACACTAGGCCACTGTGAGCCAAAAGAACAAAAACCTGTTAGTTCTCTGAACTACCCTCTTGCCTCAATTCCTGCTCTCGGAGCTTGCAGGAAAAAAACAACAAGCATTCTCTTAGCTCTCTGCCAATCACAGGTATGTGATCTCACACAAATCAGCGCCATGGGTAGCTGGAATGAACTACAGGCTGCACAGCTTCACCGAAATCCTAGGTATCTTTAAGGTCAGTTCGTTTATTAGTAAGAGTTTGTTTATTTAGTTTGGTTAGGCATAGATATTATCACACAATGATTAAAATGTGTTCCTCAAAATTACGTAGTGCACCTTTAGAACACATTCATCATGTGTGAAAATGTAAATATGCACATTTAAGTTTGGTTAAGCATTCAGCCCTATCACCAGATGCACTACTCTGTAATCGCATGATCTATTTCAATCATACGGCAGGTATACGTCACAGTCACACTCACAGCATTACAGCTTGAAGCCAGGAGGCATCACTGACATTTGGGGGATAAAGGTCTTGATGAAACCTTGCTGTTTCACACACACACAGTCACCACACACACACACGCACACTCAAACCGGCCGTGCTAATAAGCGCTAAAGTACGAGTGCCGCCAGTTTTTCCCCTTGTGGAGACATTCATAGAGGCTCGCTGATCAATAGGACGGGCGTCCGCAAATCCTCAACCTTTTTCCCTTTTCTACCGGAACTCTCCCCACTCCTTCCTTAAAGTGAGCTGAACTCTTCCTTCTCTCCTTCCTCTCGCCCCCCCTCAACATCGTCACCATGTAGTCTTGACTCATCTAGGCCAACTGGCAGAATAATAAGCAGAGAGGGTTATTTGGTGGGACTTTAAGAGAGCTGAAACTACAGTGCTGTATTAGTGCCACTTTCATTCACTCAGATGAAGAAACACTGCAAGTGATTAAGCTTCTTGTGTGTGTGTGTGTGTGTGTGTGTGTGTGTGTGTGTGTGTCTTGGCTCCACTGGGAGCCAGTAGCAGAGCCTTAAATTATACATATGTTCTCATTCCATTACCAGTGGCAACTACTAAAGGCTTCCCAGCATTTCCATTACCAAAATGAAGGGATGCACGCACTCACTTACTCACCAGCTCTCCCTCAAACGCGCACATATACAAGTACAGGACAGTGTTGAACTCAAGCTTTTACTCGTGCAGTTACACCAAAACGGCGACAACCCCGATAAATGTCCAAGGAATAGTATCCATTTTTAATAGACTCCGGTGCATCTGCGACCAAATGGTTGCCAGTTCAGATCCTCAGACGGGCCTGGCGACATCTGGGTGGAGGGGATGAATGATTAATGCAGTGTCTCCCTCTTAACAACTGCCACTGAGACGCCATTTGAAGACGGCATTTAATCCTCTTCTCCAGTGGAGCTGCAAGATGGCCAGCGGCAGTGGGCTAGCACTTGTGCCGGGCAGCTCCCACTTGTATACGGGAGCGCGGTCAGATGTTCGGTTTTATAATTCTGCCAAAGCAAGAAAATGTAGCCGCTGTGACCGACAGATCTGCCACGGGGCACCCTCTAGAAGCAGCATTACATGCCTCGGCCCCTTTCATGACTTTTAAATAGATCCAAAGTCAAGTGAAACATGAATAATGCAGTTGTATTATATGATTCCTTTCTTTAAGTCACACTCGACGCTAACATGCATTTATAATGGGAGATAGCGTTGTAATGCAAGAGGCTGTGCTGATGCTGCCGCGTGCCGGAGAGGCATGCGTAGGACTCATACCATTACTTATCAAATTAGACACCGAAAGCAAAGAGTGTGTAAGTTGTTTCCGGGTGTGGGTCATTTTAATCCACATGTGGAAAAAAAAAAAGCCAATCTGGAAGCATGTGGAAATGCAGGATTCATATGTGAGGAAGCAAATTCTACGTGATTTTATGTGCCATGCTTCGTTTCCACCATCTACACCCATCTCGCCCTCACGAGAGACTGCTCCCTGCCGCCTCACGACAGCCATCATGCCCATACTTAAAACGCGTTAAAAAGTGTTTCGAGTGACTGTTTTTCCAGCGCATCAAGGAAAAACAGCCCTGGCAGCATTGGACCCTCACCAGTATGCTTTCGCAACCAACAGATCCACAGAGAACGCCGTATCCACTGCCCTCCACTCAGTCTTCACACACCTGGATGTGACATTGTGATTTCAACATGCGAAAAGGCAAATTTCACGTGACATTTTCGTAAGGTTGCTGATTACACATTATCCCTGCTTTAAAAGTCACAAGCAAATGTCATACATGTGCTCTGCTGAATTCCATTCACGTTTGTCTATTCTTTGGTTTACTGGAGGCTGTTTTTCCCCAATATTTTAGACAGGTGGATGAATTGCATCCGAGATCTTGCCTTAAAAAAATTCACATGAACTCCTCTCTGCTGTGAACCTTGCTCCACTCGGCTCCTTCCCACTACACTCAGCTGGGTGCCAGATCTTAAACCTTCTCCGGTAAACACTACTACCTCGCTGTGGCTGCTTTCTCATCAGCTTTCAGATCAGATCGGAGTGGCGGACTCTGAGGAGAGGTGTTATCAGACAGCTGAACGTAGAGGCCCGGTCGGCCGGCGCTACAGTCATTTGAGCCTGGCTACGAGCTGAGACAACATCAGACAAGGATTAAATCAACAAACCGGACTGACCCTGTGTGACCAGGCAGACTACTTACAACTCTGTGGAGAGAGCAGTATTTAGCCTTTTGGGGAGGAGACACAGAGAAGGAAAGTGGGACAAATGAATGAACGAGGGAAGGAACATTCATGGAGACAGCTTTGCAAAAAGGCTCTGGCGGCAGCCATTTCCAATATATCTGTGAGCCATGCTAGGGACATGGAATAATGAATGAGTAATAGGCATGCGTCAGTGGGAAGGCGCCCATGAGCCAACGGTGTATCATTTTTTATTTTTTTATTTTTTTCATCTGCTCAGCATGTCATGGAAGTACAAGAAGTCTCAGCTCGCCAGCTGCATCTGAGATGTCAAACTGCATCCTGTTTACGATAGCAGCACTGACTGGGGCGCTTTAATAACAGCCCAAAACACCCAGTGTTACCTTTGACTTGCTACTGCAAGACAGGACTGAGAATCTTAGACACTGCACCCATAATGTTGCGCCTGACCCGCTTCGACCGCACGGTTTAATATGACTCCGATGCCACAGCGAACTTTAATGTTGTTGTTTTCTGACTCTGCCCTGTGCAATACGGGCCTTTTTTTCAGATCCAACTCTCTATTTGTCTCAGCTATTTTGAAGTGAAGTATGTCAAGTGGGATGGACATGCTTGTAACCTCTGGGGTGGAGGCAGATTTCACAGTGTTTTGGTCCAAGACAGGTCAAAAGATAGCTGTCAAATTGTTAATGCAGATATCATATAGCATAGTAGGTGACTGGGAGTAAAAGAAATGTTGTGGCAAGGGAAGAGCAATGCACAGAATTGGGTTTGATCTGATGCCAATAAATAAAAGGGCCAGAATCAACAATATCAATACAGATATAGATATATATATTATCACTAAAAGCTGTTGAAGAACTAACAAGGAGAAATATAACATGATTTTTGGGCTACCCAATAGCCAGAAAAAAAATTCCTTTATCTTACATCTTTACGTTTGTATTAAGGTTATATTTCCTACTTCTCTCTTCACATTGATGTGCTTATGCTTTCTTAGGTTAAGCAAAAAAAACCACCTAGTTATGGTTTGGTAAATATGATGGTTCGGCTTAAAATACCTGTTTTGGTCACCACAAATGCGTTCAAAATCAACAGATCCACTGAGGATGCCATATCTACTGCCCTCAGATCAGTCTTCACACACCTGGAGAATAAGAACAGCCACATCAAAATGCTGTGTTTTTTGACTCAAGCTTAGCAACGTTAACACTCCGTAACACTCCGGGCATGAGTACAAAACTGTGCAAGTGGATATTGGACTTCCTAGTGCTCAACACCGGACACCCCCAGGGCTAGGTGCTCAGTTTTGGTTATCACAAACACAGCTGGAAAGGTCCAAAAGCTGTTCTTATGAATATCCAGCGGTGTGATCCTCAAAATACCTCGCCACAGACTCAACTTGCACCCATTTGCAATACTAAGAGAGGCGCTGATGTGCCCAAGATATGACCTAACTTGTAACGGACATATTTGATTTTCGTATACATCCGATTAGCACCAATATTGTGTATTAGCGCGTTTTAAAGTAATGATACTTTAACATATTTATCCTGTGAAAATAAGAAAATTACAAACATATTCTAACTTTGAATAAAACATACCTTTTTGACTTAGTTTGCCAACTTTCAAGATTTTAAATTTGCCTTCACAAGCTTTTTGATGGTCCCACCTCTTATTTCTGTGCCTTTTTGTCTCCTTTAGTATCAGCGCAAGGACAAGATTTAAGCAAATTGAGTAATTAACAGTGCTGATGTCAATATGTTACATTAACGGACCTTGGCTGTTGTAAACTCATCTTTGCTCTTTGTTCTGTTCTCAAGCAATGTGTCCAGTAGGCATCTTTTACTGGCAGTAAAGCGCTGTGGGGGCCATGGGAGCAAGTGCCTGGGTGAAAAAAAGAAAAATTAAAATCAAAACAACACTCAGAGGTGCTTTTAGGGACTGGGTAAAAAGCAGTAATGTTTGTTAGCTGGTGTGTAGACAGTGCAATGCGACTGAAGGGGATACACACACACACAAACTTACCAGGATGATTCAGTGTCCACCTAAGGAGCTACCATTGAATATTCTTAAAACATGCTCTTTAAATCTGCATTTATTTATTACCGCATTGCTATACAGGCTATATACTGCAGCTTTAATATGCAAAGATAAAATACATGATGACTAAGTTCAGAGAAAAGCTAATAAATATTAAGGGGCAGGATGGACATTATAAATGCTGGACTAGTTTTAGTGGCCAGGAAGGATCAGATCAAGTTGGACAATAAAAACTAGTGAAGTATATTCTTAGTTCATCCAGCTTGCAGTGTAGAGGAATAGCTCTCCTCAATCTCACAATCCCAATCAGTTCAGTTCTTATCATAGCTGTACATTAAACATGAGTGAAATTTAGAGGCTTTTCTAGGAAACTAAAGGAGAAATTTTTAAGATATGGTCAGACTTTTTAAAGTTTCAAACTTTCTTAACAGTCTCAAGAAACAGTGTTGACATCATGTCAAAGATGCCAATGCAATGTGCTGCAGAGATGTTAACTGAAGTTCGCATGCTAACAAGCTAGCTTTTGCCCGTGCCACCTCCTGATACCACTTTGTACCTAATACATGATAAAAATAAACTCACAAAATGTCAAGAAATCAAATATGTTACTCCTTTACAATTCAGGTTTCTCTCCTTTACCGACCTAAGACGAGCTTAATTGCCTTGTAACTCATATTAAAACACACATCATTCAAACTGGACATAAATTAAATGAACCGCCATGCCTCTCCCCTGTAAATCACCTCTGTACTGCATCCCCTGCCTTCAAATTGGCATGTCCTGGTCTCAGAGGCAGTGTTCAGTCCCCGTCTGGTGTCCAGCTGTGTTCACACTGAGGGCCCCATTGTCTAATAGGGCCACTTAGCCACTTGCTTACTGCAGCTTGTAGATACAGCCAGGATAGCTACAGTGACCATTACAGTAAGCAGCAGTTAACAGTTATGTTGCCTCCTACCTTCAATTTCTTGCACCTATATATCTCATTGGGAAGTCCACCAGTTGCTTTCTGTGAATATACAGTAGTGTCATTACTTTGACTGAGTACTTTTGTTTTGCACTTGTTTTGAATTTGATCTTATTTAACTGCAGTGAATTTTACAATTGGTATGTCCCAATGTTATCCTGGCATGACTCATGTTATCCTGGCATGAATGGACAGTGTTTCAGAGAATGTCTTTTTTATGCAACAGCATGCTTGATTTTCCCAGTCTTCAAGTCCCTCCAATAAATGTCCACCATTATCATCATCATCATCATCACCACCTTATACATTCCTCATATCATGTATAGCATTCAAAGCATTGACGCAACGGCTTGTGATAAATTATTCATCTTAAGAGACGGGAGCTGAAATCGCAATTTATGCATTCATAGTTTCCTTGTTGTCCCAATACCTTGTAAGTACACAAAACCTCACAGCAAGCACTGATGTTTTAATGCTGCAAAGTATTTCAGCACAGGTTTTACCCCTCGGGCCAAAATCACTCCCGTCGAGTAAAAAAAGCAATGTTGCGGCGGGTTTTTGGAGATTAGACTGACTTGAACTTAAGTCTCATTCGCGGCTGCACAGATAGGAAGTGAAAACGGGTTGTTGGGTTGTCTTCTTCAAACATTCATGATCCAGCTGAACCGCTTTATCAGATCCTTCCATAATGGCGGCGTTGTTCAAAGCGGCTGGTGGATTGGAAATAGGTTTCTGTTACAGCTTGTAAACAATCTGATAATTTACTTGGCACTGTAGAGAAGGAGAGGATGGTGGTGGCGGTGGTGGGGGAGCAGAGAGCAAGTGTGAGGGAAACAGAGTTAGCAAAACAGAGGAGCTGAAAAGGCAGGAGGACGGCTGCCAATTCAATGATAATTATAGTCTCAGGAAGAAAAAAACTCAAATCAACAGAAAAAGAAAAAAAAAAAACATATTGAGCAATGGATTTCTGCCCGAGGTGAGGTGCTGACAGTATCTCTTGCTGCTATCTGAATCTGTCACAGAGCTTATTCCTCAATTTTAGTTCTCTGGAGTGCAAGAAGAAGGAGAAGAAGAAAACTCCCCTGCACTCAATCTCATCCACGGGCAAAGCCATCACTCACACGGTCATATTTGAATTAGATGTCTAGACATACAGTTTGCCAAAGGACTACTCTGCTTTGTCGCAGAGGGTTTTCCATGCAGCCCTTATCCTCTATCAAAATGATAGAGTCCCACAGAGGATCCAAGGCTAGAAATGAATGTGGGTGTAAATGGATATGATCTGGAGGGGTTTCCTGGGAATGGGCGGCTGGAGACCCCGGAAAAGCCTCTTTCTCGCGAAGAGAAGGGAAAGAAACATCCATGAGACTCAAGAGAATCAACATGCTAGCGTATGATATTTCTAAGATTCTAAACAGCGTTGCTACTAATGATGCTGCTACTTACCGTGTCTTGAAGGCAGTATAAATATTTATGAATCTAATTCCCAGCACAGGTAGCGGGTAATGCCTTTAGTATTTATTGCTGGATTCAATAAGGTTTAAAATGCTCTTGCGAGACATTAAAAGTGGGAGCCATCCTACCCGAGGTCTGGTCATGACTCAAAATCCAATGATGACCTTGGGTTTGAGACATAATTAGAATTTCAGAAGTGTTTCAGTCCACCTAGGACCGCGTTTAATATACACAGATAACTTCTATTCAACGGCTTTAACAACATGATAGTGAAAGGTTAAGCATTTTATGCAGTATGTCAACTGCCATGTTATTGTATGTTTGTGAGGATTGACTGATATCCAGCTGAATACTAAGTTTGTTGTTCAACAAGATGCTTGGTGGATGGCAAACTAAGTATATTTACTCAAGGAGGTACATGTACTTTAATTATGTATTACATTGCAAGATATACTACTAATGCTAATATTCTACCTTTTGCTGTACTACATTTATCTTCAAGATTAAGTTAGTAGCTCATTTCAAGATTCAGTTTTTTTAAACTAAATATGATCGACAAATGAGTGCAAATATAAATGTTTTAATTTAAGATCTACCTGTATAAAGTAGTTGAGAAAAGCTCAATCATTACCAGCTGCACTATTGAAGCAAATGTAATACTAGTTATAATCCAGTAACAAGATTTACATTATCCTGAAATGGATCATTATTTCAGCAAACTTAGCACTTCTACTTTTGGTGCTTTTAGTATATTTTAACATTAACATTTGTGCACTTTTACTTAAAAGTCACAGCTACGTTGTGAAATTCTTAGCTTTATATTTGTAAGAAATCTGATTACTACCTTCACCAGCTGTCAACATTCATTTGGCAAATAGTAAAAACATCTGCAGCACTTTTAATTAGATGGTATTATTGTGTTGATTTGTATAGGGGAATGAAAGCAATGCTAACAAGACGACGAGTCTACAGCTATTCTAGCTACTCTGTGAGACTGTAAATGCTAACATCAATTTGCTAACATGCTCACAATAACAATGCCAAAGTGCCGATGATCAGTAGATGTGATGTCTCCAGTGTTCATCATCTTAACACAAGTTACAGCTAATGCTGATCAAAATGTTAATTCTAATATGCTAATGCTTATATCTATAAGCAGATATCTGCATATGACTGCCAATACATTTTTGCAAAGGCTAATTAAAGCTGCTGAAAGTCAGCAGTACCCTCCCTCCTCTATACATCACCACACTTGCATGACTCCGATCTTTTATCCAAGGCAGCTCTCCTTGCCTCTTTCTTTACTTCAAGAGTTTTCCTGATTTCCACATGAACCGTTCACACAACTAAAGCCAGCTCACATGAGATTGGTGAATACAGACTACGCACAGAGGACAAACCGAAACCAGAATGCTTACAATCCAAGAATCTCATCTCTTTAAGATACGCCTACAGATTCTGCATTCTTATGTAGATATATCTTAATAGAAATTATATGGCCATAGAAGAAAAAAAAAGCCAGAGGTCAAGGCCATGAATGTGAGCACACACTGTCATGGTTATCGATTCAAGAATTAATGAGACATTTCAGTCTGGAAATGGTTGCTCACCAAACAACAGATCAACATTCCCATCTATAGGAGGGTTGCTAGCGGGGTGGTAAAAAGACAAACTGTGCTTGGAGATGATTTCCAAATGGTAATCAGTATTGGCCGTTCTAACTTCATCATTTGAGTAAATTACAGCATTTATGTCCATGTTGATGGATTCTGTGACAACCTTTCCGGAAGAGACACCGGATACTTGGTCATTATGCAATTTTAGCAGAGTGCAGCTTTGATTTTGGCAGAATGTTAGCCTGACCCAAAACACAGAGCCAAATTAGTGTGATATTCATGATTTCACAACCTATCATCCAAATTATAAGTGACAGACTGACTGATTCAAGGGGCTATCGCAATAGAGGCCTTTTAATTGGGTGCTACCATGCGGCTAACCACTGACCGACGGAGAAACCACGCAGCTAGCATGTCCTGTTATGTGATCAGAGCCCAGTTTGAAATGGATTAAATTGTCACAATTACTAATTTAATTATTGTTGTTGAGTTTGTGTGAGCACTCCAACACAAGTCTTTCATTTTGGGCCAGTTTCGCCATAAACTTTCCGATGAACTTTTCCACATTAATTAATGCTTGCTGCCTCCGGTGCTACATAATGACCTGGCTTTAGAGGCACATCAAAGGTTGTGCGGCGGCCTGATTATCGCAAGCACTGGTGAAGTTGACTCAAGAAAACGGTTAATCCTGACACCGGTGATCCGTCGCCCTTTTATTCCCCACCCCTCTGCACTCACCACTCACCCCACACTTGACTTCCACTATACCGTGACAGCTCGCCCACACCGGTGCATCCATTTTCACTCATCTCAACCAGGCAGCAATTGCTCCTCCTCTCTGATTAGTAAGTATTATTTATGCGCTCGCAGTCTTTCGCCGCTTTGCGCCAGGAGGAGTGTCTTTGTTACGAACGGGTGGCTGAGTGTTCGCGCATGTTTCTGTGAGTGCGCAAAAATTGTGAGCATGAATAGGTGTGTGTGTGTATGTGTGTGTGTGTGTGTGAGTGTGTTTGTGTTTGAGAGAGAGAGAGAGACTGTGTGAGGGTGGCAGTCAATTAAACAAACAGACACTGTCCTTGGGTAAAGCTTTCCTTTTTTTTTTTTTTTTTTCCTCTCTCTCTCAAGCACCTTGCTTCGATCCAGGGAACCGCACACTCCTGCGTGTTCAATTCCCAGCTGTATAACCGGCTCCATCATACATGCGGCGCATGGAGAGAGGGAGGAAGAGAGGGAGGTGAAAAAGGAGAGGTGGAAGAGACGACATGAGATAGAAACAGAGACCTAGAAAAAGGGAGGAGAGGAGGAGAGGATGCAGGGAGGACGGAAGGCGGGGGGGGGGATCGAATCCACCACGCAACAGTGCCATCTAGTGGAGCGCCCTCAGCCCTCCTTCTCACTCCGCCACAGCTCGCACTTCTTTTTTTTTTTTTTTTCCCAAACAAACACACACACGCCTACATGAGAGCCCACGTGCATTAATATGCATGCGGGCCGACGCATGTACGCCTGCACAGATTCCCGATTTGGCATGCTAAAGCGGCGGTGACTCGTAATCTTCCTCTGTGTACCATGCCCGTGTCCTGCAATGATTCAAAACAAGCAAACACACACTCGCGGTGACACACACACACACACACACACAGGAAAAGAAGTTGCCAGCCAGTACAAAAACACTTGTTTGTCCCCGCTGTCCTCTTACCCTTGTTTACCTCTGTTTTTCACGCCTCCCCCCCCCCAACGCCGCTTTTTGACCTCCCTCTTTTTCCTCACCCCTTTAACGCATTCCCCGCCCGTCCCTCGCCTTCTTTTCTCTCCTTCTCCCTCGCGCCACCACCCAGACTGTAAACAGCGGTGATGGATTACTAATTGTCCTGCTCTAGATGCGGGGCTGGGGGTGGTGTGTGGGGAGGATTGGGATGTTGTGGCGCTGCGTGTGTGAATGGGATTCACGCAATCAGCACAGATAGATAAAAATAAACTCCACGCACACACACACCTCAGCGTGGCATGTTGGTGTGTTCTGTATCATACTGTACACATCGTGGCGACAGGCGTGATGGGATTTGCATGGCAGGACACTTTGACCTTCATGCTAAGCATATGGCCTTGATTGAGCGGTTTGCAGTTTGATACCTTGCCCATTAGTTTTGCTTTGATAGTCCTAATTAGGCCCTTGGGGGATCCTGCTGCAATCTTCAAGCAATATACTCTGTCCTGCAACATAAAAAAAAAAAAAAAAGCAGGGCTTTACTGCAAAGGTGGTTTTTCCTCAAGTGCGGGTTTTGCTAAGATATGAAAACGACTTCAATAAAAAAAAAAATCAAGCATACACACACAGTTTTAGTGTCTCTTTCTTTTTGATGGACACCAGTGGCAGCTTCAACTTCACACAGCGGCCATTTCAGTGTCATGCTCATGGCGGACGGACAGGCTGGAGGATTGCCGTCGTGCAGGAAAAATAAAAGCAAACAAAGACGGACCAGATGTAATATAAAAATGGAGCCTAACATTCCCTGTGAAAAAAAAAAGAAAAGCTGATATATTGCCTACAGTGATGACACTCAGTGGCAAAGTTGCATTGTGGTTAATATAGGCACTCTAGCCCTAAAGTTTAAAGGTGCAGTAGGTAAGAACTGGCCACCTGGTGAATTCAAACAAAGGAGGGGCAGCATACCAGCAGAGTAACTGCTGCTAACTGTTAGCTAGTAAGCTAAGTCAACCTGTTTGCTTTCAGACTATCACCTCTTAAGGGGGTAGCTGGTTAGCATGCTAACTTCAATAGATATCCCTCGAAAACAATACATAGATGTCTTTGAAATAACATCAAAACTCAATAAAAAATTGTGCATATTGCACCTTTAAAAACAGATGACAAACATGGTTAAAACAGAACCAGAAATAATCTTTTCTTTTCAAAACCTGGTGGCTACATTACCCAAAAAGCAACGTAAACCACTGAGTGACATTTACCAGATCATGAGCAGCTTTCTCTGGAGCCACAGAAAGGCTTTTCCCCATTTTTTGTTTTTTCACATATGCAGTAGTACCCCTGAATCTTAGACACACCTTAATGTGTAAAATTGGTAGACTTGACCTTTTAGAGAATGTACATCAATTTAGCCAAAGATTTTCTGATCTAAACCTTCAGGAAAACCTTTCACATATTTCGATGACAACACTCTGAGAAGGTGACCATCCAAGGAATAATCCAGCATCTTTCCACAATGTGTCAATTTTACACTTTTGCTTTTGTACAGATCACACAAATGGGTAACACTTCATAGTAATTATCATTTACAAATTGAACAGTAAAATACATATTAACTTTAACTAATCATAAAGCGTAACCAACAACTGGGATATAAAGTCTTAATTAGTAAGGTTACAAGATGCAGGGTAGCTGTTTCCCCAGCTATGCTAAGATAATTAATTGCTGCCTTCACTTTCGATTTGAGTGTACAGAGAAGAGAATGGTGCCCTCAGCAAGACAAGACAAATATTTCACAATCGCAACCATTTCTTAAATCAACTCCATTCTTGTGCATTAAAGTTGCTTTTAGTGAGTGCTAAATAGCTCTATATCGCAACAGTAATCCCTGTGGTGCAGTGTTTGGCCAGTAACCCATGTGTCCTCTCCGCTTGCTCATGCCGTAAAGGACAAAAACAAATCTGCAGGTATCCCCGCCCACTTTATCCGACCAGGACAGGGAACTGGTGATTACCGCTCTGTGTTCATGTGGCGAGTTAGAGAGGGAGGGAGGAGAGCTGCAGAATGGACAGGGAGTTTGCTACAACGGCGATGTAAATGTGCAGACTTTGTACCATTTCTCTATTTTGCACTGTCATGACTTGAATATGCTTGGTCAGAATAAACAAGCGATATGAAGAGGTACTTGAAGCTTGGGGGAATTGTGAGCGGTAAATTGTAAATTGCTAAACGATTGACCGGTTGAATGGCAATTGCTGGTTGCAGCCATAAATTTGGGCGCAGAAGATCATTCTTCATGTTTAAAGATCCTATTTGTGAGAGCGGTTGGTTTTCGAGCCTCCTTCCCAACTCGTCGCATAAGTCATCAAACACAACGCTTTAGGATTGCAGAGCGTCCCAGAGCGTACAGACTGTTTGAAGACGTTGGGAACAAGACTTAAAAAAACATCTTATCTTGCAAGTAGGACCTTTAAGTGACATTAAATTTTTATCTGTTTACACTATTCATTGTTAACAAAAAGCCAAGAGTGTGAATGTACCACCGAACAATATGATTGAGAGATTAAGACTGCATCGTGGGAAATAAGGGATTTGCTATTTTGGAGCTTGACACATACTCATGAATAAAAAGTGAGGCTTTTTCGGGCTTCACTACTTTGATTTGACCTTTAACAACAAAAAGAAAATGTCTCTTGTACAGTCTTCCGATACTAACTGGCTGTAGCACTTTTTGAGCTTCATTTGTTGTTCTGTTTGTTGCACGGCTAATCGGTGCTACAGCGGGAATAACATCAATATCCATGAAACAAATCCATGCCCTTGTTGGGTTAAAGCTGTTTGGTTCAAGTCTTAAATGAAGTTTTGTCTTCATGTATTTATACAGGGAAGGTGTCCTCTAAATACTACTTTTCACACTTTTTTTTTTTTTTACTGCACTGGCACCAGTTGTGATGCTGGATTTACAGATTGAGCCACAGTGCTGCTGTAAAATCCATAAACTGCAAAGTCTTAATGCCACACTAAAACGGAGCTTGAGTCAGCACGCGCGCTCCCACACACATCCCCTTATCTTTATCTCCCCCCTCTATCCCCCGATCCATCCTCCCCTCTGCTTCCTGCTTCCTTCCTCTCTCGACCTCAGTGGTCACCTCACCCATCAATTAAAGCGACGCCGACCAATGGAGATGTTATCTGGCTTGGCTTTGGCTTGCGGGTGGTGGTGGTGGTGGTGGGGGGGGGGCGGGTTGATTGCCCTAATGAATTATATATGCATTATTGATAAGCTCTACTTTTGCCCAGCTTCTATAAATATATATTTATATAACGTGTCACTTTGTCTAATCGTCACCGGCTGGCCCTCTGTCCTCAAGCTTCTGGCAGGGAGGCCGGCTCAGGAGTGGTGCCAACTGTGTTTGTATGCAGGTTTGCAGCTTGGATTATTAGGAGGGGACCGTGTTTGCATGCAGACTAAAAGTCTACTCAATGCACCAATTGACTCTTACTCAAAATGGATGTTTTTTTGGGGGAATAAATATCCCACAGGGACAAAGCCGAAATGACTCCTAGTTATCGCTAAGCAATACAAGCTGCACAGATACATAAATGACTGATTGATGGGATGATTGATTTTGCCTGCTCAGAACAACCTCCATCTTCTTCTGGCAGTTGTTAAGCAGCTCCACTGCTCAGCAAATGTCATTCATAATTAAAACGGGCCGAAAAAAAGATGAGATCAGCTTCTGGAGTTCAGGCGGCAGCCGAGCAGGCCGGATCCTCTTGACTTCTTTGCGGCTGTGAGGATTGACTTGATCAATCATCGCCCCCCTCCCTCGGAAATCTCCTCTGGGCCAGAGCTGCTCGGTGAATAATTTAAATGCAAACTTTGGCAGCTTCTATCCAGTCGTCTTGGGAGGAGTGGCTTAGCAGAGCAACATCAACATTTGATTGTTGTGTCGTTCCAATCTGAGCAAAGCCAATCTCCTCATTATCGCCTGGAGCTGCAGTCAGATCAGAACAGCTTCACAGGCGCTTTCATCAATAGTTTCTACTCATGCACTCATACAGAACCGTTGCGGGGTACAGTACAGTAAGTCGTACACAGGCTAGAGACGTAGTCGCTGCATGCACAGAAGGCTCTCCGTCTCTCTCAGATGTACACACACGCAGAAACAGGGGTTCCGCTCTTGATCCACAGCGAGAGCAAACACACACTGTTTGCACAAGACAAATGAACTTGATGCAAAGCGTTTGTTCTGGCGATTGTCCTCCGAGTTCGCACAACAGGACAAAGTGTGCAGCTTACTGAGTTATGGCGAGGCAGAGCGCACACGCGCGTCGACAAACATCTTCAAATCTGCTTTGGAAGGCGGTCGGAAGAGATACATTTCCTGCCTCCGATCATCATTCAATGCGAAACACGTGTGCACCCGTCAGCCACAAAAATAAAACCTCTGACATGTGCAGTCAGTAACAATGATCATCTTGTTATAATGCAGGGCTCTACTGTGAAACTTCGGGTCCTGCCGTTCATGTCAATGCTGCATGACACATACGACCAACCCAAACACAGCTAAGTACAAATACACCCACTTATGGCGACGGCACTCGTAACACACCATAACTGCATGCGAATGAACTGAGGAACGTGACAAAGACCTTGGGGTGTTGAACTGGCACCCAAATTTACCCAGATCCCAATTTGATCAAGCGTCCGTGGGACACACCGGACCAAGTGTTATCCATGGAGGCCTGATTGTGAATTTGGACGTGGCTCTGACCTGTCAAGGCATGGACACAGGACCTCTGGGGGTGTCTGGCACCAGGGCGTTGGCAGGTTGTGAGATGGGGCCTCCATGGATTGGACATGGTCTGGCAGGTCCCAACGGATGCTTGATCGAATCAGGATCTGTGGAATTTTGGAGACACTTCAACACCCTGAGCTCTTTGTCATGTTGCTCGGGTTCATTCCAGAGCAGCTTTCTGTGGTGTGTCAGAGTATACTTTCCTGCTGGGGGGGGGGGGCACTGACATCAGGGAGTACTTTTGCCATGATGGTGTGTACTTGGTCTTGGTACTTGGTGGTGTGTGTCAAATGGCATCCATATGAATGTCAGGACATTAGGTTTCCCTGCAGAACACTTCACCTGTCAGGGGCTTGCGGCTGATCAGCGTACATTCATGCCGGAATTTTTAATGTGTTGGTGGCGTGAATGCCAATTTTTGTTACCTGTCAAAACACACTGCTACAAGAACAAGCAGGCTGCAAGTTATGCAGCTGTTTTCATTCAGATGACAGTCAGCCAGTAAAAACTCTATTGTTTACTGTTTACCAGCAGTCCAAACTGAGACAAAGTGATATGTCACCAATAATGTGGTGTTGTGCTCTGATTGGTGCTTCGCGGTGACAAGTCTGTCGCCGACTGTTGCAATCAACGGCGGAGCTCTCTTCTTCTCCGTCTTCTGATCTTAGTAATCAGGAACAAAAGAATCCCAATGCTGTCAATTGTGATGACATTTCTCCCTGTACATCTGACAGACAGCAAAGGAGCTCCACATT
This sequence comes from Sparus aurata, assembly GCF_900880675.1. Classification (NCBI taxonomy): domain Eukaryota; kingdom Metazoa; phylum Chordata; class Actinopteri; order Spariformes; family Sparidae; genus Sparus; species Sparus aurata. The sequence goes on along the minus strand of NC_044210.1, from coordinate 6,750,987 downwards.
TAAGTAGCTCCGAAGTACAGTAGGTCCCCTTTGAGGGGTAAGGAATGCCTCTAATTGCTGTCGCTCCGATGCTGAAGCCACTTTCGTTTCCCGGCGTGACCCTGAGAAATTCAACTTGACATTCTGAGAGGCATCAAGATACTTTTAGACCCCTCGGTTTCCATCTGCTCCCCTTTACTTTGTCTCTTTCGCCATATGTCCTAGTGTGGCCCTATGCTCTGAAGAAAAAGACAAAAGAAGACCAAAAAAATAAAAAAAAAAAATAAAATAGCCTCTAAACTTCACCGGCGAGGTTCTGCAAAAAGCTACGCAATTACATTCTGAGCCTTGGGGGGGGGAAAGGGGAGAGCAGAAGGGAGGGGTGACGAGAAGAGAAGAAGTTGGAGGGGGGAGGATATCTGAGTGTGATTGGTCATGCCTTACCCTCCCTGCTGAATCTCAAAGAGACAGAGCGATGAGTGGAAAGGGATTGCCCATTTTGTTCCTGGATAGAGAAATAGAGTCCTCTCCGGATCCGCGGCTTTGAACCCCCTCACATGTCACAGACAGACAAACGGACACACACACACACACACACACACACACACACACACACACACACACGGCCTTGCTACTTTGGTAACTACACCCTGTGGTCCAAATGATGACTCAGTGCTTTAATCGTATTTGCAGGGGATTGATGCCCAGAGAGGAGTTTCCTCGCCACGGAGAAGCAAGAAAGAGATAGAAACGATAGGGGTAGAGAAAGAAAGTCTCAGACCAGAAGAAAAAGAGAGAGAGAGCAATCAGAATTCAGAGGTGCAGCTATTGAACCGCGACGACTGTTTCACAGAGAACTCATTATTGTTCTCAGCGATGAGAAGAGACGGCCTTATTATTCTCCCGTGCATAACAAGAACTCATAACAGGAGATTGCCGGCAGCGTTTATGGAGTAGGGATAATGCTTAGGTGCTTCTTGTCCTTACCTTTGGCACACTCCTTTTTCACATAATCCAATCACTGAAGTATTCTCGAGCTTATTTCACTTGTTAGTACCTCTCATTCTCCCCGAAGGTGGAGGGTGAGGGCAATGCGAGGCAGGAGAAGGATGGAGATTTAGGGGGATTTTGAGGTGAGAAGTGGTGGCATTGGGGTGAAAAATAAAAAGATGTAGTGTGCATTGGTATATTCTTTTCTACCCACCATTTCTGATTCTTCTCTCTGAGAATTCAGCATAAATTAATAGCTGTGCTGTCATTGAAAATACAGAAAGCCTGTGCACTTAACGCCCCAGTGCTGTTTAATTTCTGACAACATACTTTTCCACGTGTAGCTGTTTCACAACTTATTATGCTCCTTCCCTAATCTTTTATATTACCTGTTTAAATTTTAAACCCTAAAAACACTCACAAGAAAGCCTCAATTACTACACAAATTTAAATTTACTGCACTAATCCAAAACTGGGGGGGGATTAGGTAGAAACACGGATAAAGTTCCACCCGAACTGTGAACCCCGTCAAAAGAAGCTTTTAATGCTATTACAGTTATTACAGTTAAAAGCCTCGTCCAACCCTGAGATGTGAAATCACGTCAGGTGGTTCTAATAGCCTTTTATTGGGGAGTAAATAACACATGCTACGAATTATTAACATGTTTTACAATTTGGACCATTGTAACAAACATGCACATCACTTGTTGCTGTGGGAAATAAAGGATTTACTGTTGCTATCTATCAGCAGTAGGAGGTGGTGTATCAGCTTTAGTTGTGCGTTGTACTGGTTCTTTCTAAGACTGCAAATAGCCCTGAAAAATCAACAATCAGAACCGTACAAATAAAATATAGACTCACAGAAAAGTAATCACTCTTGATAGTCACTTTTGAACCAACCAGCGTTTTGGACATTTTATCAGTGTAACGTCAGGACTCCATGAAAACACCGGGTTATACTGCTATCTCCATCTCGCTTTTCTGCTCTTGGTCTTTCATGGATGCACAAAGAGCTGCAGACCTGTGTGTGTGTTTGACAGAGGGCGGGGCTGAGCAACACACAGAGCAAAAAGGCAAAAAGTGGACATGATGAAGCTTGTGCTGAGGGCAGGTTTTTGCAGAGTTCTGACTTTGTTTACTTCTGTTTTAGAATGAAACAAGCGTGAAAAAATCAGTACTAACAATGCAATGAATAAGATAAATACGAATATTTCATTAAAAAAACCTAACACTACTCCCTCTCTTCATTGACTCTCTAGCTCACTCGACCTCCGCTGCCCTTTCTCTCACAACAGGAGGGGGCCAACTTGGAATGATGCGTTTTCTTACAGCAACTGACAAATCCTGCATAGTATACCTATAAAAACTATTTTTAAAGCACCATTTTCCCAAATAAGAGTTTATGTATATACACCCTACAGTTACCTTGAGACTGCCCCCAGACCCTGTGTAATCCACCCTGACAGAAAGGTTGCTAAGCATCTTTGGAGACTTATTTGTGGAGTTTGATATTCAGTATAAGGCTTTCTCATCAATAACTGTGATGGAAGATGTTTTTACATGTACCAAGTTAATATTTCATCTTTATAACATCTAACTACATTAATCTCTCATGATGGTGCATTACACTGAGAGTACCTTTTCAGGTTGCACAAGCTGACCAGTCTTTGCCAAGATGTCCTCACTTTATTCCCCTGTATTTCAGTCTGCCCTTTATATCATGATATTAGGCTTCAAATGTGCATAAACAACCTTGCTTTGTCCCATGGTTTAAAATTCTATTCTGGGAAGTTTCTCCTACTCATCGGAAATGAAGAAAAATACAGTCGGAGGCTCGGTCTGAATGGTTCCTGGCAAGAAAATGCTCCTTGGTGATTACAGTAATGATGCTGAAAGAGCTCCTTGACACAATTGCCCATTGGAGATGCTCAACATGTTGCCATTTGCATCAGTGCTGTAAAGGACAAAGTACAGATGCTCTGAATGGATGTTATATAAAATTGTATTAGATTCTTGTCCATGAAAGATTTTACTCCTCATCACTGGTGGTTGTTGTGTCTATTGCCATAGAGTCCCAGTTGTAAACAGCAGTAGGACACATGGCCATAAGAATGATTGCATGACTTGCCAATGGCACATGGGTGATTTCCAACTGAAGATAATTAATGGTCACAACATAAAAAAAGCTGTTTTCCAGGTCACCAGAAAGCTGCAGTGTCATCAGCAAGTTATTTATTCTGCACCTTTCAATAAGCTCTGCAGTTGTATCATTTAAAGAAACATCAAAATGTTCAATATGACTTTTAACAATACTACACCTAACTTTAAGCTGCGTTCCAGACAGCTCAGAACTCAAAAATGATGCACCTTCTAGAAAAGTACAATGAAGCGCCACTCAAGGTTGGAAATCCCACTTGTCAACATGTTGGTGCGCATTCATCTATCCTAACTTCCTGGTGGTGCAGGTGTTTTCACACAACAATGGCAGCACCAGTGGGGAGAGGTACGATGTATTTGTAGACTACAGTATTTGTATTAGGTTAATGAATTGAATATCTAGATGTGTAAAAGTGTCATAAATAAAATGTAAAATGGTGTCTACCTCCAATCACTTGTACACATACCAAAAATAAATTAATCCTATAAGGTCAGCCAAGTTTGTTTTTTTTGGCAAAGTGCACCCGAAAAGCTTGGAAGTTGGACATTTTAACTACGATATTCCAACCTCCAATGTTGACTAGAATGCAACATAAGAAAGGACATAGATTAGGAAACAGATAGATGGATGGAATTACTTTAATGATCCCAGACTGGGAAATTATTTATATAATTATAAATAAATTATAAATACTGACGCAACCTCGCTGCCTATGTGTATCTTGATGGTAAACTGACTACTTATTGCTGCTAATGTTTCCTTAGCTACTTTCTTTCTTTCTTTTACCTACTTGGGTTGAATGAATTGCCTTGTTTTTAAAAAAAAAACATATACAGTTGAGTACACACTGACATTCTGAGTTAGAGAAAAGATATATGCAGACATAACTATATGGGTCTGTGATGTTCTACAGTGTACTGACTCTATATACATGGTCTGTGTCCATTTTGCAAATGCAAATGGGAGAGTGCAGAAATTTAAGGCACGGTACTTTATCTGTGAATGATTAGTTGCAAAGTTTTCAGTTCACTGCTTCAGCAATCTAAAACAACTCTAAGAGGGTTGACTTCTAAGGAATGACTTTGGACTGTGTCTGTGTCTGCATCTCCCGATGATAGGCTGCTAAACCCGAGGTCGCCTTTAATCTCATATTTTTCAAAAAGATAATGGGAAATCAAAGCATACACAGCTCCGGCACAAGCTATTGACTAAGTATTTGCCATGCAAGGAAAATGAATGTGGAGAGTTTATCTGGGTTTCTCTGCTTCCACACACTGCTGCGGTTGAATTGGTCCGGGCCATTGCCATTAATACTGTGAGCACCACTTTGAGTGTTCACTCAAGTTAGCAAGCAGTGTGAAGGTCCCTCTATCAGTACCAGGACTGCTATCGCAAGTGCTTTATGCCAAGTGGCTGTGTGCAAATACAGGAGGTGCTTTACAAAAGCCCATTTATAATTCCCTGAATTTTAAAGAATGGGATTGTTTTTTTAATCATTCATTTATTTATTGCTTTATTTTTGCAGGAGTTTGCTCACCACGGTGGCAGCACTGCTTGCGGAACAAGGGAGAGCATTAAACCTTCTGGATTCTCTTGAAAAAAAAAAATAATCAACCAAGCTGTGCAATAAAAACAACAAAGGCTAGCGTAATGAGCACAAGGCTTTTCACAGCACCATTATTAGCCAATGCGGAGAGATGAGGGCCCTCGCACAATTACAAGTCCCGCACTTATCTTGTCGAAGCAGATTCTGCAGGGGGAGAGAGAAGCTTGTGCGTGTGTGTGTGTGTGTGTGTGTGTGTGTGTGTGTGTGTGCTTGGGGAGAGGGGCAGCAGAGTGCATGACCAAACCTTTAAATCTTTATTTTTTTTGTTTGAAACTCAATAAACTAACAATCTCAGAGAGTCCAATATTGTATAGAATTTCACAAACTAAGCAGGACATGGTAGTATTTGCTGATTCCTATCATTGTCATGTGGGCAAGTCATTATCTCAGACCTGGGCGATGATGTATCAGGCCTTGTTAACTATTCTAAAGTGCTGAAATGTCATGTAACTATGATGGATTGGGTCATATGACATTTATTATGGCTGCAGCATCTGTGTTAAAGGGTAAACCCCCACTGAATCAAGCAGTGCAGAGAACTGCAGCTGGCTGATTGTGTAATTGTGGTACATATCATATCATGTCTGAGCGATATGATATGTCCTATGATATATTTGTTCGAAGCTTCCACTGCTGCTTGTTATAGCAAATCCAAGGTATGAAAAGGTAAGCAATGGAGTTGTTTTTTTTTTGGTTTGTTTTTTTTTCTTAAACATGTTGAAGTCATTTCCTTCCTCTTCCTTTCTTTCATCCTTCTTGCCAGCAGTCTCCTCTTCCTTGCTTCTGTGCCTAATTGGCACATTAAAGACCATATTCACAGGGTGGCCATTTTCCTCTCACATTGTGCTCAGTGTGGGAATGTCCCATAGACATAAGGAATCTGAAAATGATCATTCTGCTTCTTACTGATTGATCGGTGACTGAAAAGACAATGGACAGTGAAAATCCAAAGGGACATTGGGCCATCTTTCAAGGCAAAATAGCATCTTTAAGAACCCATTAGCTACTGTTGGGCAATGGCATTCAACCACTTCCTAGCTAACATCACAGTATGATACTTAGTAAGACAATTGCTTTCCGAGGCTCATCTCAACTCCTCAAATACTGACGCTTTTGGTGCTGGCCAACCCAACCAACAATCACAAAGCATCAGTATTTGATGAGTTAAGAATGAGAACCTGGAAATCAACTATCTTACTAACAGGAGCTTTAACTATTCATTTTAAAACCATAATTAACAATTTCAAGTTACAGTTCAGAAAATAGAATAATATCTGAAATGGTTGTTTTCAGTGTCTGAGAGGTCTTAAGCGTATCAATTATTACTTAAAACAATGAACAAACTCAACTAAACTTGAAAAAAAGAGTTTTTGTCCAGTAGAAGTTTAGTATTAGCAGCGCTGCTCTCGATGGGTTCATACTTCCGAGCATATTTCCCTTTTGATCACACCCCAATCTGTGATTCACCGTGGATTTACTAAGAAGCGTGCAACAATGACACATCGGTTCATGTGGCCAACATGGTCCCATGTTGCCTTCAAAAACCAACGTTGTCCGATGCCATGGAAGAGTGTGCGGGTTTTCCTTCCAACCAGACCATACCGCAGCTTATTTCACTGATTAACACTGTCAACCAGATAAAAGAGAACCAATTAGTGGGATTGTATTGTATTTGGACTGAAAACCTGCCTATTCTTCCATGGCAGAGGGCTGAGAAGCTGTGATTTACCAGAAACAATGGTAGGGGTTGAACTCATCAGGTCATAGGTCAACATGACTCATAAAAATGTGTATATCTGCCCTTTTTTATTTATTTTTTTTCAGAACTTTCCTGTCTCTCTGCAAATCAGTAGAGAAGAGAATAAGAACTATTTATCACCCACACATACTCCTGTTAAATACGAACAATTCTCTGCTATAATATGTGTCCCTTTTGTGTGAGTGAGCTTGGCTTTGAAATCTAAAATCTTCTCTCACTGAAGGTTTTCCACTCTTCTGAATAAATTATTTGATAGACTCGAGTGTCCTGACTCACAATAAAAGAAGCAGCTCATTGTTCGGCATGTCCCCTGTGTTCTGGTTAGCATGACAATCAGGTTAGTCTGAACTTGAGACTTCCTGTAAGTGTTGATTTAAGTGGGAGGGCCAAGTGTCATTGAAGCGCCTGGAAGCAGGCCTGGCATGTTTTATCATATGTTGCAGTACCTTCAGACCTGCAGTTCCAGTCGAACCGGCACCAGCTACAGATAAGCAGCAGCAGTTTGAACATTAGCACCTGCTGTTGTGCACCGTCTAAAGATAATAAAGATATGTCCATTTTTTGGGGGGGTTTTGCGGGTTGTTTTGGGACAAAACCAAAAAACAGCCACAGTCCGTTCACGCTGCTCGATCAGTTTTACTCGTTGCATTCTGGAGTGGGTCACCTAAAACACATAATGCAACAGGGGCTGGTACTTCAGGCCGAGGGACAGTGGACACCTTCCGTTTTTGGTTCACTTCTGGTCAAAACAACCACGGCTTTGACGAAGCTCCAGCTGATCCTATCTGTACGTGTAAACACACTTATAACACTTTCCCCTTCCATTTCTTTTTGTCTTCCTTCTGTGCAGTAGGTAGTACACATTCTTCACCAGACACCATGTTTGTTGCTGTGGGCTTGGAAATGCTCTAATTAGCGCTATATCGCCCCTTTGAGGACTGACGTTTTTGACCTGCGCTTGCGCATAATAGCGTACGTTTAATATGTTCACTGGGGACGTGCCTTTGTGCCCGCTTGGTCAGGCGTTGTCATTTGAGGTTGTACTTGTGAGCATGGGTTGCCCCACCATTAAAACATGTACATTTGGTTAACTATCTGGTCATTGCCCTTGACACAAGCTTCAATCTTGCGTTGGTCCCCTGGCACTGTATGCTGGCTGCCAACTGCTCCTCACATGAAACTTCTGTTTCTTTTTTGTATTCTATGTTACCTTAACTTTCCCATCCGATGATCTTGTTAAAGACCCTGACACATCGTCATCTGGTCATCGGGAAGCGTCAGCTCTTTGGCCGAGGCACAGGAGACGTGAGGGAACACAACACTCAGCCGTCATCGCAGCTCGTTGTTTGGTTGTTCGAGACAATCAGTTCCTCATTGCTGTTATTTAAATATCATTGAAAGAGGCAATTTGCTCATTCTGTCTTTCAGACCGACTACTGCGCAGCCCAGTTCCACCAAAAAATATGCACAGCAGCTGCGGTATGGCGGTACATTCATAAAGAATATCATGCACCCAAAGGCCAGGTTATGTATATTTGACTTGTGCAGAATTCATGTATTCTTGTTGTAAGGGTCCCGCATGATTGTTAAACAAGTGTGTGAACGGGTCAGTTTTGCATTACAAAAGGTCACTGCCCACTGTATGAAGTGTGGGTGGGCTGTAGTGTGTGTGTTTGTGGGTGTAGTGGTTGCTCAGTGTTTAGTAAAGTTCACTTGGGTGTATTTATGAGCCTCTTCTTCAGCAGTCTTATGGCTTCAGGGGAAAATCTGCTCCAGTGTTGAGATGCTGCAGTGCCATTTGCCAAACAGCGAGGGACAAAACAGTTTGCGGCCTGGGCGGGTTAGATTGCCGCCGTTGCCTTCCTCCCACACTTCTTCCTGTAAAGCTTTTGTACAGGTGGGATTTAGCAACGGTAATGTATTGGCAAGGCAGTGGAATCAGAGGCCATGCAATGCCCACACAGAGCTGCGGTGCAACAAAAGATTCTCCTCTCTTTTATGCAACTACTTTTACACAATGACTTCCTCTGCCTCCTCTGGTTCATGCTGCTTTGCAAATGGTGGGGGCTCGGCGATGAAGGATCTGAGGAACTTGAAATTGCTGACTTAGTCATCCTCAATGTTATCATCACGGGTGCTTCTTTAGTGAATCAAAATCCAACAAAATGTGTCTTCTCTTACTCCCAAACGTGCAGCGGATCCATCCCAGTAAAGCGTGTAGTCCGAAACACAGAATTCCATTCATAAATGTCAACAAAATAACGACAAACTGCAAAGTCGTATACTATTAAGTGCTTTTAACAATCCAAAAACTCACTTCATTTCATGCCATTATTGTCACTACAGGAGATCTTTAGATGGCTGCTTTTTGATTGACAACTCATTTGACCCTTAAAGAAGCTTCTATGCCTGCCCCGGAGCCTATAACAGCTAACCGGTGATGGTGTGCACAGGTGACCCACTCTGTGATCTCTCCTGATCCTGATCTCGTGTGTTAGTTCACGCAAGCCACCCAATATTGTACACACCGTGTTGCCAATCCCATTTTGAACTAACAATGTACAGCTTTTAAAGTTTACTAATGCTTTAAGTTGGAAATTATTCAAGTTCATGTAATATTTCCCAACGCATTGATTGTTTTCCAAAGTTATGCTCTAGTTTTTGCTATATATGCACGAAGTTGGTGTAAATAAGGAAATAAGGAAACTATAACATTTTGTAGAGGAATAGGATGCTAATAGAGAGCAATAGATATGCAAAAGTTGTGCAAATAGTAATACAGTACTTTTACACAGAGAGTAATACCATAAAGTTAGGTATAATTTTCAAGTGACAGTAATTAATATGTTATACATGTGTTACTTTGTAGCGAGAGACACTGGTGTCTCACATCGTCACACATCCCCAGCAGGCTGTCTGTGAACCAGCACATCATTTTGTTGTTATCTGGAAACTTCCACCTATGCTAACGAGTGTTACACACAAATGGCAGTAGTGCTCCAGAATGTGGAAAAAAAAAATAAAAAATCGGACCAATGGCAATAATAACAGGTGGGGAAGGAGAGTGATGATGTGCAGGACAATGGGGAAAAGCCAGTGCCTTTATTAGAGAGATTGAGCCCTCGAGCCAACAAATCACTCCTCTACTGTGACCTCTTACAATGTGTGATTTAGTAATTGACATCCCCCCTCTCATGTTGATCCTGGCTTCTGGCTGCTGGTCCACTCAGCAGTATTCACACCATCCAATTCCTAAAAGATGTATTTAATCAGGAACACTTTGGCGCCCACTAAAAGGCTCCGGCGATCAAATGACATGGTGGCTTTTGAAATTCGTGTACAAAATCATTTGTTGGGGTTGTTGTGCCCCCCCCCCTTTCTTTTTTTTTAAGAAGCTCCCCTTATCTTAAGACATGTAGATTAGATTTATCCACAGCATGCTGCACTCAGCAGCCCAGTATTTTGCTTTTTGCAACCATCAAACCAACGATTGATGACAAAGTTTTGCTCCGCGCCGAAAATAACTTTTCCATGCTGTCCTCTTTTGGGAGTGTCTAAAATGCACAGCTCCGTAGCCAATTAATTCAAATGGATGGGAAGATTCTTCTTTGCAGACCCCACAGTCAAAAGATGCTTCAGATGTTCGGGGGTTTCGAAGAAGAAAACATAATGCGACACAGCCAATCACTGATCATCATGAATCAACTGCCGACTGTCATTAGAGATTACAGCCCAGTCTTGTGATATAGAGTTGTACTTTTCTCTTTGTGGCCTCAAGCTGTGCAGTTTTCACTACACATACCATATAGATCCACCCCATGAGGGACGGATAGAAAGTTGTTGAAGAGATGGCGGTTGCGTCTTCATTGATAACGCTCGGAACTTTGAAATAGATGCAAACACATGGTGTGTTTCCTGTCAAGCAGAAATGTCAGGGAGGGCGATCTCGGCTCCTTGCCCGGCGCTCGTAGACTGACACTTTTAATACTTCTGCCAGAGAGGAAATATGGTAGGTGACCTAACACGGAGGCTTACCACTGATGGTCACAATGAGAAGGCTCAGTGTCAAAGCCATTATACAAGCCTCTGAGAAAATACACACACAAATCAACCTCTGCCGGCATGCCAGGATTTTTGACTCCCGACACAGCCCCCGGGCCAGATTTCCCTTTTCATCAGCTTTTCTCTTCTTCCTCCAACCAGAACCGGTTAAAAGATTGGGATTTGATATGCTGTCACTCATACCCTGCCTGATTCGGGTGACAGGCGGGTTCATGAGCTGCTGTGGAGTTGATGCGAAGTCGAGCGGGGAGGAAATTTCGAAGCTTCGGAAGAATCCCCACTGAGCAGAAAGGCAATCATTAGGAATTAGGAAGGGGAGGAGGACGAGGGAAAATAGTTCAGGGGAAAGGGGAATAAATTTAATGGCAAGTCAATAGGTATTGATTTTTATGTAAATTTCTACACCGCAGAGGAGCGCCTGTTCGGTCATGGACTATCAGGATTGAAAATAAGGCTGAAACAGATGAGGGGTTATTATCCACAATTCGTTGTGTCTACTATTTTTCACCGTCCTGCGCTGCTACGTCTCCGGTCACTGACAGTTTCTCATTCACCACTGCTTCACCTTTCCCCGTCTCGTTCTCTTTCCCTCTCGTTCTCTCCCATCCCCTTTGTATTACTGCCAAGCAGTCAAAATGGATGTTGGCATATTTTAGAGCCCTGTTGTCCAACTCTCTCTCATGCGCAGGCCAAGTCCGTTGCTCAGCAGAGTGCAACTTGGCAGCCGACGAGACAAGCACACAAAAGCAATTAGCCCGGCCACCAACAGTCGCTTGGAGAACCGTGCATCCGTTCTGTTCACAAGTCAAATAGAGAGTGTTATTTATATCCAAAGGTCAGAACCCTCCCCGACAGAGGATTTCAGATCTGCTAATGTGGGACGTTTACACTGCGGGCATGAAAACGCAGAAGAAGAAGTCCAAGCAGAGTGGTGTTAAAAGGGCAGGGCTGTGCCAACGCCAACTCCCCCTGCCCATGCACGCGAGCCCGGCAGAGGCTGAAGCTGAGAAGTGTTAAAAGATCAGGATTTTAACAACCTCCCTCTCACTCACTCACTCACTCTTCCACGTGCACGGACAAAGAAATGAAGTGCACGGGACCGTGCTCCCGAGCAAGCAAAGAGGTGAGTCAAAGCAGCGCACTGTTGAAGGCAGCCGAGTACGACAAGCTCGGAGGGGCTGACCGCCCTTGCTGTCAGAGAAGATGACCCTCATCTCACAGTCTTTGTTCCGAACAAGGGAGGAAGCAAAGCGGACAAAAAAATGACAGCGGAGCCTAAGAATAGTATGTGCTGCTGGGATACCTGAGACTAGCTGGCCTGACATGATGTGCTTGGCATGAATGTACCATCGAGGTTATCTGTCCAGGTCCGTAGTGCGTCGATGAATAGTTGTGTCTCAATCTGGAGATTGTCTGGGCGGTGTGAAAATGGTGTGAAAATTGTTAGTTGAAGCTAAATAATGCTCTATCAAAGCTTTCTATGTGTAACTGTGGGGCCCCTTCCAAATTCCAAGAATTTTTTTTATTTTTCTGTAATCAAAGATAAGACATAAGTCCTAACCCTAACCTCTGTAAATTATAGCGCGTATCAAGTTCCTGTGTGGTCCATGACCTATGCGGAGATCATCGATTTTTGTTGCTTCGAACATTCAGGGATTTCCCTTGTTTTTTTCTGCAGTAAAATGCCCTGTGACTGATATATGATTCTATATTAGATTGATATTTAGCTTGACAAGAAGTAGGAACATATTTTGAGATGTTATTTACTCTCTGAGGGTCTTGCAGTGGCGTTCCAAATGCTCAGGACACATCTCAGATCTCTTTTAAAAATGTTTGGAAATTGGCACCAAACACCATTTTGCAACTGCCGTTGGTGTAGTGCTGTTCACATTGTTATCACACAGCTTTATTGGATGGCCAGCATCTCATTCACCAAAACAAAAAAGAGCTTTTATAGTTGGCATGTGTATAAATCATCAAATCATTGCATTTATTGTTTCTTGTAAGTGGTCCAAACTTGGATTACCAAGCCCCTCAGGTGGAGTAAAGGACCCAAAAGACAGACATAAAGGCAGGCAGGTTGAAAAACAAAACAAAAGCAAGCTTTTATGACAAAGCCCAAGTCCAAAATTCAAAATGCAAGCAATAGAAAGGCAGGGGACAAGAAAATTGGCAGCAAAAAGGCAGGCAAAGGAGAATCCAAGAATAAACCAAAGAGTAAAAAAAAAACCAAAAAAACTGAGAACAAACCAGGAAGCCACAGGGAACAAAAGCAGGGCTGGAAACACAGAGGAACCAATGAAGAGTGAAGGGAAATCACAGACATGAATAAACAGAGGCTGAGTAACTAACAAAGCACAGGTGAAAACGAAAAAGGGCGGGAAAAAAGACAAGGACAGGAAAGTAAGTTGCTTCACGCAAATGTTGAAGAGATATTATCAACATTTTCAAAAATAAACATTTAGGCTTTTTGCTATTGCAGACGACTGATGCAACAACAGAAACCAAGTACCAATCTTGAATATAAAGATAAGATATGTATCTTTTTCTCAAACACTGTAGGGGGCATACAAAAATGTGTATTCAAGAATGCCCAAAACATAATGTTAAGTGTTAAGGGTTTCAGTTTTTGTAACAGTGCTGCAATGTACAGGCAGGGTGTAGATCACTGACTCATTTGACGCTCAGGTTGTTTTCGCATTCACACAGCTTCGAGGCGCAGAGTGAAAACTTAAGGTAAGCGCGAAGGGAGCATAAATGAATGGATGAATTATTGACCTGGAAACAATCATTTTGGCCAGTGGCCATTTGCGGTATTGCAGCTTAAAATACCCCTCTGTCCCAAAAAGCATTTTTCCAAAATGCACCATTCTCCAAAAGAGATCTGTAAAACTGTTGGCAGGTCATCTCAAATGTATGAATTATGATAGACAGGAAGTAAACCTATCAGCTAAGAAGCTATGCTAAGAAAACGTTGACACATGTGCTTATACAGCAGTTAAACTAAATGGGCACCATGTTTGCAATCACCACATTGTCCTATGTTCCTACGGAACAAACACATGAAAAATTACTATATTTCAGATAACTACAGGTTTTGCTTTCATTTATTATCACGGTACTGCTCAATAAATACCAGTATCATCTAAATCCAACCACTGACTGACTTGAATTGACTCTGAGTGCCTATTACGGCAAGAAAGGTGAGATTCCTGCGCATTAGTGAGTAGGGCGTGAAAATGCGGTCTATAACCGATTCCCTTGAGATTACCCATAAACGCAAGGCTTTTTTTTTGTTTGGTTTCTTTGCTCTGATCTAATTGATTATTTCTTCATCAAGGGAGCAACCTGTGGGATTTTCTACACCTCGAGCATTAAATTGAATTATGAACGATTCTTTTTTTTTTTTTTTTTTTTTTTTTAAGCATTTGTTGTAAAAGCATCCCAAGCAACATCCCAAGCCTTTAAGTAAGCTTTGCTAAACTATTTTCGCAGGTTTCACGCCCCTTGCTGAAATATGTTAGATTAGGATTTTAAGTTTCTGCAGCCGCGGCATCAATTGCAAATACAACTTGTGATTTATCATGACCACTCTTTTTTCAGTGGGCAGAGGGCCTGGGGCCAGCGGTGTCAGTCAATACCTGCAATATTGCCTCATTTGCAGCAGCTGTCAAAGTGACTTACGCCCGTGCACACGCATACATACACATGCGCACACACACAAACACACCTCCCCCACTGTCAAAGTAAATTGGGTGCATGTTCTCTAAACCCTATTTATGGGTCTCCCATTGTTTTTCTTGATGCAGTGTCTGACACGGGGAAGAAAGGGCAAAATTCATCCAGCCATCATCCGGATAGAGAGAGAGAGAGAGACACGGTAAAAAAAAAATACATATATACGTATTCGAAAGTGAGAGAGAGAGAGGGACAGAGATGGACGGACGGGACAAAGAAGACAGAGAGGTTGAAACAGACTGGCAGGCATGAGAAAAGAGACAGATGGATAGAGAGACAGTGAGGGAGGGAGAAGGTGAGACAAACACATAGACAGACAGAGGGATAGACTGCATGCCATGAACTCAGCTGTCACTACCCCCACCTTCCCCGCCTCAGCTTCCTGTCACTCACAGCTGATGACAGCCCCCATCCTGTCTCTGCCTCCGTCACCTCAATCACACAAGGACCTGATACTGTCATCACACTCTGAGCGCCATATCAAACTAGTACACTGCTATGTGTGTGTACATGCTTGTGTGTACCTGATTGGGTATGTGACCCCTTGCTGGGGAAAGAATGTGAGTGTGTGTGTGTGTGTGTGTGCAAATGCCTGATTGTGTGTCTGCAATTTGACAAGCAAGCCTTCTTGAGTAAAGTCTGTCCCACTGTTGGTCTATCGGACAAGCTTCCATTCTAAGGGAGAGCCTATGGATTAAGGCAGGGCCAACAAATACAGCCGTCTTAAATCACCGTTGCTTACAGCGGGACAGCAGATGCTTCCATCCCGAGGCTGCACTGAATACAGATGAAAATCTGCAATGGGAAGTCTTTTGCAAAAAAGCTCCACATTCTCCCGGAAACATGTTTTTGAAACTGATCCGTCAGCCCAGTCACCAGAATGAAATGTTGGCATTTTGTGTTTCTGCAACAGACAGAAGCGTTCAACTTTGATCAGCCTCATTTGTGGAGGCCAAAGGGGGTGTGTTGGGACATTTCAAGCTGGGTTTGTGGAGGAAAAACTGGGTGTTTTTTTTAACAAGATGTCAAGACATTTCCAGCCAAGAGACACTGGGAAATTTAAAGCCATACATGTGGTGACAAAACCAGGAAATTTAGGCCAAAACATGATGTTTAATTAAGTGGTTTTCCTAACTAAACCCAACCAGACTGTGTGCACAGTGTTGTTATAATATTAGAAATTGAACCTAAAGAAGTTGCACCACACATGCTTTAACATAAGTCAGTGTCATCCACATCCAATTATGATAATGACTGATGTCAGGAATAAGCATTTGTCTGATTACCAATCATAAAAACCATAGAAATATAGTGTAGTCGAAAGTCAAAGGGACTCATCCTCTGGGGACTAGGAATGTCTGTACAGAATCACACGGTAGACTATCCTATAGTTTTTGGGATAGTTAGATCTTGGTCAAAGTAAGGACAATCCAAGATGCTAAGCCATTTTTTCTCTTAAAGGGATATTCCAGTGTAGGTTTAATCCATGGTCTAACACACCGTGAAACTGTGTTAGACACAGGGCTTCCGCACAACAAGGAAGGCTTCTCAGGTGGTGAGATTTGTTGATCTATTCCGACAAATCCGGAAATGATATCAAATGTTTGATGCCTCGAAATATGTGCTGGGACCCTGTTTCTAATGTTGCTGAAGTTTGGTGCTGTTCTGAGCATTATTTGTGGCTTTTTGATGGCGGTTTTATATTTGGACCCATTTACTGCAATGTATTGTTGTCGTGCGGTCGTTTCTGAGGATGCTAAAACTACGTTAGCTAGCGGTCTGCAAACTTTATCTCTCAAGAGGGAGTCTAACACAGTTTCACGGTGTGTTAGACCATGGATTAAATTTACACCGGAATATCCCTTTAAGAGTAAAGTTAAGTTAGTAGATCAAAACAAAGCTAAATAGCAAGTGATTGATGGACTTTAATTTGACCGGGAAACCAAAAGGACGACTCCTATCATCTGCTAGTCGAAACACCTCGATGAGAAAAGTACATCTCAGGGCCGCCTGCGAGTGCGAGTTCATCTTAATGCCCCCAAGTTGTCAAAAGTCCCTTAATGCAGGTTTTATTAAGATGGATACTGAATGTTGGCACACAATGTCAAAAGTTGTCGGCTTTAATAAAACAAGGACAGACGTGGTAATAGGCAAAGAGCACCTTCACAGTACAACGCAACCACATAAAGGAGCTGAATAAATGATCGTGCCCAGGCCTAGATGATTACTTCTGAGCTCTGGAAAAGTGGCTTTCGCTTTACTCTTCTACCTCACGAGCATTGGAATGATAATGCTTATCCCATCAGGAGTCGCGAGTCCAATCAAGTCTGAGGGCTGGGGCCGATACAAAGGTGTCTGAAGTCCTCAGCAATAAGTGGAACAGCAGGACTGTTACTGTTGTCATCTTGTTTTTCTCACAGTCACCTTTAATGGGGGCTCTGCTGACTTACAGGGGTAAGCTCGATGGCTACACCCCTGCTGTGACACAGTGACACTTCCATCATTGATAGTCAACGTTCTGACAAACCAAACATACTGTAGGTCCAACTTGATGCGCCACTCTGCGGAAAGCCTAATTGACGCACACCCCAGCCTCTCTGCTTCTCCTGTCACCTATTCCCTTCTGCCCCGGCCAACACACACAGGTCTTAACACCGCACTTACGCTGCAAGACTCTTGCACAGTCACTCAACGCACCAACCAGGAGTAAAGGCACTGTTGCCTCAGAGGTGAGGCAGGCAAAAAAAAACAAAGTCGAAAGAGGATTAAAGGCTGACACTACCAATATTTCTTGATCCAAGCAAATGAGCTGCAATGGCCAATTTTACACAAATCAAAGAGGAAGGCACATGTTGTCATACAGCAACAGTCAGCAGCAAAGTACAACAGAGATTTTTCATAAATGATGAAATAATGTTAGAGTCTTTGAGACCTGCTACATCTTTTTCATGGAGTGTTAAGCGTTGTGGTTGAAGATGAGTTCAAGAGTCTCCCAGCCAGGGGAATGAAGCTGCTCCGTAGTCAGCTGGTACGGCAGCGGACACTTCTGTATCTTTTGCAAGATGGTGGCAGGGTGAATACTTCTGGATGGATTCTCTATGGACTTTAATGGACTCATGGCCAGTGGCTGGACCTTCCCTTCCCCATAAAAAAATGGCCAAGTCTAATGGTGCCCACAGGGGCGTTTCTGAACATCAGGCCTGAAGGTGTTTCCCACTGAATGCTTGACCAATACCTCCCTACAACCACGCAAACACTCGTTCTCAAATGCAGCGATGCCAGTATGCAAGGCAAGACAATGAACGGGAAGCGTAGAAATGACAGATTCTGTGGACACGTACCATCAGACAGATCAATCCAAAGTGAAAGTCCCACCGCCAACAGTGAAACTGCTGTAGAAGAAGATGGAGGAACAAGATGATAGAAACCGAACGGCAATCGAACAATGTAGAAAAATGACAGAAATATGGAATTTGTGTCGGTTACGTGAGATCTGATGTCTTTGTCGGCCACTATATTTAGCGAACTCAGTGGAGTGGAGGCCTTAGTAAACTTTTAAAACCTGTGCTTCATGTATGTCGTGATTTCCTTGCGTTGAAACTGTTTTGTGAGTTCTGTTTTTTTTTTTTCATTCCATGCACAAATGAAAACGCGCTTTCAAAGAATCAAAGAACCTTTGAATCTCGTTGAAGAATTCTGTTCTGTTATAAGCAAAAAAAACAACAAAAAAAACAACCTGTGAACGTCTAAAGGTTGTGCCATTCTTAAATGTTATTAAACACCCTTTTAAAAGATGATTTTTCAGCAGACAGAACCAAAGTGGGTGAGTGTCTGTTTTCGGTCTTGCATTCATACATCGTCCTTCCCCTCCCAGCTGTTTCTACTGCTGCTCACTTGG
This sequence comes from Sparus aurata, assembly GCF_900880675.1. Classification (NCBI taxonomy): domain Eukaryota; kingdom Metazoa; phylum Chordata; class Actinopteri; order Spariformes; family Sparidae; genus Sparus; species Sparus aurata. The sequence goes on along the minus strand of NC_044210.1, from coordinate 6,732,797 downwards.
CCTCTGTTTTGGTTGCTCCCCTGAACTCTCCCAAGGCGGTGTTCTCGCCCTACTGAAGTCCATGCGCATACTCAAAGAGATGTCCTTTCCTGCCTGTGCAGGGTGTCCCATTTTTTAAAAATGTAAGTTATGGATTTATTCATTAACTTTCATTATGTCCACTCAGAGGACGCAAGAGGAGACAAGGAGGAGAGGGGCCTGTGTGTGCGTGTCCGTATGCTCGTATATGGACAATGATGTGGAGGATTATGGCTAACCTTTAGTTTTGGCCATTTTAAGATGATTAATTTGTCACTGTGTTTTTAGCCGGAGGGCAGATGCAAGCAGAGAAAACTTATAATTGCCTCAGTACTGCATACCCTTCTCAATGTCAAGCCTACGATAGAGAGCCCCTATTCAATAACGCCTAATCTAGAAGGGATTTAATCGGAACACTGATACAGATGAAAAAAAAAACAGGGCGAGGTCAGTATAATTAAGTTATTCTCCCTCCGCTGACATGTTCTGTGGTTTGTGAAGGCTTCTCATACCAGCACACAATGGCGGAGGGATCTGTAAAGAAACTATTTTATCTGATATATTGTGTGAGGCAGAAGACTCTTCTGCGCCTCGCTTCAGTTGACAGTATTTTTCAATCACGGGGTCAACGCAACAGGTTTGACCGCAATCTATGAGAATACGTTTGAAGGAGCTTTTTATAATACAATCACCTTGATGTGTAATTTTCAACAATACATTAAAAAATCTATATAGAGATGTTACGTAGAGTCTCCTTTGATTCACTGCTTCCGTTCTTCTGTGAGACACTGCTGTTTCCTTTTGCTGCATGCATCATTTTTAGCCCCACTCCTCATTTCTGGGTGCCCCTAAGAACGGTGCCACAAGGGGTAGTGGTTCAAATCTCCCCTTATGAAAAAGGGCAGCCCTTCAAGACCTTCATGCATCATCAGCAGTCGTTGCGCTTGTGTCAACAGACGCAACCAGACATCCCAATATGCCGCCTTCAGCTGTGTTAATGTGGCAACCCTGGGATTATTGCAATGCCATATGCCATTTGCCATTCATCTAATGCAGATAGAAAAGCTTGGAGGCTCACTATTTGCTCACAACTTCACAACTCAACCAAGCCATCAAATAAACAAAAAAAAGACAACACCGCTTCATTACAGGGTCCCTAGCAATGCTTTATAGGCTAATGTTAGGAACTTGTGCTTCCATCCTGCTAGTCTACACTGATCTAAGAGGAACGGTACCCAGAGTGGATTGATTGTTGTACGGTTATAAAGAAATGTATGAAGAAAAGAACGGTTTCATTCAAATGACAGAGAGTTTGCATAATTAGGCCTCAGAAAAGCCTCCATCTGGACTCTTGAGAGCCCTGAACCAGAGGCACGAAGTTACAAAACTGATGGGTAGACTTAGTGGTAGGGGCAAGTGATGGGAATGGGCCTCTGTCTTTCAGATAGTTCATACCATTTTCAAAATTTCATATCAAATGTGTGGTTTTGTCTACTGTCAGGACGGAGTAACAGATGTTAACAGCAAAAGCAACTAACTTCCGTGATTTACTGCAAACAGCTTACATGGGGACAAGTTGACAGACAGGCAGGTAGACATGCAGGCACAGAGGGCCCGTTGACCAAACTCAAATACTGGAACAAGCAAAAAAACACGACTGTGAGTATGAATTGACAGAGTCTGATGGGAACGAGCTGGTTAAATACCTTCAGGGCTGAGTGGAAATCAGTGCGAAAGTCTGACCCACATTGTGCCATTCTTCACTCATATTTGAAACGTAGTATCATGGGGTAAACCAGAATAAATAATAAAGTCAAGATTATTTGTCTTAATTAATGAAATACAAAGGAATACTAACATTGGCTGGTGATGAATCAGTGGTGCCGTCCCAGGTTGGCTGGTTGGGCCGGCCACCAACCCAAAGCCAATCAATGACCAACTGTCTTATAAATCAAACCTTTGATACAACATGGTACCTGGTTTTATAAATGTGTAAATGTTTGCATCTTCCAAACCAGTTTTCCTGGAAAAAAAAAAGAATATATATATATATATATCTATATATATATATATATATATATATATATATATATATATATATATCTATATATATATATATATATCTATATATATATATATATATATATCTATATATATATCTATATATATATATATATATATATATATATATATATATATATATATATGTTGTGTCAAAGCCCAAGCTAATGGCGAATTCAATTGGAGCTCTGAAAAAAAAATGACCTCTGACACGGAAAGTGCCCTCAGCTGTGAAATCGGCTGCTGTAGTCAGTTGTGAAGTCCGCAGACATGCCATTCAAACACTCGTGTGCAGCGACTATCCATGTTTTCTGACAGGAACGCTTTTAGATCGTGAGTCGGAAACATCGACTCAGAAATTCTGGCCTCTGACTTGCAATTGAACGCCCAAGTAGATCACAGTGATGACATCCCTATGACATCATCAGAGGTTTGTTTTGTCACTCCTCTATAGCCAGTCAACAACAGTTGAACTATTTCTACAGGCTGAGCGGCACTTCCCAACAATGGGAAAAAAAAAAAGAATTAAAGGGTAAATTCACCAAATTTACCCTTTAAACTCATTTCACCATTGGTTGCACATTGTACTTTTGAGGACAAAAAAGACATCCAGTGTAATAAAGTGTGTTTTCACATGTGTTTCTCAGTAAATCTGTTGTTTTTAGCAATAACAGTGCAGCAGCAGTCTACCATATACCCCCTTTTGTTTCAGCTGGGTTCCTTTGTACACAAAAGCCACCTTAATAGCCAAAATATTCCAGTTAAGCAAACGACATTTTAATGCCTCATATATTCAGTCCTGTTAATAGAATACATGTTTCGATCTGCTTCAGCTAGTGTGACATCTCCACAACAGCGGCAATTAAATGCAGCCGACAATATAAATAATGCCCGTGCAGCGCACATGGAAACCATCCTTAGCCATGCTATTTTATCCTCGTCTTGTTGCACTCCTCTTGTGCAATCCTTGTCCTCATTTGCATTTTAATTCCTGTGCTTGTGCGGCTCGGCGTGGCTAATCCTGTGCTAACCTAAATGAGGCCTGTGTTCTCAGCTAAAGAGTGTGTGTTCCCCGTCTCGGCCCTTGCCCGTTCGCTGTGAAAAAAACCTTCTTTTTTTTCTGCCGCCGTCAGAGAGGCGCACATGTATTCCCCACACATGTGAGCGCACAAATTGACAGCCACCTCAGTGCAAGCTCACAGACAGGCAGGCACGCATTTATCAAAATAAAAAAATTTTGAAAAAAAAAAGCCTGGAAATCTTTATTTCTCTCTCGAACACGCCACACAACCTCGTTTCTTTTTTTCTCTGGCAGCTATCATATCTCAGCGCAGGAGAGAAGATAGCCAATTAAATCAATCCTCGCACCTTGTGTGGATGCTATGCAAATACTCCTGCAGCTGAGGGAAGGGGAAAGGGGGTGACAAATTCTGGATCTCTGCTCCCTCTCTCTCCTCTACCTACAGTAAAAAAGGTGCTTAGATGGAAAGAGGATTACAGCTTTGCTACCCACCTGAGACGCCTGTTGGGGGCTTTATTGTGTTTGTGCGTGAAAAGCCCTTTTACTAAAGTGCTGACGAGCCATGGCGAAATGCCGAGACAGTGAGAGAGATGCAAATTGTGCTGCCAGTGAGTGCATCCTGATTGTATTTAGATAATGCTTAACACAGCAGCTGTTCGTTAAGGTGTGAACGTGCGCGCCCACACACGCACGTAGGCAGGTGTTGTCGTGCGTGCACCCAGGTGTGAATGCATCTCCGCGTGCAAACATTTGTACCCGTCCGTACTTGGGCGGCGCATTTGTCACCGACTCCTGCTGCCTTAAAAGCTCTCCGTTTCCCCCCCGGTCCCAGGCTATGCATTTTGAGCAACTCCTCGACTCATATTTAGTCATCACTAAAGAGCATCTTACTCATGTTTCATGTACAAGCCCGTTCGTGTCGATACCTGTCATCTCACATTTGCATTAGGGGTTTATGAGCTGACTGTCAAGTCGGGAGGTGGAAGGGACAGTGGTGGCGGTCTACAGCTAGACAGGAGAGCCGAGATATCGTTTTAACATCTTTAAGCATGAAAAGACTTTTTTTTTTTATAACAAGACCAAGGACATTTTCAGCCTCTTGTGGAAACAAAAGCTGACATTTTAAACAAGGCAACACAACAGTTTCTAGCTTTGCTAGTCGCAACAGAGGTGGTTATTTTTGACCAAACAATGGGACAATTATTTTTTATTTTTTTTCAGTTTTGACAACATGTCAGGAGAATTTCCAGCTGTGTTAGGGGAAACTACTACAACAACTTTTTGAGCAGATGTCTGGACAATTTCTGGCAGCATTTGAAACATCAAACCTAGATATGTTTGACTAGCAACAAAACGATTTCCACCTGCGTTTGTGACAACAAAACTGGACATGTATGGTGAGACAACAAAACCTTTTGATAAGACAACAGGAAGACATCCAGCTTTGCCAGTTGCTAACAAAGCCAGATGTTTCTGACGAGACATCAAGACCATTTGTTGCCGTGCTTGAAGCAACAAAAACAGATATTTTTGACTAACAACAGATACATTTTCAAACTTTGTTTGTTGCAGTAAAATTGGACATTTTTGAAGAGACGTTGGGATAATTTCCAGCCCCTGGCAACACATTTAATAAGACGACAGAACAACTTCCACCCGTGTTCGAGGCAACAAATCAGACAGTTTTAATTGGATGTCAGGACAGTTTCCAGCTGTGGTAGTGCAAACAAAACAAGACAATGGAACAATTACCAGCATAGTGACAACAAACCCATTGAGACAACAATATGATATCTGGGTGTGATGTAGCAACACAATTGGACATTTCTTTTGTTTTGATGAGATGCGGGGACAGTTTTAAACTATTATTCATCACAAACCGGATATTTTTGTTGAGACAACGGGACAATTCTTGAGCGGCTTTGAGGCAACAAAAATCAATATATTTGACCATGTAACTAGACTATTTTACGCTCTGTTTATGGCACCAACAACTGGATATTTTTGACATGTCATCTGGACATGTCCCAGCTGTTAGTGGCAACACTATAAAAAGATTTATAGCTGTATGTGTGGCGATGGAACCAGATAAGTCAAAACTTGATCTTCTCCTGACCCTAACCAAATGTTTTGCACAGGATTGTGACAACGTAAAATAGAAATGAAGTTGGAGATAAAGTTCAGCTTATCCGTGGTTTGCTGAAAAGCCCGTTGCACATTTACTCTAACTCCTCAGGTACCATCATGAGACTGCAGAAGTTGAGGTTTCCGGGGAAAATAAAGTCATGGATGTCCATATGCGTATGTATGACTGGTACAAGGTGCTGCTTATCAAAACATACCACAGCTGGAGTTTTCAGGACCAGTCTGTGAAGCGGCAAGAGGGTTGGTGGTCCATGTTAAATGACTAATCAATAATCGGTAAGTGATGAATGCAAAAAATTTCCTCTGGTGTTTTTTTTTTAAACTTTGTTTATAAAGATTTTCTGGGCATAAACATGTTTGGAAGTCTGCTCCGTCTCCATCCTTGCCATACAAGCCTTGGCCGTCTGGTACCTGACAGAATCCTGATGAGCCGTCTGACTCACCGGCTATAACATCAGGAGTTTTCTCACCTTTTTTTTTTCTTTTTTTTCTCTTCCCTCTTCTGTTTTGCTGTTTGGTCAAGGTTGCCGCCCGCTGTGCCGGCTGCTGGGCCAATCATTTGCCCTTAAACGCTTGTACTGGTGTGTGTCCAAGTGATGGAAAGAGGATGAGAGCTGTTTGCAAAAACACATTGTGCACTTGGCCGTTGTTTTGCCTCAGCACTGATATTGTCGCGCTGCGCCATTTATTATTTTGAGGAATTACACTTGGCCCGTGAAGCTTTTATTATTCACGCGCTCTGGTCCCGTTTTCCAGTAGATAATAAATCATGATTATATTTGGTGATAACCAGTCAGCCTTTAGTTGTTGCTGACTGGGACTTGCTTTAACTTAAAGGGGCACCGGGACTAATACATACCTTAAAACATGTTTTAATAGAGTGAATGTGCTACAAACCGGGGACACAGGAGTTTCAGAGATGTATCCCCTTCATCAAGCAGGAAGGGTCTAACAAAAAATGCTTCTGTGTTGCATTATAGGAAGTCTGAGTGAGTGTCCCAATTTTATTAAAGTGCATTACTAGTAACTGTTAGATCCATGATCCGGACTACAAGCCGCACGGCTAACTGAACCAACTAGCTAACTATCTATGGTCACCTTTGATGTCTGTTTTTTAGGGTATTACTTTGGCTAACTGCCTTTGAGCAAAGTTGCCTGAACCTGCCATTGGAACTTCTGAAACTGACCTTAAAGGACAACTACATTTCATACTGTTTAACTTTGTTTATATGTGGCGGACCCTGCCATCTTTCCAGCTTCAAACATTGCTCTGGGACCATTTTTTCCTCTGAGAAGAGCTTCTTTATTCACATCTGGAAACAATTATTATTTCTAAGTTTGTATTATTATCTCATCAGTATTGTAAAGATCAAAATTCTGAGTTTAGATTTCTTCTCCAAAACTACGTAGTGCACCTTTAACACCTAGTTTTTACACTTACCTGTGAAGTCATCTATTGAAAATGTAGTTTATCCAATTGTAACACAGACAAGGCAAACAACATATATCATGGTTCAGGGAGAATATGGTGTTTCTAGGGTCAAACACGGACACGTGGATGATTACGGAGCCAATTCCAAAACAAGAATCCATTCTTGGACACTTTTCCTTTCGCAGTTTAATACCACGATCCTGCAGATCACACATGGAGCTTAAGTTGAAAGCAAATTTACTCAACTTTCATCCCGGGTTTGAAAAATAAATTAAAAGTGGAGGAAAAAAAGCTCCACGCTCTGGAAGTGAAATTTACATTTAATTAAGGCTACTTGATCTTTGATTTCAGACACCTGTTGTTTGCCTGGAAAAAAAAAAAAAAACTGTCTGCAGAAGACAATGATGAACTCCCTTGATGTAAGTGGCACTCTGCTAATATTTTGACTGCAGTCGCAGCTGCGAGCACACATACAGACACATCAGAAAGGAGTGCAGAGCCACTGTTGCCTGCCAGTGCGAGAAAGTTTGTTAAGTAAATGTGGACTTTTAACAGCCCAGCCGCCGGGATATAGAATGTTGGCAGGTGACGCTTCATCGGTCCAGAGATACAGTTGCATTCTTACATACCATATTGACATTTCTACAATGTGTGTCATATCATGTTCATGTTATGTGTATGGGCAGAATGTCGTATGATGAATCGGAGGGGATGGTGGTTTGAAAGCCAGCGACCACAGTTCAAGACTGCGTTTCGACATTTAAACATTTGCGTTCCTGTCAGTCCATCCATGAGTCCAATTCTTGTGAACGTGATATCTCAAAATTTCATGAAGAAATTTCTTTAGATTTGACACAAATTTCTACTTGGACTCGAGGATGAACCGATTCGATTTTATTGGTCAAAGGTGAAAGGTCAGTGCGATGCCTCGTGGCATTCTCGTGAACATGGTATCCCAGAGATGCCTTGACAGAATTTCTTAGAATTTTGGAAGATATGTTCACCTGGACTTGAGGGGGAACTGATTAGATTTGAGGGGTCAAAGGTCACTGTGACCTCACCATCAACAATTCACGCATAACAGACCTTCTCCACTCTAAGTGTCTAATGGGACAAAATGATGAAGTGAGAGGTCAAAGGTCGAGATCATCCCAACCGGTCGATTGAGTCCAGTTCTGTGAGTTTCATGCGGTTTCTTAAACCCAAAGACACCTAGAGCTGAAATGTATCAGTGGTGTGCTGAAATGTACATTTCCAGCACTTATTGTGGCGATTGCATTGGTTCAGTCATTCAGTTTGAAGCATCAGTTAAACCTATTTTTCTTGTAATCTAGACACCAGGCTACACATTATGATTCACAGTAAACGGAAAGGTTTTTTATTTTGCTTGCCTTTTTTAGATACAGCACAGTCAGGGTCCCTGCGCTCCTCACTCATCATCATTAACATGGCTTACAGGAGAGAGACAAGGCCAATGCCTCATTTGCCGACCCCTTTCATGACCCTGTTTAGCTCCCCACACAGCATCATCCACTCACTCTCATTCCCTCCCTTTGACACCTCGTGCCCGCATCCGCTATTTCACTTTCACATGTGCCCAGCCACAGGTTGAACGCGACGAACGGTACCCTCGAGCCGTGGCGAGCGCCGGCGACTGTGCCCGCTGCCCCATTTAGCATTCAGCTCAGCCCCCGCTCTCAGGACAGCAGGCTCTGCAGGGACATCACAGTGTTAGAGGCGTTTAACATTCTATAGACGACTCAGCCCTGAGAGAGACAGAGAGAGAGAGAAAGAGAGCGCGAGGGGGAGGAAATACAGTGATGGAAAACAATAGTTGGAGTAGATAGAGGGGGTAAGAGAGAAACGCCGGATGATCTTGAGGAAGAGTGAGATACGGGGGGCACAGTCTCGTTTGCGCTAAACCCTGCAAGGCGAAGTGAGGTGCTCCATGCGTTGATCCTCGAGTCATCTCCCTGCACAATTACAGCCCCATTGTAGTTTTTTTAGAGTTAGAAAATAGCGATGGAGTGCATTGTGAATGCATGGGTGAACATGAAGAATGTGTTTTTCATCTCTACCCTGCCAGTGCCATGTCTTCTTTTGATGCCGGTTAAGTGTCTGGAATGACAAATTGCATCGCCAGTTGAACCGCATGCCTTTGTCTGGTATCCTAAAATTCTTAAAAAAATGAAAGTTGGGGTTAGCACAGGGCTTCATCTTATAAATCAGTGGATTAAGGCCGAATAGGGGTCGCAAGGGAGAGGAGAATGGCAGGCTGGCTGAACTCTATGAGCACAGGTCCTTCAGTGGTTGTTATACCCTTCACCTGGTGCCCTTCAAAAGTACAAAGTGAAATTACATCTGTGAGGCATGTGATGCGTCATTTGAAGAGTTGTATTGGATGTTTTGTTGATCGGCACCCAGCTTTGACTTAATTTATTCCATGAAGTGTTTTGTGTGTATTCCACCATCTAAATGTAATCTAGAAGCAGCTACAAACTGCACATACTGATGACCTTTTGGCTATCGCGTTAATTTACCACAATGTCCGCGTCGTAGCTTCACCGTCAGATAAGTAAAATTATGGAAAAATAACAGAAATATAGTTTATTGGAATCTACTTTACAAACTACGTAATCAAAAAACGGTACACACACAACTAAGAGACTATAGGCTAATGTCTCAGTTTAAGTAGAGACTCATGACATGACATTTTACCACATCAGGCAGGTACAATTAACAAAGTGCGTGTATAAAGTTTTGGCCGCTCACTAATGAAGCATCGGGGTGTATCAGTAGTGAATCAAAGTCCAACAAAAGCAGTCTTTGCTTATTCCCAAACGTCCAGTGTATTATTCTGTCAAATATGTAGTCCAAAAAACAGTATTCCATGTGTTAACTGTGACAAAATAGCGACAAACTGCATTTGCGGATGCTTTTCCATGCTTCTGGCTGTCAAAAAACTGCTGTGTTTCAATGCTTATATGCCCGTCCCGGAGCCTACAACAGCCAATGAGTGATTGCTAAGACAGGGAGACCCGCTCCTTGTTCCATTTCCTTTCTCCTGAGCCACTTACATGCCATCCAACAGATGCTTGAGGCCTTGTGTTGCCAATGATGTTTCAAATCTGGGAATATATCATTTTTATGGGGGTTTTATGGCCTAAAATTGAAAATGTATTAAGTAAAGTTTATGTAGTTGTGTGCATTCTGTTCTTTGTACAGCCTCTTCCCACCACCCAAGCACTTGCATTTGACTATGTTATATACACAAAGAAAGAATCAAAGAACAACAATGTTTATGCCTCTGTTACTCTCAAGCAGGGGTACTTTGAGGTCAGAACATACCTTCTATTTTGTCAGGCATCTCGATGTTTCATAGAAAAACATGTTGATTTTCAGCGCTATTGTTACCAAATATGAATTTGGACCATCTAGGGTTATGCGAAGTGGACCCACTGTGTTTTCCTGCCAATAGGGGCAGTTGCAGGTCACCCGCAGGCTTATTTTGCATTGAAAAATGCTGACGAGAAAAAATAATAAATATTTCAGTGCGCTCAGACTTCTATAGATCAAAGCCAGAAGCACTTACAGAGTTTCTGACTGCTTGTACTAGAACAAACATTCAGTTTGTAACCTTTCAAACTAGCGCAAACTCATGCCTGTACTCCGAACGGCTCAACAACAACTTTAAATTTACTTCGGACTAGACTGGGACTGGGTTTATTTTTTTTTTCAGGATAATTTTACATACACTTTCAAGAATGGTATTGCGTTACATCTCGGCATAATATGTCCAGAAAAGACCAGACCTTGGCTATATTTTGTTTTGTTATATACTTTACCTACCACCACTTACATTATCCAGTGCTTCATTTGGTCTCCAGTCGCTCAACCTTCCAGCTGTGTTAGGAGCTGCGACGGCCAATGTTTTCACATAAATAGTGGATGAAATGCTGGTGTGTAATGTGAAAGAGCTCACTAGTGGTGAGAGACCCAAAGAAAAACAAACTGCTCTGCCATTCCCCACAGCTCTGGAAGCCATTTTAGTGTCTTTCAGCTCGTTATTTTGGTCTCCAACTGTAGCAGGCAGCCATTGTCGCGTAGTAGTGGCTAGACATTTCTTCTGAGGACCAAAACTAAGCCAAGGGGAGAATAGATATTAGATTTTGGTATTTATTGGATGTTTATTGGGTGAACAGGCATGTTCATGTCAATGTTGTATTGTGGTATCAGCTCACTGCTCTGCCAACATGTGACACATGGAGTCAACAAACCTGTACAGTACTTCTGATAGAGAACTGTCAGACTTGCAACAGGACGACACAGTACCCAACTCATGATTAAACAGTGGGTGAAATACGCACATAGACCAGCTTTGTTTCTGCATCATGTTCACTCCGTCTGTTCCCTGCAGAGCTCTTGTACATGGGGGACGCTGCTGATAAAATCAGAATCACCTCATAACAATAAAAAGCCACTCTACTATAAAGGTAGAGGTAATTATTGAATGTAAATACGTATTATGGCTGTAGCCCACTGGAGCAATGAAGTCATGCCCTCCCACTGTATAATGAGGTGGGTTTTCAAGGCTGATTTTGATATTTGTTAAACTAGATATCTTTATAATTGACTTTTTTTTTTTTTCTTCAAGCGCACAACATCAAAAGCAATTCAAATATAATAGAAGTGATCCAATATTTGTACACTCTAATTATGTTCTGGGGAAATGTGCAGGAGGTTTAAAAGCAGGCTTTAATCCATATGGGGAGATAACATTTACCGGCAATATAATCAAACAGTTAAATGAATGAATGAGATCAGGCTTTTCTTCTTTTCTTTTCAATAAGTAAGAAAACATTTTGTTGTCGGTGGTTAGTAAAATGTTTCTCAAGGGGGTTGCAATGACGAACCCGGGGAACGCAGCTATGAGCGAAGCTGTGCGGGCGTGTTTTCGAACAAGAAAAACTGTTTTTGTTTTTCAAAATTGAAAGAGTAACACGAAAAAAAGCTGATGCGTAAGACGGTGCTCAGACAACGATCTGTTGCCGGGGTTTGTCTCATAACACGGAAAAAAAAAGACAGTCCTTGATGTTCGTTGTTTTTTTCCTGCAACGCATCTTTCAGAGCTCACCTGTCACTCCCGTCACTCAAACAGAGTGGGCGGGACTGTGATGCCTTTGACCTTCATTCCTTTTTGTCTCTTGTAGATGAACGGGTAGAAGCTCTTTCTTCGGCTGATGCTTCATCTTTTTCCTGCACAAACTGCTTTTCTGCCTCCGAATGAAACACGAAAACACACCGCTTCAAAGTGATTTTTCTGACCCCGTTTAGAACAACAAATCTTTATTAAAAGCATAGCCGGTATGCTGGAATGTGGGATGCGTTAACCCTACTGTGGCTTTGCAGAGATACGGGCCACCCCATATGGGAATTTGATAAATCCCCTTCCAGTCTATCAGCAGTGGTCACCTTCATGTCCTGCAGACTACATCCTGGTGGTGTATTTCCAGGAGTTTTTTTGGCCCAGGGAGCCGCGCCGGGCACTGAGCGCGCTATATCAGTGTTTAGAATCATATTAAACGTCTAATGTCGACTTATCTGCTAGCTAGGGGCTAACAGTGGCTCAGGCAAAGCTACTGTACACTGGCCTTTCACAAGTCCCGACTGGCTGATTAGCATTTCCCCAGGGCCTCAGAGTTCAGTACCTGGGCTGCTGCCACATACAGGACAAAGAGCTGTTTATTTTCAAAAGGTCGGAATGCAGCAGGGGCAGAAAAAAAAAACCCACATATTTTCATTACAACCACTATGTGAGTTAATGTAGTTTGCAAAATACATAAAAAAGGGTAGCCCATCCTTATGAGAAAATTATCACAGATGTATTTACATTTGTTGTTGAGTGGCGACCTCTAGTGGCTCTAGCAATTATTGCGACTGCAAAGGAGGAAGTCAGAGAAGAAAGTATACATATTGACAAAGCTAACATTAACAAGGAGGGCGGGATAGTTAACAACTGTGAGTGTTAGTGATGCTTCACGGTGTTCCAAACATACACCAATTACATTCCTTGCCCACTGCCCCCACGTTTTGCATGTTGACGAAAGGCTTTGCTGTCGAAGCGAAAAAGAAAGTCCTTACGTCGCGATATTTCGGATTTACACCCGGCGCAAATAGGGAACATGATGAGGTCAATGACAGAAAAGGAGTTGGTTACCTCACTAAGAAGTTGGAGGTGTGCAACCTGTCGCCTGCAGCTCCTCATCCAACGGCTTCCATCCTCGTTGCATTCCTCCCGCAGGCTGTATAAAATCGCCAATCTTCAAACTGATCCGCTGTCAACAAAATGCAGAGGATGACTGTCGTTTTGCTCTGTAGATGCATTTTTGATTAACGATAGTACACATTGCATTTTCTGTGATTAGCCTACTTCTTGTGTTTCGCTAGTTGCCTTCAAAGTGGAGAAAATATTCTGGTTCGCATAAGCAGTGAATACTAAGTGTCTTTTCAAAAGCTTGGTACCATCAGTGTGGTCATATGCGTATTCACTGGATGGAAAATGGCATCATCGCAGCAACCTAGGTCACGTCTGGTACATAACGTAACTTAAAGGAGAGCTATCATGTGTTTCATATGTTTTTGTGCATTTAAAAGATTTTGAAAGTTAAAAAGGTGTGCACCAACAGAAGCTCTTCTCTCCCACAAAAAAACACTTTCCCGAAACGCCTCGTCAGTTCGCCTTTAATTCCGTTACTCCGTGACATCACACTACATTGCAGAGTCACACGTGGGCATAATTTATGCCTCGTGGCTCGTCCTACACGCGAGAACTGATTTAGCGCCGCTGCTGTGTTGTCGTTAGGGGTGTCGGCTTAGGCAAGTGTGGGCTGACCAATAAGAGGAGAGCCCCCCTCCTCCTTCGGCGAGGGGGGCTTTAAAGAGACAGGAGCTAAAACAGAGCATTTGAGGTGGAGGGGGGAATACAGTGCTGCAGCGGAATGAGAAAACTGATGGGGTTTTTTTGAGGAGCTATACTAGTAGTAAGCAAAAATAAAATGATGAACCTGAAAATATGTATAAGATGTCTCTTGAAATTACGTAAACAAAACCTAATCTTTAAACTTTTAATTCCACTGATTCAGGCACAAGTAAAAAGAAAAAAAAAAAAAACCTTTACTGTACAATTTGCGCCTGAGGCCATGTTTCCTTGGTTTAATCCTCCAGTTCTGTGTGGGTTGCACAATTTATGCGAACTCAAATGAGAATCATGACGGCTGCTCATCTCCCCACCTTGCCCGTCTCTCCTGTCTTCTTCCCCACGGTCTCTGTTTTCTAACCGCAAATAAGATCTCCCCCTCTTTCCCCTGCCTTTCCTATTTATCTCGCAGCCGTCTGCTCCTCACGACGACGCTCTGATTTCCTCTCCTCCTTTTCACCTCGCTCGGCGTGTCTCCCCCCGTCTCCTAAACAAAGTCAGCGTGGGTGTGATTGGGCCTGAATTTGCATTAACAAATCGCGCAGGCTGTTGCAGCTCGATGGCGGTGGCGGCGGTGGCGGCGGCGGCACTTTCTGGATGATTCAGCTTCAGGTGGGTGTGTGTCTGTCTCTGTCAGGTCGACGCCAGGAACGCTAGTGTGTGTGTGTGTGTGTGTCGACCTCCCTCTGTGGGTGCCCCACTTCCCAGCCACCAGTCATACCGACACACACATTCGTACACATACCCGAATGTGCTTGACGTGCTAATGCTTTTGGAAATATTAGTGCGCCTGCTGCGGGCGCCTGCCAAGGATTACTCCTTCTGCAACAGCCCCTTTCCGACCCTAATGAGAATTCATGTTACATTCTAAACAGCCACGGAGACGTCGGCTGCCTCGCTATCATCCTTTCACTCCTTTCAGCCGCGTACGGAGGTGCCAAATTCAAATTCATTTCGGCGAGAAAAGAAAAGTACATCCTAAAATACCTATGAAGCAAGAGAATGCGCTTAATCCAGCGAACATGCACACCGTGTTAGTTCGCAGTTTAATAGAGCAACTGTATTATTCAGATGGGCCGGTCTTGAGGTTCGTGCAAATGAGAAACGGCAAATGAGCGTAAAGCTCAGGCAGAGTTTCAACTCGCACGACGACTTGAAAGTACTCTCAGCCTTCCGAAAGGAGATCCAAGTGAGATTTGGCGTTCTTTTCTCTTTTTTTGACATCAACAGATGAATTTCCGACAATATTAACATCTGCTGCCTCGCATGAATAATTCAATTTCTCCAGTTTTCTCCGGTAAGCATGTGTTGGCTGTGTAAGCTTGTAACTTTTGCTCCGCGCTGCCTTGGGAGTGAGGTAAATCGGGCAACAACTTCAACTAAACCTCTGAAAGATGCCTAAGATGACACCTAAGATGAGAGTAGTTTCCTGGGTGCTTTGTAATGTCACCAAAAAGTACCACTTGCTAGTCTACTCCAGCATCTGTGTGAATGAGATAGGGGAGATTTGCAATAAAACATGTTTTAAAAATCAGCACTATCTTGAGCAACCAGAGGATTTCTTGAAATTCCTCTCTCCCCCTTCTGCTTCCACTTCCTTCCACAGAGTTCCCTGCCCTTTTGCAGTCACCTCACCCAGCTCTTCCCTGTACACCTAACCTGCTTATGCAATATTTTTGATCCGGCTTCTTTTTTTCGCCTAAAACTGTCCTGCTCTTCCGATTTGTCATATTCTGCCTCTGGCCGACTACTCTGCCTCGGATTGGCTAACCAATCTTGCTCCACATGTCCAAATCTGTCGAGAGCAGGAAACAAAAATCCAACCTTGGCTCTGCCCTCATAAACCACTATTTAGTTTATTTGAATTATGAAAACAAGTGTATCAGGATGATGTAATAGGGCTGCAGGCCAACCCATTTAGGATTTTATCAGTCGAATCGAATTGAACCAGGCTAAACTTCTTTATCGGCCTACATGAGTAAGTTTGACCTGCAGCCTCGGGCTCGTCTTTTAACGCATTTGTTCATCATCCTTGATGCAAATACATCATCTCTCATGTGTTTTCTGCTCATAGTTCATTGTTCAGTTATAAAACCCCAGCTTGGAGCGTCTCTCTTGCCAGCTGCAGACAGTGCACTCAGGGCAGGGCCTGCACCGCACATTTTGGGGCCCAGGGCAACATTAGGATTCCAAGCCCCCCCCCCCCCCAACAGCGGGTTCTGTCATCTGTTCTGTCTCAACATTTTTTTTTCTTTTTCAGTGGGAATAAAGTTAATGTTTTTGTAATGTGATATGAATAATGGGCTGGTCAACTTTCTTGGGACATCTGTAGATGCAGTTTTCATATTTTATTTGTTACATTTTAGATACATTTTCAACATACATGAATACAACAGGAATCACAAGCTGAGTTGGGGGGAACTCACTAAATTCTACCGGGGACCCACTCAAATGACCACCTGTGGGTCCCAGCTGGCATACGATATCAAAAACCTAGCAGCATCCCTTCTAACGAATCCAGCCAACTAAGAAGACCAATCAGAGGCAAAGTACGGTGATCCTATTCTTTTTTAATAATAGGTTCATTGGAATTCTGCAGTCAAGTCAGACAGTCCTCCTGCAGCCTTCAGTCTTCAAGTCATCTGTGAATTCTTTTCAAGGGTCGACCTCCATTTTACATACATTTTGCACGTAAATCGGCCTCATAATGATTTGCTGCTGTATATAAATCAGCTGAGCCCTTCACAAACTACATAAATAAATTGAAAGCGTTCATAGTCAAACACAGGGAAAATGAATTCAGTACAATGGCTTTCAATATTGATCTGTCAGATGTTAAGAATATCAGGGCTTCACAGCTGTGCAGATGTTGATTTCAGAATAATCCCACTTACCATAAGTATTTTATGTTGCTGAACACTTAATTAAATCAGTCCAATGCTTATCTACAATAGGCAACTTTTATAAACTTTTTGCAGTTTATATGAGTGTATTTTGTCACCATTAGCCACCGTTCTGGCCAAAATTAGTATCAAAAGAAACGAGTGAGTCCATAATGACTAAATATATTCATAAAAAAGCAGAAAGCACACCGTCTTCTTTTAGATAGTTCACACCTCATTATGAAATGTATAAAGTAGATTAAATCCATCTCTTTGACGTCAGTCTTGCTCCAGCTCCCCATGAACACCCAATTCACACACCCTTCACTGAGCCTCTCCCAACTGATCTGAGATGCAGCCCGTTTCCGTTTGATCATCATTAAAATGTCTCTGGAACTTGACTGCAGATCGCTTGGGACAGATGCAATTCATTGGACACGATTTTCGAAAAAAAAAAAAAGGCACACACTTGTCTAAACACAGCCCACGCTCATTCAGCGAATATAAGAACAAACACAAAGCCTTGAAACCTCCCCGATAGAATCATGTCAGGTTATCGTTCCAGGAGGAATATAATGATTTGCTAGAGCAATGTTCCCAGCACAGCAGGCTCCATTGTGCAAATGTAGAGGCTGGGAAAAGCACCATGATTCAAATTCGGGGGGGGGAATGAAGAACATAATGGTTGTCTCAGCCAAGCTTCAGAATGCCTCGATCTGCAGAGATAGAAGAATCTGCCAGAGGGAAACCCATTCCTGTAGCTCGACATCAATCAGGGCTTAATGGCACAGTGACCAAACGCAAGCAATTCCTGAGTGCTCGGGCTCGTAAAGCAGCCTCTGAGAGAACTTGGCAGAACATTTTACCCTGTGCTTTTAGGCCACCGTCTGATATCAACATGTGATCTGTATCTGAATACATTATCTGGATAATACATAGTCAACGGGCTTTCACACCTGTTATGAATAAGCGTCCTCGCTGTCTCAAAAATATGCCTGCACCATTTGTAGTTTTGTGAGATTGTCAGAACCATATTCAGGGAAGTTCAGTGACCTGCTTTTACTATGTAATATGATCACAAGTTAAGGCAAATCCGTCTTGATTTAACATATCAAAATCTGCAGGTCTTGGGGAGCACTACTACAAATGTAGAAAAAGTCATAAGTAGTCTTTTGTTGCTTCAGAGGGAACTGTATGAAGTCTGATGGAGTGCCTACAATGACTTGATTTACCAATGTCAGTTAGAGTTAGAGTTAGAGTATCTTAACGATCTGAAACGCAAGTATCAAATGCAAAGCGCAAGTAGCTTTGTGGGCGGATCTCAGGTGCTGTTGCTATTATGCCGGCGGGATAAATCACTCTTGCGCCCAGCGCAAATCTAAAATGGGTTGGTCTGAAGTAGCTACATTATTCATAGGTGTGGTTTGGGCGTAACGTGCAATAAACCAGTCAGAGCGTCATCTCACATTCCCTTTAAAAGCAGGCGCGCTTGTTCCATGGCGCATTGCTATTATAATGGCGAATTTGCCAGGCGCACGCCAGGAGCGGTTCACAGCCGAGGAGACTGACGTTCTCGTCAGGGCTGTAAAAGACCGAGAAGTGGCATTGTATGGGGATGGGAGAAATCCATCCAAATTAATTTTGTTAAACGGGCGTGGGAGGAAATTGCCACAATTGTTTCTGCGGCTGGCATCCCCAGGACATCGCACCGGGCCTCGGGAGCACCGCGCAACGGCCAGCTGATGAGGGAGCAGCGCAAACACCAAGGTGCAGAGGATCCAGACCCACTACACGCCGTGGCAGCATTGTCAGACCGGACTTCACTGTCCGGGATGCGGCAAGGTATTAATGCCCGTCTTGACCGGGTGGCGATGTTGCCTCCTCTTTTCGCTGAACCGCCCCCGGATCGTAAATTCATTCCCTAATTTAAGGACGTGCGTCTGCGGAGGGGAAATTCCAATGTGCGCCGAATGCAAAATAGGAATTGCACAAGCGCCAGTGTACAAAGTCAATTGCGCTGAGTGCAAGATAGAGCCCTACATGTTTGAATATTGAATGTGGATGTGGAGTTTGACCTCGGTAGCCTACTCCTCGTCTCTGCTGGAGGCTGCTGACTTCAGCCTGTATTAGCTGCAACTAGCATAACAAACATTAATCTCAAGAGTCGAGCGCATCAATAAGAGATGAAATGAATTCCAAATTGACAGAGAAGCATCAGTTGCAAACGGTGACTTGGAAGCCTGTTGCTACGTCGGGCAGAAAGTCGGGATCGCGTGCCGATGGTCGCAACCTAATGATGCCAATCACACCACAGATTCCACGGGGCACCACGCCGCTGCTGGAGCTGTTCCAAACCCTTTCGGTTCCGCCAGGCATCCCGGAAATAGCTCTGGCCTCGAGGAGAATACACGGCGAGTACTAGCTAGGCAGGAAGTCAGACACAGGAAGAGGATAGAGCAACCCGTCCATTTTCAAGATAAAACACCCCGCGCAACTTTTGAAATGCTCCCATGCGGTATGAAGCCACATGGAGGAAGGAACAATCAAAATAGCAATGTGTTAGTCAAATTAAGACTTAAGCACTTTTTTTGCCTCAACTAAAGTATAGTTTTGCCGTTAAGAGTTCATCAAGAGGGGCCGAAACGCCGAAAAAGTGGCAGAAGGGTGGACCTCAAAGCTCAATAGCCCCCGCCGGCGGGGGCTTCAGGAACAACAGGTTAAAATCCAAAGTCCAAAACACAAGCAACAAAAGATAGGCGATGAAAAAGCAGGCAGCAAAAAGGCAACATGGGGAATCCAAGAAAACTAAAGACTAAGACAAACATGGAGGACATACATGGACAGACATAGGAATGCCAGAGACACAGCCAAACCACCAAAGAGTGGTGAAAAAAGGGTGGGAAAAAGACAAAGACAGGAAGTGAAAAGTAACACACGACAATTAAAGACATAATCTACAAAATATGACAGAAAACTGAAAATTACAACATGTGCATCTTCTACTGTCAAAATGAATACAGTGAAAAGCAACTGCCTTCTTGAATACTTGATAGTAATTTAAATGTATATAGGCCAACATCAAGGGGCTTTACCATCTATACAGAATACGACACCCTCTATACTTAGATCACTGAGTGGACAAGGCAAAACTTTCCACAAAAAGCTCCTTTTATCACGGAAAAAAAGGAGAGAATCCCTAGGAAGAGCATTAATATTGCTTGAAAGATCAAAAAACCCCCCCTGCAGTTTAGCCCGTCCATCTCAGCTGAGGCACCTTTGTTACCCGCGCCGAGATATAATATGTTAACCCAAATCCATAATATAGTCATCCTGACCTTAATCACTATCGTTCATTCTATTGGTCTGCTCGGAGTGCTTATGGAGGTCCGACCACCAGCCAGATCTGGAGGGGTCCTTGAAGACAGCGTGCTTTAATATGCCTGCAGCTGGAGGCCGAGGTGAAGGTTCACAATTTTGGAACGATGGAAGAAGCCGCGAGCAGAGTCGAGATGAAGCAACTCCACCGTCCTTGAGTGTCCCATTCACCACGCACAATATTTGGCAAGATTTGCAGATCACAATGCCGCGATGTTCCATCGCCAGAGCCATTTTTAAGCCTTTAAATTGTGTTTTTCACACAAACAACCTCCAAAGTGAGCGCACAGAAGAATATGAAACTCAGTGATATTTTAGCCATTTTCTTTTACACATCAAAGAAATAATAAATATCCGTCCCTGACACCTCCCATACTAATCTCTATACAAAGCGCTTCCAGTGTGGCCCTGGCACCAAGGTTGACAAACTGTTGGGGTTCTTTTTTAGTTTTTAGTTCAACTTTTCTCCGCAGAAATAAATTAATGACAGAATCCCAGAGGGAAGCCGGCAAGACTGAAAAAGAAAATCAGGAGGAAAAGAAAAAGGAGACGAGGTTTCCTCTTCCCATTCACCTCTGCTGCTCATTCCCCTCATTGGGCTTCTTTCTGATCCGTCTCTTTCCGCCATCCCTTTTCTTCTTTCGGCAGCGTAAATGACCCTGGAGGGTTGGCAGGCTGTGAGCAGAAGCTAGTCAATCAAGATTTGAGGAGAGGGGGAGAAGATCCAAGACATCATGCTGGATTTCAGACTGCATGCGGGGCCGCCGGGTGCGCGTGCATGCGTTTGTGTGTGTGCGTGCGTGCAACAGCGGGGGGTTGTCAGCACAGGTTGGCCCTGACACAGGAGTCGGTTTCAGAGGTTGCCTCGGAAATGAGGCAGAAACGATTCCGCTAACTCCGTTCTTAAGACGGACAGGGAAAGTGACTTTGGGGAGTTAACAACCACTCTCACAAAAGGACAGAGCTTACAAAAAAAAAAAAAAAAGAAAGAAAGAGGATGTTTTATTTATATATTTTTATTTTTTTGTTTTTCTGTCTTCTATGAGAGTTTGGAAGAATGACCCAGTCTTGGATGGAGAATTGGTAATTACCTCTGGAGCATGACGTTTATCTCATTTCAACACCTTGACTGCATTACACATCCTGGAGACAAAGCAAATTAAAAATGCATGGTGGTCTGGCACCTACCTAGAGTTCAGTGTTGTTGCAGAGAGCGCAAGAGTAGCAGGAAGTGGAGAAATGCAGCTTGCGGGAGGTGGTGTTTTCGGCCCCGACGGCTTGATATCTCACCTGATGAATGAAAGCCACGATCCGGCTTGTCAGTGTTTTCCTCTGAATCTTTTTCGTTATTCACGCGAGTGATCTAAATGAAAGGTCAGATTTACCTGAGGTCCGGAGAACGTCATTGGAAACGACGGGGCATTTGTCTCTGAGTTAATGAACACGGGGAGAAATCCAGGTTTACCCTGCAGAAGTGAAAGAGGCTGAATCAAAATATGATTAAAAGCTAATTAAACACACCATTAAATCGGCAATGAATGTGGTTGCCTGTATTGCGCAATGAGGTTCATGTATCACGCCCAGCTGTCCGGCTAAGCACGGGCTGCTTCATTTGTCACCGACGCGTGGCTCGAGCAGTCGCGGGAATAGTTTTTCGCCGTTGATCCACTTGCTGCACACGTGCACAGCCCTGCTATCTGGTTTTTCCCCGAACGCTGCACAAAAGACACGCGGAAGCTACAAATCACTTTAACCAATTCTGTAACATCTCTGCATGTGCCAAAGAATGCTCATATTGTATTTGCCGGGGCGAATTCCTTTTGATCAGCCGCTTTATAAAAGTGTAATTAGATTGCTACTTGAGAGAATCAAATAAGAAGCCGTTTTTATCAGTTTAGGTGAGCTGAAAATATACATAACGAACATTTTCTTTGTATGGCCAGAAATAAAAAAAAAATTAAAAAAACATGCTATCAGAGAGAGGAAGTCCTACCTGCTTCTGGCCATTTATTGTGTGGATCAATGCAGTGTTTTGTCAACCGTTATCATAATATATAGCACACAGCATGCAGTTTCCCTTTAAAAATTAATGAGTTGTAGTGCAAGCAAATGTACAACTCTTCACTCCTGCTACAAAAGATGCTTCCTTTTGATGATTTATTAATCTGGCAAAGCTTCATCTTTATGACTTAATATACCCAAACTGGAGCACTAAGATGATCATTAATAATCCACAGACAGCTACACATCAGGCGTCTCTGGATCTATGTTAAAGATTTTCTTTTCTTTTGACCGTTGATGTAAAGTAGAGCTGTCATTGTGATTAAGAAACATGTTTGTTTATTGCACCAGCAAAGGGCTTTTATCTTTCTTTTACTCGTCCTTCTTTTAAAAGGATCAGTTCAGTCTTTTTACATCATTTTGTTTTAGGTACCCTTTTTACCTTCTTGACATTTGACATGTGTCAGAAATATCAACTGCATTATACACACAGTATTTAAGTTCTTCCACTAATGCTGTTTGATGTTGGGAAGTTGAGTAGGAGTTGAATTCACTGGTGAACAACCAGGTGTATCCGATACAGCCATGTTGCCGTTGGTCCTAGAACATCACATTTGATGTTGTTTCGGATTATGATTTCAACTAATGAAAAAACATCAAAAACTATATGTGGAGCAAGGAGAACCCTGGGGTTTGTATTCTGTTTGGAATATATAAATATACTGTTAACTGATTGTTGTTTTATTTTAAATTTTCTGTCACTGTTTGGTTAGGTTTATGCAACAAATATACTTAGTTAGGTTTAGGTAACAAAATGCTTTGTTAGGTTAAGGCAACAAAGATACTTGGTTAGCTTCTGGCCAAAAAATACTAGGTTATGTTTGGGCAACAAAAGTGTTTGGTTAGGTTTAGGAAATAAGAATATTTTGGTAAATTGGTATATATTTGGTATAGACAACAAATATGTTTGGTTAGGTCTAGGCAACAAATTACTTGGTTAGGTTTAGGAAACAAAGATACTTGGATAGGGTTAGGCAACAAAAATGTTTGGTTAAGTCTAGGCAACAAAATAATTGGTTAGGTTTAGACAACAATTCTTTGCTATGTTTTGGAAACCCCTTCACAACATTAAATCTGTGTCTGGAAAGATAACTTCTATGTGCAAACAACAACATAGTAATAGCAGTTCATGTACACAACCACCATTGCTGATACAAATGTATGAATGTGACTCAGACAGAAGCGTTCATGGATGGGGTAATGTATCAAAAACGTTATTCAAATACATTTAGTCTCTTACTCCTCACTTTCCAGCTATCATCATATTTTCACAACTCAACAAAATATTAACCAAAAATCTCTTTCAGACATTTTTATGTGGAACTACAGCCTGATATAGTATGTGTGACAGGTGATCTTTAACTATTTTTTCCCTCCTGAAGCACTGACACGTGTGTAATTAGAGAAGAAAAGTCCATGCCTGTTAATGTTCTTCAGTGAAGTGTCAGTCAAACCTGTGTGGGTGGTTTGCGTCCGCAAGTTTCTGCTGACCATCCTCTAATCTTCACATCACCGTAAAGTTTTCCATCTATGTGCAGACAGAGCCATCTGTCACAATGCAATGCTCAAACTGTTGAAAGGCGAGACGTGTCTTTCATGTCGCTAGACAATTCAGTGAAGTGAAGCAGATGAACAGAGCGGCATAAGGTAGACTGAGAACTCTTGCTGGGTTTGCCTCGAAAATGTTCTACAAAGATGGATGGACACATCTCTCTCTAAAATGACAAATTTGTGCAGAAAACTGCTTATTTCTGTGCTCTGAATTAAGTTTGTTCCTTCATTTTGCATGCAAGGAAATGTTATTTGTCCCCTCAAAGCACTATGGGTACTTCAAATGTATGCTAATATAAGCATGGCAACATGAACAAAATGGCCATGTTAACGTGCTGTATTCAGCCAGCCCAGTACAGCGTTTCCAGTGGTGTGTCAGTCGTTCAAATTGGTTTCTCAGCACGTAACGGACAATGATGTTTACATCAAATTCAGAATTGGCCATCCATGACTGCAAACACATTTCTACATGTCAGCCGCCGCTGATCTTGTCTGTTGTGATGGAGGACATGTGCACAATGACTACATGGCATGAAGTGAGATATGATACAGCTCCATTCATCTGCTGTCTCGGGTTGTTTATTTGAAACATGAACCACCAGGAGGGCACTGTATTACCACAGCGACACATACCGATTGGATAGAGATATGATGTGTAACATTCCGGCAAAAACAATATCTCAAACCAGCTAGACCTTTGTGGTATTTTTTGCTTTTTGAGCTTGTGGTGACATTTTCCCAAGTGTTTCAAACAATGATCAAACCCAGAGAAATATGTAAGAAAGTAGATTTTTGAGTCTTATTCCCAACTCATCAAGCACTGACTCTTTGGGAGGGCGTCCGACTCGACCTACAATCCCAGCGTGTCATTAATTGGAATCCCAACCCGTCAAATACTGATGCTTTGGGATGGTAGGTTGGGACAGTTGGCACCTCAAAGTGTCAGTATTTAACAGGTTGGGAACAAGAGTCAAACATCAACTTTTCCTACACATAGGACCTTTAAGCTAACAGTGCATTTTATTTGGTTTCCCTACGCGAGAGAGTCAGAGCAAGGATCTAAGTCGGTGAATGAGACTAAACATAGCGTGAATTAAACATTAATGTGAACATTTGTTCCTGAGTCATGTCAGTTGATTTTCATCAGCAATTGTGGTTGTTTAACAATTAAGACGACAAGTCCCATGATCCCACCCTTCATATTTCTTTTTAAAAGACATATTTTGTGTGAAATAAACCGACTTGGAAGTTAATAAATCCAACCCGATCACTTTGGAGAGTCTGTCCTAAATGCAGATTTCACAAAAAGTTTTGTTCTTTCCAAAGTCTTTTTTTACTTCCTTCTGTTGTTTGTTAATACAAGGCAAACTCATGGATTTAATTGATGCTGCAGCCTGCTTATAATATGTTTAGACATAAACAGTCTCCATATTAACTAGATGCAATTAGAACAATCTTCTGGAGTCATGCATTTGATCTATGCTTTGTGTGAAAGGGTTACAGCAATCCCTCTACTCATTAGAGGGCTGGAACATCCTTTGGTATACATGATGTGCTTCAGCCAGTTACTGGGCCCTACCATTTTGGTAGTCTCTCTGGGGACAGAGTTCACACACATCATAATTTCAAGAGTAGAGAGTTCACACATGTGTGTGTAATTACCCGTCGTACCACTGTTAAGCATTTCGAGTCGTAGTTTTGAAACACCTTCTATTCTTTTGTTCTATATTAGAAAAGATGCATAATGTATAAGGCCGACTTAGGCTAATTAGCTGTTATCATGGCCCTTTACAGAATGTATGAATAAAATCAATAATAATGCTAAATCTTTACTTACATATTCTTCTCATAGGCATTATGAATGTCATTAGTGGGTATTTTTTTGCGCCTGGCTCAGAGGGATCTTTTAATTCACAGCGCAGCACTGCATGGCAAGTACTCTCCGGCTCTCTCTAAATGTGTTGCAAGGTCTTTTTCACTCTCAAAGATTGGGCGAGGAGATGTAGGAGAGGTGGAGGAGGAGGACGAGGAGGAGGAAGCGAGAAAATATTGCGAAACTACAAAGAGCTATTTAGCTCCGCAAACAAATAATGTCGGTGTCAGCGCAATGCTCGAAACACTTCCTGAACTCATCCCAAAAGATAATGACCTGGACACACCTCTCTGTCAAGCAAAATAAAAGTACTGCTTCATCAGCCTGTTCTTTTTATTATCTGTTTTTGGCATCAAGGCGTGTTTACAAGACAGCTCCTTATTGTATTTCCTGATCTTATCCTTTGCCCCCTTTCATTTCCGTCTGGCGCCTTTCATTTAGACGCCACGACGCTGCACCTCTCTCTGCCAAGGCTCGTCAAAGCCCGGTGCTAAATATGCGGCGGCCTCGAAAGGTGCTCTTTACCTCCATCCCCATCTCTCCATCACCCCCCCCTTTCTTCATTTTCGCTCACTTGTTTCTCCCCATCTTTCCCTTCCCGTCGTCTTTTCACTCAAAGCTCAAGAGCAACCGGTGCTCTCGGAGGAAATACGGGCCCCTGCCAAAGAATTCATTGAATTTGTTGTACAATTGATCCCTTGGAGGCAAGCTGGGGTTGAGAGTGGGATGAAGGGGGGGGATGGAGGGCTGGAGGTATGGAAGGGTCAGGAGTACAGGGAGGGAGGGTTAATGTGAAGGGCTCGCAACTGCATCAGGGGAGTCTGATTGAAAATAACACGGCAAAGTCTCAATTGGAACAGATCCTGTTCAAATTCATCCCCCCCAACCCCCTACACCTATCTCCCAATGCTGTGAAGTGGGCATAATGGGAGACTGCAACAATAGAGGCAGCACTGTCTTTTTCCCTTTTTAATACATTGCAGACAAAATATGAAATCTTCAACAATGATCGAAGAGACAATGAACAAAAATCAGATAATCAAGTCGTTCTTCAAACTTGTAACGTTGACATTCGCGCAAAATAACTCTTTTGTGTGTAAAATACGTGTACTGGCGGCAATCTGAGTTTCGATGCTTGCCCGGCTGTGATTCATGATCTGAACCACAGGTGATCAATCATGGTTGATAACCCTGCTGACCAACCCCTCAGGAGTGGTCGTGATCACATGGCTAGGGCTCTAGGACTGTTGGATTTGTTCGAAAACTACAAGTGCAAAGCTTCTGTTCATATAAGGAGAAAGAAAGAAACAGGCAGCAGCAATGCATCCTGTCGTGCAGATTTTACATATATTAATTTCCAAGTGCAGAAAAATCTGTTGAGTCTTGTACAGTGTTGCCACGGAACTTGGTGTACCTCTATCACTGTGATGGACATGCTCCACGATCCCGCTTTGACACTTAACCACAGGCTTTCAAGCGTGTCAGCAAGAATTTAAGTAATTCTAACATGAGTGGTATTTAAGCCGAAATCTCTCACTATTTTAGTGGTTGGTAATTACTTGAGAAATGTTACCCGTGGTTTTGCAATCCTCCAAATGAGCCTCCTGATTTTGCAGAGCAGCAGCCGAGGTTAGCTCAGGTGGCTCCCCTGTGCCTGCTCAGACACTCAGCAGGGCCAGGATCCATGCATGTTGAAGATCAACGAGGATAGCCTACTGATTTTGGCCATCTCCTGATTTTTACTCTAGCAGCAGCATGAGGTTTACCTTTTTGACTGAAAGGTCTCTATACAATTGTTACAGGCACGGATGGTCCAAAGAGGATGCCCCCTTGACAGCAGGTGATGCTGCAAGCTGAAAGGTCTCCATTGAATGGAATTCCACTAAATAAGTACAGACATTCAGGGTCCCCAGAGGACTACACTCTGACTTTTCACCCTGCACCGCCAGCTGGTCGATTTTCAGCATCTCAGCTAGAGATGCACCGATCCGACTTTTTCAGGCCCGATATCTTGGCTCTAAGTATTCCAGTAGGTGACGGGAGCCCTCATCTTCAACAACTGACATTGGTTGAGCATTTAAAACAATGAATTCTAAAACTTTCTGTGTTATTGCAAATGCTTTCAAGCCTTCCGTTGGAAACTTTTCGCGTCACTGAAGTGCATCTGCCAAAGTTAATTGCTGGGCTGTACTGTCTCCTGCTCTTTTGGTTTTGTTGAGCTGAAGGACTTCGGCGTGCTCCTTAGCATGGTGCTTTTGGACGTGCTTGATTAGATTGGTAGTATTGTACTTTGCAGTACTACCACCACCCCTAGATAGATTTACTTTGCAGACATTGCAAACAGCCATCAAACTAGTTGGCGTGGCAAGCGTGTAATATCTCCACACAGCCAACTCTTTGGCTCGCTCCATGTTGCTTAACGGTTAACTCAACTCTTCCAGCATGCAACACACGTGCTGCTGACAAATGACGTAGGATGTGCTGTGACGGAGGGAAAAAAAAAAACTAGATCGGCCTGTGGATCCGGTCATTTATTCGACCCCGATCCAGCTATTTTGTCAATGTCGGGGCCGATATCCGATCTTAATATCGGATCGGTGCACCCCTAATCTCAGCATATGAAATATCTAAGCATCTACTTGATAGGCATACACTTTTGTAACAATTCTGTACAAACATTCATGGTTTCCACATGATACATCATGATGACATTCATAGTCCCCAAAGGACAAAGCCTACTGATTTCGGTCATCGCCTGATTTTTTCCTCCAGCGTCCACATTAGGTTGACATTTTCTGCTGAAAGGTCACTATTAAATGGAATGGCAGAAAATTGGTACAGGCATGGATAGTCCCAGGAGGATGCCCCCTGACAGCAGGTGGGGCAAGCTGAAAGGTCTACATTAAATGGAATTCTCATTTGCAGTTTTGACTGAAATATTCTGACAACCACAGAAAAATAAAAATTTGGTGAAGACATTGATGCCACCTTCAAGATGCCTTAACATTTGATCTTTTGCCATAAGGTCAGAATTTTTAGTTTACCCAATACTTATGAACAAAAAGCTGTAAAAATAATAACATTCACTGGCCTGAGCTGTACTATGCATTCAGGACTAACACATTTTACTCCATGCCACAAATCTCAATCCCACCTGGGATCAACACCAGGTCAGAAAAATCTGCTAACCTGTAAACTTGAAGTAAGTGCTCTGGCACGACCTTTTTTCCGTAACGCTGCATGCCTCACGCCTATGTGGTGTAAGTATTTATGCTTCAAATATTAGCATGCTAACATTCGAAACTAAGATGATGAATATGATAAACATTGTATCGGGACAGCAATTTAGCGATTTTGTAATGGGAATGTTAGCATGCTGCTCAAGTCACTAATGAGGTCTTGTAGAATTAATAAACAAAAATGTTGTTTGATTTAGCTTTGATGACCTTCTAGTCCAAGTAATATACAAAGGTAATGTACACTTTTCAATATATTGGAAAAGATGTGATTTTAACTTGCATGTATATTTCCCGTAATAGTGTGTTCATGGGTTCAATACTGTCCAATTTTGTGATCATATGACAGTAAAGGTTTAATGTCCATCCCCACCCATAATCTGCCCACCTACACACACCCACGGATTCAGTGTCATTACAGTGTTCAACACATCTAACCAGAGTAATTGAAATCATAATATCCTGGTGCCTCTGACAGGATTTTTGATGGAGTTTCAGTAGGGGCTAATGGCTTCCACATAGATTTGATCATTAGTGAGAATGAAAGCTAGCTTTTGTAGGGAGCTGGTGATTATCCACCTGCTCCATTTTGAGCCCAAGGAAAAAAATTGGACCTCCAATTTGTATCTGCGCGGCTTGTATTCATTTTAAGGTCCGCGGTGTCATCAAAGGGTGTGGAGTGGTGCTTGTTCCCGTGCGATGAGACACAAGAAAGCCAATCATATTTCTACACAAAGAATAATGATGCCAGCTGATGGACAATTTACACAAACACAGGTTTTTCCCAATACCCAAGATGGGCATCAAATTATGCTTTTATGCTGTACCCATTTTTTAATACTGGTACCATACGGAGCCATGATTCGCCCTCATTATTACGAACATTATTCATATGTCACAAAGCTTTGTGATGCTGTTACAAAAAAAAAGCCTTGAAATTAGGCTCTGCATTCTCCTTTTTTTTTTCAAGCCTGTATTTTTAGATCCTTTTTTATGTCCCTTCTCCTATCCTGTTCCAATATTCTTCTGGGGAATAAAAAAAGCTTATTTTTTTCACTTCTTCAACATTCTTCTAAGTCAAGTTATAGAGTGAAAAAAAGCAAACATATCAGGGGAGATACAAAAAGCGGGATAGTTGATATATCCCAACAAGAAGTGGATTCCAAAACTTAAGTTCTAAGGCTTCCAAACTCACAGCAGTCTGTGTTTGGAGAATAACCAAGTCCAGCGGCTAGCTGCCTCTTCAAAGGCATCGAAGCAGGAGGGGAGATCTTGAATAAACCCAAAGTAAGGCCATGTTTTTGGCATGAAAGTTTTTTTTTTTCTTTTATTCCGTCTCATTTCCCTAAATTGTTACATTCTCTGCTTGTCATGCTTCATGGGTACTCAAAAGGTAGCTAACTCTGGCAGGTTTTACAAGCTGCGAGGTATCCACAAGGGGTTGAAATCCCCTCTATTTTTTGGCTCTGTCGAGTGGAATATAGCAGGGCTCGCGAGCTGCGTCTTCCAATCCACCGGGCTGATTGGTGTAGAGGAGCTGATTCCCCGTGTTTCACTCTAAGTCTGACTAGTTCTCGCTGCGCTTTGAAGTGCCTCACCCAGAGCTCTGGCAATCTGCAGGAGCCGGAGAACTGAGACGCCACGTCCAGCATGCGATCAGAAACGCGGCGGTGTGCGCGGGCAAGCAGACTTTGCCATATGTTTCCATATGAACTTACATGTGAACACGCCTTTACACCGTTTCACACGAAACTGCCTCCTTGAACCCGCATCACTAGACGCATTTGCCTTTTAACTGCAGGCAACACTATCTGCCCTGAATTTGCTCAAAAGTGGAAATGTCTTCGGACCTATGATTATAGTCATAACAATAATTCACTGTTGCCTATTTCATTTCAACTTATTTAGAGTTTTAAAAGTTCCTGAATTGCCTGAAATGACTTCTAATTGACTCCAATATCCTGCTGCACAAATCTACACTGATTCTCTGGCTTGAGTTTCACTTCCAGCCGGCCCCGCTGCAATTTAGCCTCGCTCCCCCCCAGTAATAATATTACCATCATTACACAGATGACTATTCCTTCCACTTCTCATCCTCAAATGCTCCTAAAATCCCCAAATCTCTACCTTGAAATGCACTTCCACAGCCCTGTGAGCTGTGCGCCCCGAGCTACAATCCATCCAGGCAATAATTCCATTACTATACAGAGCATAGCATATAAGGGCATCGCTTCTGCCTCAAAACACACTGACTCACCGGATTGAAATGTGCCTTCAGTCTGCATTACTTCCACGGCGTTCATCCCCATAGTAGCATCTCCAAGGACGGGCAGACATACAAACCTGGAGGAAACATGCTGCAATCTGAGTTTAGTGTTTCCATTTTTCCGGGCAAAAAATGATAAATAAATGACAATGTGTACGGAAAGAGACGAGCTGAACCTCAACATGGGAGATATGGTGGATTCGTATGTATGTCAGATGCCTTTTAACCTGTCCGTGAGTTGCTACACTTGATGTAAAGAAGCAAAACGGATGCATCCATGCAAACAGCTTAGTATAAAATGCGCCTGTGATGGTTATGAGAGCAGAAGAGAGTGAAAACAGGTGGGGTAGATGGGGTTGGTGTTTCGAACAATCAAATGCAGGACTTCCACTCAGGAGACTGCTGTTCATGTCCCGCCATGTAGCATACATAAACAATGTCACATGCATACATACATACATACTTACATACATGATGTATCCTCTTCTTTACGAGCATAGCTTACTTAGTTTAACCCACTCCATGATCAAACAAACCTCTTAATGAACCTTGACTCATTTTTTAAAGCAAGCAGTTTTAGTCTTCTGATCAACGCATCCAATTCTGACGTTCGCTCATCTTCTTCCTAACCTTACCCTTTCTCAGCTCACCCTTTGCTGTGTGATGAATTACATTTCAAAAACAGTGCTGAACTGAACCGAGTCGCTCATTGCTTCCAGAAACCTAACTTGAAAGGGTCAAGGCAGTAACTGATGCACTACTTAATAACACACGAAGCAAGCAGTTGTTTTTGTGTCTAAACCTAACCAAGTAATGTTTTCTCCTAAACCTAACCAAGTAGTTTTTTGTGTCAAAATTTAGCTTTTTTGTTGCTTAAATCTAAACAAACTGCTACCACCACCGCAACATGAATCATGTGACGACGTTGCTGGTTCTCTTCAACGGTCATGTCACAGCCTTTTTTCTGATGTAGGATAATATCAATGTCTGGAGTCGTTTGCATCACACTGTTCAGTCATTTAGGTATGTAGATGTGTTGCTATCAGATTTCTGGTTGAAACTGCCGCGATGCATGTTATATGTGTCGTTTCTTGATACATTTTATTGCCGTAGACCCCCCCTAAAAGAGGCAGGTGCATGCTCATGGTTACATTATGTTTGATCTAGATATCAGATTCCAGACTTGGTCTTTTTTTTTTTTTGGTCCTTTTGCCTCAACCTCAGACTGGGGATGTACTGTAGGTGTGATTTGTCTAGATATTCTTGGATTTTCACATTTGCACAAGCATACAATCAGTATACAGAGCTCAGAATTCACCGACTGTGGAGGTTCAAGGTATTAAAAAAAAAACTACCCAAGCATTACTTTCATCAACATAATCAACGGAGAACATATAGAGCGAGAGTTTGCTTCTTATGATCGACTGAATGCATTCTAATGGAGGAGAAAACAAAACTTTTAGTAGAGGGGAAGACGCTGTGAATGGGCAGACAACCAGGAAGCATCATAGTGCGAATTGTAGTGTGTGAGCAACGTTAAAAGGCCCATTATAGAAGGAACGCTAACTGTTAAACACAGCTATTTAAAGATGTGTAAGTGCAGTGTAGGTGTTGAAAGAACATTTTTATCACTGGTTTGTTTTAAACAGTTGGAGATTACATTCACTCACTGTGGGTGTGTTGGACAGCAGCGGTGCCTTAAAGCTATACGGCTTAAATGTTAGAATTTGAATACCGTCGGGGATCGTGTTTGGTTAAAAAATTACTCAGGACTCCGCAAGGATTCTGCTTTGTCATGCTCAGTGACACAGCAAATCTAATTATAGTTGGAAGCAATTATTCAAACTCACCAGTCAACGGTTGTACTGTCAGTGCATATTTGCTCGCGGCCTTGTGGAAAACGAACTGGAGGACTTTTAACCTTGAGTACACAACTGTCTACCTCGCTTTAAGCGGCAATTCCTCCTCACAATTATGCTATCACTACAAATAACCGTCCACGGTGGTCTTTTACCTCCAAATACGCTGTGACCAACCCAATTGAAACTCTGGCGTGCATTTTTTTCTTTTTCCCGGCAGAGCTTTTTACCCCGTATGGCAGTATTTCAAAAGTTCGCCAGACGGATTGTTTGCCAATACAAATGCGTATAAACATACATGAATGCAAACAGTTAGCAGATGCCCAGGGAGCATTACAATTCAAGGTGTTGCCAGAGTATTTATGCCCTTCCCCTGGTGTGCAGTTGACCCATAAAATTACTGAGCCAAATGGATGTTTGACTCAAACAACACCCTTAGGATGTTTATGCTGCGCTGCAAAAATGCAGTCGGCTACAAATCGCCCTCGAGTAATTGCCGGGCTTTCCAAAAAGGCCACAATTGCGTTAACACTTTTGATCTGGGGCTGAGGTATAAAGGTGCTTTGATTGTGGGATGATTTAGTTAAAGGGGTGGCTGGAAAAGGGATCTGCATGGTCACATAAATCCACACCTAGGGCGATGTCTTATGCTGGAGCTAGGAGAAGGGGTGGGTGGAGGAAGCAAGAGCTTTGCAAGCTGTTGCACATGAGGACAGGGAAATGATCCCAGGCATCTTGTTTGCATTGTCTTGCGTGGCCATTGTTTGTGAATGTCAGGCAGCAGCTTCCAGCTCTCAGTGTGCTGAAGAGGGTTGAAGCTTAGCGCTAGAACAGATGTACACACATGTACGACCGTGCACGGACACACATAAGTTTCAACTCCTCTCTGCTGCAGATGGATGGAAAGTGTCTCACAGCTCTCCCACCAAAGCCGCAGTCTGGAGGAGCTCCATTATAGTGTGTGTATCGCTCTCTGCTGGCCGACCATATGAACTGCACCCACACAGCTCTGGTAACAGACCCTAATTGTGTCAGTCACGATCCTTGCATCGCACATTGTTGCTTTCCTCTTCCTGTAGATGCCAGTTTGAAATTCGCATCAACTAACCTTTCATCTTAGACTAACCCTAATCTGCTTGAGGTCCTGGAGACCATGGGCCGCAGGTCATAGCAGAAAAACAAACTCAATGAAGGTTATTACCTTAATACTTAATGACTCTAAATATGACCAGAATTGCTAATAAATATTATTTTGAACTAATGGCATGTTTCAGAATAAAACTAAAATATAATGATAACAACAACAATTATAATACCATTCCAGATTCGCAGGGTCCTGACCCAGGAATAAAGAACATAACTCAAGTTCTTAAGGGGTCTGTAAGTCGGTTACATATTCAGGGGCCAACCCCAAAGGTGCTTTAAAAGCAATCATTACAATTTCAAAATCAATTCCAAAACAATCAGGTAACCAATATAGTGATGCTACAGTCGGTGTCATGTGTATTGAGTGAGACAAGAACACAGCACGGCCCAGTATTGTATTACTGTAGTAAAAGTGTATTTCCACATAAATACAGTGTGTTTTTATATGTCAACTGTGATTTGTATTGTTAAAACTGTTTTTCTCAGCATTCCCAAAATCTTAAATAACTTATGGGATACCTCTTATTTTAGTTTTCTAACAGTTAGTGTTCGACCTCTCTGGGTCAAATCACTGTGTAGGATAATGTATGGTACATTCGTTTGGTAATGACTGATTGGTAAACAAAAGGTGTATACTGCATTTGTTTATGTGTAGCTCATATACGTTGTTTACTATAATTTATCACTATATTTATTTCTTTGTTTGCGTTTTATAAACACTTTTAATCTTACGCCGTCAAAATCAGTGTTTTGACACGTTCGTCAAATGTGCAAGCTCAATTTTCCAGGGGAAAAAAAGGCAAATGAATAATGTCAAACCTATAAATTAGCAGGAAACAAATTCACAAATAAATTATTTAAAGTTTTGAGGATATGAAGTTCCTGCAAGACACTGAAGATATGGGTCTTGCTTGTAAATCAGTAATTCAGAGCATGCCTCTGGTAAAATCCTAGTTCAGCTGTCCTGCTGTGCACTAGAAAGAATCACTGATTCTCTATGGCTCAATCAAGAATCCCAGGGGTACTTGGCAAAATAAATAGTTTAAAGAATCAATAAGAAATACAAGGAATTTAAGGATTTCAACGTTATTATTTCTTTTAAGAAAACCATCCTTGCATTTACAAACCTAAATGTCTTATTTGATCTTTAAGCAAGCATTAAGTGTAGAAGCTTTAGGCAACATTCATCAAACATTAATGAAACCAAAGCCCTTACTGTTGGCACAGAACAGTGCATCAACCACACAACCACCCTGTGGTTCTGTCCTAGTAAAAAAATACAAGGACCACTGAGTTTTGAGCTTATCCCTGTCACCCCTCATCTACTTCAGGCCCACCACAGTTCAATACATACTGTGTGTAGAGAGGTATGTAATTGAATGTTACCTATACCTTTCACTGCTCACAGGATCCCGGCGAGACTGAAACTCTATCAAATACCCCGCTCACAAACAGCCTCCTCAGGTCTAAAGGCATTTGTCAGTATGAGCACTGCCCGCTTTGTTCATTTCATCTCTGACTGACTACTGGTTTTATCATTGACAACAGTCAGCATAAAATAGGAGCAGATAACGGAGCTTGCATTGGAGATGGTAGCTATTCCGTTATTTTGTTTTGACATAAGTGAGTAGACTTTTTTATTTGGTAAGTCACCCTCCAGTTTTTACAACACGTCTTTATATTTAATCAACTGAACAGGTCATTGCCAATGATTACCAAATTATACACACACACACACACACACACACACACACACACACACACACACACACACACACACACATTCACACACACAAGCATATGTCACAGTTCTCAAGACAACATGGTATTGTAGCATACCGTCAACGGGCATACTGGACCTTCACTGTGGGGTAACATTTTGGCTAGGTTAAGGCACTTGAACTACTTGGTTAGGTTTAGGAAAAGATTGTGGTTTGAAGTGTACACATACATTACCCATTTAATTTAAGTTGTGTAAAGCATGTGATGTAAACTAATTACGTTGCTACGTGAAATAACTCATACCAAATATATATCACCTGACTTATACAACCAGGGGTCGCCACTAAAAGTAAACATGGCTCTTACAACCCAGTATCAGAAGTCAAATCGTGTAATAGATGCATGAAAACAACACAGCCTCTTTTATGGTCAACTATACAAATAACAATAACAAACATTTTCAAAATAAACGGCACCAAAGCTACTTGGTTTGGTTTCGGAAAAGAGAATGTTTATGCTGAAAATACCTACTTCCTTAAAAGAACTACTTAGTTAGGTTATGGAAAAGATCATGTTTCACTACTACTTCCACAACAGTCATTGTTCGTGTCACACGTCGGACACTAGTCGTCTGGTGGAAATCCGATGAATCAACCCCTGGATGTTCCCCAACTTCCTTCCAACACAGATTTTCTGGCTTCTTGAATCTCATTCGTCCATTGCTCTGCTGGTACTACAACTTCCTACATGCATATACAGGCCAACAATTAATCACCCTACAGGCTTTGGCATGAGTCTGGACTGGGTGAAAATGAGCTTCTTTCACAGTCAACCTATATGACTGTTTTTTCTGATGATGATGACAGGCTGGATTTTGGTTGTTCAAGGGTCACACTTCCTGAATAATTTATCTGTGAATAAGATCAGCAAAGCCACTGTACAGTTAATAAAAATGATTGATAGGTGGGAAATAGTTCTTGAGTTTTACTGTGACCTTTACCTGATTGCTTCAAGTCCACGAAGACAGTTCCTGGATAATGTCCCTCTGTTGGAAAGGTATTGTAGAACAATTTTCTTTCTGTCCTAATGAAGGGATTTCAGCCAAACTGCCTCAGCTTTTATGTGACAATAAAAACATTTGTTGCAGAACATTTATCACCCTCCATTTGTTGCAGAATTTCCTCTCTCAGATTTCCAATGGACCAAGAAAGTACTAAATTTTTCTACAAAGCACATTCAAATAAATGACGGATGGTGTTTAATACAATATGTGAACAAAAGGACAACCTCGCCAAGAATTACACATTGTCATTCACTCCTCTATCTCACCTTGCAGTTGAGGGGCATTTATTTAAGTCCAGTCAATTATAAGGAAAGTAATTGCAAGAGGACATATTTCACTATCAAATCAATAAATGTTCCAGCAAAAGACCTCAGTTCTCTGCTTTCATACCAAGATGGATTTTATATATACACACTATATTGCCAAAAGTATTCGCTCACCTGCCTTGACTCGCATTTGAACTTAAGTGACATCACATTCTTAATCCATAGGGTTAAATATGACATCGGTCTTCCCTTTGCAGCTATAATAGCTTCAATTCTTTTGGGAAGGCTTTTAACAAGGTTTAGGAGTGCGATTATGGGAATTTTTGACCATTCTTCCAGAAGCACATTTGTGAGGTCACACACTGATGTTGGACAGGAAGGCCTGGCTCTCAGTTTCCGCTCTAATTCATCCCAAAGGTGTTCTATCGGGTTGAGGTCAGGACTCTGTGCAGGCCAGTCAAGTTCACCCACACCAAACTTTCTCATCCATGTCTTTATGGACCTTGATTTGTGCACCGGTGCACAGTCATGTTGGAACAGGAAGGGGCCATCCCCAAACTGCTCCCACAAAGTTGGGAGCATGGAATTGTCCAACATCTCTTGGTATGCTGAAGCATTCAGAGTTCCTTTCACTGGAGCTAAGTGGCTAAGCCTCACACCATAATCCCCCCTCCACCAAACTTGACACTTGGCACAATGCAGTCAGACAAGTACAGTTCTCCTGGCAACCGCCAAACCCAGACTCATCCATCAGATTGCCAGATGGAGAAGCGTGATTCGTCACTCCAGAGAATGCGTCTCCACTGCTCTAGAGTCCAGTGGCGGCATGCTTAACACCACTGCATCCGGCGCTTAGCATTGCACTTGCTGATGTATGGCTTGGAGGCAGCTGCTCAGCCATGGAAACCAAGCTCTCCACGCACTGTTCTTGAGCTAATCTGAAGGCCCCATGAAGTTTGGAGGTCTGTAGCGATGAACTCTGCCGAATGTTGGCAACCACTGCGCACTATGCATCTCAGCATCTGCTGACCCCGCTCCGTCATTTTACGCGGCTTACCACTTTGTGGTTGAGTTGCTGTCGTTCCCAATCGCTTTCACTTTGTTATAATACCACTGACAGTTGACTGTGGAATATTTAGGAGCGAGGAAATTTCATGACTGGACTTGAGATAGAGATAGAGATAGATATATAGTAGTTATTACTGCAGAAATGATTTATTTCAATAAGTCAAATGACCTCTACACTTTCTACTCACGGAGTCATGGAAATATTGAAAACCCTCCCAGTGAGCAAATGTTGATAGCAGTGACTGTCACTGTTTGAAATCCGAATTTACTGTGAATCAGTAAACAAGCTTATCACCGACTGAGAAAATTGCAGTCCCCCTTATTTTCATATTTTGGACATTTTTTTCCCTCTCCCATGACTATAAGTAACAGCCTTGATAGCATAGAAAAGTAGCAGGCCTTGGGGGTATCTGAACATGCAACAGGCACACTGGATCAATGAAGAGACAGACAGTGGATGAGCATCTTAACCAAGCCAGCAAACACTTTATTTCTGCTGTTATTTGCTCTCAATCTTGCCTCCCAAAATAAAAATAAAAAATAACATATATTTTTGTCTTGAATTGCACTTCGTAAGAAAGCATACCCCAGCCAACACCGTTGTAGGCCTGGCAGTCTTATGGGTGCCACTTGACACACAACACCCACCCAAACACTGTTGCAAACCAAGCACACCTGCTCAAGGATGGCCAGAAGAAAGTTACAGAAGAAAGGTACAACCCACAGCTGCTTTATCAGATTAGACAATGGGGAATTGGTGTCCAGGTTGATGCCTCAAGCTCTTTCTCATGTTCTTTGGGCCATTCCTAAATGTGTTTTGTGGTGTTGCAGGGCACAGTGTCTGGCTGAGGCGCTTGGTCTACAACACTGTTTGGGTTGTTGATGACTGTCAAGTGGCATCCACATAAATACTGGTTCTGGTTTCCGACCAGAACATTGACAAATTGACTAACTAGCCCCCCAAAAATTGCATTTGTGAATCTCTCTAAATCAATTATTGATGGAACCAAACCAATACACAAATGTTATAAGCACTCTAAATCAAAACAGAGCAGTTTTTCATAATTTCCCTTTCTGTGAGAGTAAACCAAATGGTTTGTACTATGTTTTTACAGTATCTGTGGATCAACGAAGGGATACACGATAGAACAATATCTTAGTCAAGCCAGTGCCATTTAATTTTGGAGTACTGATCTACCATCTGAGCATTTAAATCCACACTGAATTTTCGTTGAGTCTGTTTAAACACACAGGCTAGGGGGTGTCTGTTTTATATCATAACAAACTCAAACTCAGTGTAAATCATTTGAGCCTTTGATATGCTGATATCCATATTTTGGATACATTTTATCCATTTCTGTGAAGTGTTAGTTACAGA
Organism: Sparus aurata; assembly: GCF_900880675.1. NCBI lineage: Eukaryota > Metazoa > Chordata > Actinopteri > Spariformes > Sparidae > Sparus > Sparus aurata. The sequence continues at coordinate 6,693,398 of NC_044210.1, read as the reverse complement.
TTTTTGCCCGTCCTTAATGGGATTGCATCATAAAGAATTAACTACATGATAAACAGTAGGAGGGGAAATTTGCCAAAAGGTAAAAAGGTATCCTCCGAGGAGTTGGCTAGTGTGTATTTATCTGTGGTGTCCAGCTGAGCAAGCCACAGAGATAAAGGAAAGTTTATCAGTCATTTTTTTTTCTTATTTTCCAATATCATCTGCCAGACACTAGCACAAGTATTAACACTACTAGCTAAAACAAAGACTGAGCCTGACTAGAGGACGGCCTCACTATGGGCCATGACAAGAGGGATAACCTACTATTGTATCATTTGGTGTTACACCTGTTCGTAGCAGGTGTCTTCATATGGCAACAGGATAAAATTGCATATTCCAATGTCTTATCTGTTATGTTCACAATTAGCAGCTTAGTAACACCACAGTATCTAGTAAGCAGCGTTCATTTGGAGGCTATTCACTCTTCCACCAACTGCTCCGACGCATTGTTTGTGCCATTGTTTGCCCCTTTTGAATATTAATGGTACATGTAATAGCTCTATTGTGTATATTTGTCAGGCAAGCAGAAACATCGACGTGACAAGACTTTACTCAGCAGCCAGGTAAACACACTTCCTCAAACTTGTATGGCTTGAGCAGCAAGACACTTCGGGGTCGCTAAATAACAGAATTATACAACAAATATCTATAATAGCAACCATCTTCCCTCCCCTCCACTCCTTGTGCAGCTTTTGACCTCTTAAATCATTCAAGGTTCCCCCTCATGGTGCCCCAGACCTTGAGGATTCAGAGTCAAGAAGCTAATACACAATGCATTCTGGTACATGTAGACTCTGTTGGAAAGGCTCTCTGAGAGAGAAAATATCTGCCACTGGAGTGGTGCTGAAGAAGTCTTTGTTTTAATGAACAATCTTGGTATACTGTGTTTCAACACAATTTCAGCACCATCCCAGCAAGCCACATACTCTCAGGCAACATACAGGTGGGACATGTTGTTGGACTCTTCAGCTGTATCTCTTGTCCTAGACTTGGTCCAAAACCATCCCTGCTGTTCTCGGTCCACATTACGTCCATGCCTGACAACCAGCACCATGCCGACTCTGCCTGCCAAAACTACACGATGTTGATCCACGCGTGGGACGATACAATTTCACCAGCTGGCTAACTGTTGCCACATGAAATTAAGCTGTGTCACAAGCCTCTTTACCTCTACCAAGCCTCCACCCCTGATCAGGAACATTGCCCGCACGTGGTGACGTGTGAATGGAAGCGGGGATCTATTGTCTGACAAAAGACACTTTCACGTGGAGCAAGATAACCAATCACAAAGACCCTGCTGATGTCATTTTTGAACTGCAGCTAACACATGCCTCTCCTTTATCTTCCCCAAATGTATATCTACTTCAGTCTAGTTCAGCATCCTGTTTTCTTTCAACATCAGATGCATATTCCTGAAGTAGATCACATAAAAGCATTACTTCTCTCACAAACTTGATGAATATGAAATACATTACAAGACCACTTTACCGGCATCTATCGAACCCCCTTGTCCCATCTATTTGGGAATTTTCATGGCATGTTCCAAAAAGCTGCAAAATGGAAATGTTCATGCACATAATCTGCTTGGGTGAACAAGTGAAAATCACTAGCGTTACGTGAAAGGTCGCCCCCGCAATTTATCGGGAACTTCGTGTATTAGAGGCTATGGATGATGAATCTGAAGCGAGCATGCTTTCTGTGTATGTGTGTGTGTGTGTGTAATACACAGCTATGACGTCCTAGGATTTACTTGTGTGTCAGTCGGTAAGATGAAGGAGACAACGTATCTCCTTGCATCTGATAACATTCACACACACACACACACACACACACACATACAGGGACGCACACAAAAGGATACGCGTACGTCAGGCAAAGCAAACTCTCGCTCAGACCGGATATGAACATGATTCAAGGAGTCACCTGGGAGTGTCATTTCTAAGTATCTCCAGTGGGACCCGCCTCAGGTAATCCATAAGCAATTATTCTGGGGAGACAACAGACAGGGCTGTCATATCCATTCTCCTCTGTGCAAATGCACTCAGGCAAGAACAAACGCTGGCACACGCGCACACTCGCACACATTTGCACATCCATATACAAATGCACATCTTTCTCTCACCAGCTCTCCCTCCCCGTCTTTCCTTCACACGCAACTACACCTAATCTAACACATATAACCTCTTTTGCACTTGTTGTCACACACACATACACACACACACACACACACACACACACACGATTCACGTTTTCTCTCTTGTCTCGTGTCCTGTCTTCCTCTCATCCTCACCTTCAAAAACACACGCGAGTTAGGATTCACTGGATTTCAGTCCTAATGAGATCTTTCAGTTGATCACATGCATTCCTTCTTCATAAATTTGAAAGGGGGTACTCAATTGATGTTGCATGTAAGGTTCAACACAGGTTAGAAAACATGTGTTACAAACTTGAAAGATAGAATTTCAAAGTTTAATATCATCTGATAATTTGCACTGCTACACCTGGCATTAATAAGCAGGATCTTCTTTTTGTACTCATTGTGACAGAACGGCAGACTCGCCAATAGACATGGTAAGTCCCAGATCAAGGGATGCAATGCTACTTTATGTACTGTCCTTCTTTGTTGAAAGGAAGATGGTGATACTAGAGGAAGATCCGAATTCAAACGCCAAAACTGGTTTGTACAATGAGTCGTCCCTTCACGCTGGACAACAAGAGTGATCTGAACGGCCATATTGGTGATGGTAGAGTGATAGAGACAGCCGATATTGCTCGACTATGAGGATAACGGCGCATATTTTCAGACAGCCTCTCCTGAAAGGCAGTCACGGCGTGGCACTTGCCTGTCGACATGAAATTTGTGAAGTTACAGGAATCGTAGTGCATAGAACGTAATGCGAGACAGGTTCAATCCCATTGGTGTGAGGTGTGAATGTCAGATAGTCGGCTTTTGGAAAATCCGACGGGCCAACAGTCCAACAATCCCCGAATCCCTGAGTCCGACCTAGGGAAGGTGTGGAGGCAGAGGTTGTTCAGAGTTATTCGACCAGCCAACAAGCTCCTCGCAAGACTTCTGGTAGCTATAAGTGGCGTTTTTAATTTGTTCTGGCAGGTTTAGTTTATTTTGAGGGGTACTGACAATAACACAGGCTTGACCAATTCAGTGAGCTGTAAAAAGTGCAGCTCTCCAGACTGAAGTTGAAATAAATCACTAAGTCTGTGTTCAATTACTAATGGATTCACAGCGTTAACGGTTATACAGTTTTTCTTGATTGCTTATGCACTATAACTGGGCCTCTACACGCAGATCTCTTCATTTATCAACATCCCTGCAATGTGTGCTCAGTTAAAAAGCACAGAGATTCAATATCATGAACTCATGAAAAAGCGTCAAAATGGTTCACACACCAATTTCAACCACAGGATAGATTGGCAAAAGGGTGAAAAGGTCATTTCAAATGTTCTATCTACCTGCATATTCTCCCTTCATAAACCCAATAGAGTAGGGTTTGTTTTTCATTTTCAGCATGGTTTTGCAAGTGTCTATGACCAAGACCCCTGCATCAGTGTTCGCCTTCTTCAGGAGATAAAGAAGGATTGTATCGTTGTTATGTTTGAGGCTTGCCAGGGGTGGATAAGGCATACAACAGGGTTTCCCCGCTGCCTAACTGGGGCTAATATGTGCATGTGATGTTGATGAGAAACGTAATTCTGAGGCAGATTAGATATAATTTCTTTCTTTTTTTTGGTTTTATTTATCCTTTATAGTGTGTAAATTGCATAGTGTTACAGAACATTTACGTTTTACTTTTGCTTTCAGCCCCAAATCCCCATTATTCATTGCAGGAACACTGATTCGAGTTGATCTCGCCAGTGTTGTATGCTCATTTTGTCGTGTATTTGATGGCTTTTTGTTTAAAGTCTGAAGGCAGAAATTTGGTTTTGATGCAAGATCACTAGCTTGGAGTGAAGACTTTGTGAGGATAAGTGTGCAATCATATCATTTTGTTTAGAGTGTTGGGAAATGGAGCATCATTTCAAGAAATGTGTCATGAAAAACAAAGATAAGATCTGCAAGAACAGATCACATGATTATACCATCTGGACATTTATTATTATTTTTAAGGAATAATTTGCACTTTTTGTGGGTGATGAACCATATTGCCAAAGGTTAGAGATTCTCTTACCCACTTTCCTGAAGGTAAACTAATCAACCTTCACCTATTCATCATGCTGGTTAACTGTAATCTTAAATCCCTCACTGAGGACAAAACCTCAGTCCACTCACGTCTCACAAATGTTGTCACTCCAAAGGTCTAAAACTCAATTTGTTTCTCACAAGTACAAAAGTACAAGAACACACAAACACAAACCCACAAAGAAGCAACGTCTTGTTTGTTCTTCCACCTTGCCGGGTCAGAGACCCTCTCTGGTACTTTCCTTATAAAAATGAAAGGCAGTGTGTTGCTGATACAAGCAACGCTCCCCTGAATTTTAAAAGCAGATATGAAAGACACCCAAGTCCTTAGACGACCTGTGTTGCATACTGCCCCGCTAGGACTCCTTTAGAGTAATGTCCGACTCTTACTTTGGACTTAGTCAAGGGAGAAATGAGCAGAAATGGCTCAAACAGCTAGCTAACACCCTGCCCGTGTCTGCTACCTTTTAATTCATGCCTTTATCGTTTCTCGTCGCATGGTTGCTCCCCTCTCTTGTCTCCCTTCTCTATTTTTTTTTCCAATTACTTGAGTGCACAAAAGCGCTTGCCCATTTGGAGTGCAATAAATTATCGTCTCTTAATTAGGCAGCGAGGCGGTAAAAGCATGTCTGTCCAAGTTTGTTTCAACCTGACTGAAGATTTTATGATGGAGAGGCGCAAACTAATTGGATTCTTGACTGGCTGTCAAATTGCTATGCTATCAAAAGAGGGATTGAGGGAGTGATTGAGAAGGTGGGAGAGAAATGCGGCGTGTCGGTGAGTTATAAGAAGTGTAACCCAAGAGAGGTAGAAGTGCTGAGAAATACAGACAAAAGAGAGGGGGAGGTGGCAAAAGGTGAAGGGAGATGGCACGAGACGACGCAACTGACAGTTTGCAGGATTGAGACATCGGAAAAAAGGCAGAGTTTAAGGATATCAGTCAGGAATTCAGTCAACAGACGGAATCCCTTTAGCTCGAAACCAGGCTAACAGAGGTTTTTTTTTTTTTCTGATGATGCATTTTAGAGCTTGAGAGTTCAACTTTCTACTTCCCAGCTGAACTTTCCCCAAGCCCTATCATTAGTAAAACGATCATTCTTTCCTTTGGCCTTAATTGTGCCCCAGGCTTTGTCTGATCAATAGACTAAATTGTTCATCACAAAAGCCTCTGGTGCCTTGTCTGGTGCAACAGATTAGAATGCAAGGCTGGCGCATACGTAACAAGGCTCTGATTAAGATCAAGTGCGGTAAAGTAGAAATGAGGGGTCTCATTCCAATAATGCCATCAGAAGCTTTAAAATAGGTTTTGGCAACAAAGGGTACGGCTGAGCAAAATTTAGGAGGCAGCGAGAGGCAAGGGGAGTCCTGATAACGAAATGATTGTCATTAATGACCCCATATCCATCTGCTCTCCTTTCAGGGGATGGTGCCTGGTTTTCTCAAGCAAGGGTATTCTGGAGGTCACAAACTGGCATCTTTTGCCAGGCGCCTGGATATTTCCTCGGAGAGTGTTTTAAGTGTTTCCTTTCAGTGATAATGTTCAATTTGACCCTTGACTATGTAAGGCTATATGATGTGGACCCAATGTGATTTCCAGCTATTTGGGACAGTCCTAGGTCATATGCAGGCTTTTTTGCATCAACAATTTCAGGCGAGAAATGATAACATTTCAGTGTGTTCAAACTCCAACAGATCAATGCCAGAAGCACTTCCAGAGCGTTTTACTTGGAAAATATAATCAGACTGTAACTCTTCAAAACAGCCCCAAACCATGCCTGTGCTCCAAATGGTTGGACAACAGATTTGAATTATCTTTGGACTTGATTAGTATAGGTTGTTTTTTGGGGGGATAATTTTACATCGGTTTTCAGAAATGGTGATGCCAGCGATGGTGTTTTTCAAGAACATGTGCTGCTATTAAGTCACGAACTTCCCATCTGGAAAAGAAAGATGAATTTGTGATTTGAAGAAATTCATCAAGCGGTAACAAGGCTTAGTGATTCTGAAAGCAAGGATAAATAGGCAACAATGGAATATCTGCTGCAACTTCCAGATCCCCAAATAGCTAGCCTGCAATTAACACAGACTGTGCAGGGACTAAAGAAGTGAACTACGCTCTTTTTAGCTTTCTAACCCCGGCATCTTGAGAATAAAGCCAGGCAACTAGCTCAGACCCTTCGAGGGGGATTTTCCTGAGGTCAGCAGTAGGGATGACTGACCAGACAGCCTTTGGGCCCCTTGCTACTACTCCACCTCCTCATTGGTGTGGCCCAGCTAGCAGCCAAACCTTGTATTGTCAGGCGTGTTCGTTTGTTTGAGAGGTGAAAGTAGACAGACCAATAGAGAAGACAGACTACGACGTACTGTTAACTATTTAATAAGAAGAATTGTATCATTAAGCCAAAAGCTTGATCAAGGACTTTCTCTGTTTGAAAAATCACAGGCAGCAGAGCCCTAAGCAGCAACGCTGTTAACTGCAACCAGTCGCCCAGAAAAAGATGCAGAATTTCAGCATGTAATACGTTATATATTGCTGTCACAATGTATGTGTTGAATTGTCATTGGTCAATCATATAGATAGGATGAATACTATTATTGGACAATCAAGTAAAAAGGTGGGGAGAAACCGTGGTTTAGACTTTAGCCCTCCCATCGGTGGTGCACAAACTGGTCCCAGTTTCTCAGCACACGAACCATGATTCCTGAAGACGTCACCCTGTTGAAGAAAACAAAATGTTCCTGGCCTCAACTGCCTGTTCCCTGCTATCTGCCTTTGTGTATGGTGCCTTCACTGTTGCATAAGCACAAGGAATTTGGGAGGTGATATCGCTGGCCTTGGAGGCCTCCTCATGTGTGAAAGTGTCAGTGAAAGTGTTCTGTTCGCTTCTGACCATCTCATTAGTCAGCAGGATATGTGCAACTCTTAATAATGTGAGATAACAGGAAAAGATAGGAAAAGACAATCTATATGTGTCACAGTGTGGCAGACGTCATAATTTAATGAGCAATGAATGATGTGCGTGTAGTTTCATGAGTAGTGTGTTTGTTAAGGGGAGTCACGGGCAGTTTTTAGTAGGCCGGGGTCATAGGGGTCATAGGGGGACATACTAAGTGGTCGGTGGGGCATAATGAAAATGTATAAATCCTAACAGTATCCGCCATCCCAGAGGTACTTAATACAAGTAAAGAGGGCAATTCTAGATCTAGAGCGAGCCCTAGAGCGGCTGCCAGCAACCTGGTCATTATGCATGTCAGCCAAGTTCCTGGATTGTTGCTGGCAGCACACTCCACATATGTGCTGGTCATCGCGAAGCAAGACCAGAAGGTGGAACAGTTTGGCAACAGCATATCAAAGGAGATAATCGACGGTCCTCAACAGCAAACAAATGACCGTGTCGCCTTCCGTTTACTGTCAGAGAGACTCTCAGAGAGGCCTGCAGCTGCTCTCTCTTCCTCTCTGCTAATGATTGACCTGAAACCTGTTGGCCACAATAACTAATAACTTTCCCGTAATAATGGTGATTTCACTTTCACACTAGCAATTATTTTGTCAGAGCTTGTGGGAGACTTCTCAAATAGTGGCTATTGAGCGTGTAATGTTTAATAATACTATGACAGTGAAATGATCACCTTAGGATAAAAAAAAAAAAAAGGCACCAACCACAAAAACCGCATCTCTGTAGCAGGGCTCGACAGTGCGACTGTTTTGCTCGCATTTGCGAGTTGATTATTTCCAGTGCGAGTAGAAAATTACATTCAGTCGCATCAGTGCGACTCCAACAGAAACTGTAGTACATGCACCGTTTTGCTGTTTACGTGAGCACTGAGCAGTAAACACCCGCACTTTTTCTGCCGTTTATCCGCAGTTTTGCACAAACGCCTAACTACAGTCGCTCAGTTTCTCTGGCCGCTCTAGTCTGCTGCCTCCTCTCCCCTCCCTCTCCTGTTGCTGCTTCCAACAAACATGACACAGGCTTTGGGAATGACCGGCTGATGATTGGCTGTTCTGCCTTAAGTCCCGCCTCTCTTGCTGTGTTAGATTTATTGTTCAGCTCGTGCTGATGAGGCGGGAACTACCGTAAAATACCAAATAATAGCCGGGCGTTTGTTTGTTTCAATCACTTAACAGACCAGGCGTTTATTTGGGACGGCGTTTAATTCCCTCCTCACAAAAATCCGGGATGAAAATGTCACAAACTTCCCCAGCTTCTCTGTGAATTCTCTGGCATCCTTCTGGGCACAACACGTGAAAAAGGCGAAGAAGAAAAACGTGCAGTGTCAGTGGTCACGTCTTCTTCCTTGATGTTTTTACTAAATAAATTAGACTCTGCATTTATTTGGAACTGGCAGTTATTTACCAAAATATACACCTGCACCCAGCTTTTAAAGGGGACCACATGATGTGTTTTATAATGTTTTACGTTTTGTCTTTGTTTTACAGCTGTTAATGTATGTAACGCTGTTACTGTGATGATACATGACAGTTAAATATTGAATATGTCTATAATAACCACATCCTGACATGTAACTGTGATTTTTGATAATCTAAGTACTAATAATAACAATCATGACAAAAAATTAACAAAGACTGCAGAACACAATAAGAAGCTGCAACTGGCAGTGAGCTGCTTTCTTTTCTGTTAGCAGTGAAATGATAAACTCCATGACAGAACATTATAAAATATGCTAATATATAAAATAACATTAAATGATAAAAAAAGTACAGTTGCAGTAGGCTTCTATTATAAATATGCAGCATATATATAGTTTATTATTATTATTATTTTTATTATTATTATTATTATTATTATTATTATCATTATTATTACGATTTTTCTGCATATTCTTGACTTTGAATGGGAGCTGCTGTAAAGCATTTCTGTTTCTGATTCATATATTATGCAGTCAGTTGTCCATATTTTAAGTTTAATTAAATGAATCAAGACAGATGTCACATTTACATGTCAGGGTGTGGTTATTATAGACACAGATTCAATATTTAAGTGTCATTTATCATCACAGTAACAGTGTTACACACGGCGTTGCGATGGTTCAGCCAGGTATACTGATCCCTCCACTTTGGGAGGGATTACTGTTTGTACAGTGCTTTCAGAACATCAATCACCTGAAAAATTATAACAGAATTATAGGAGTGAGAGAAATGATACATCTCAAAATATTAAATATGTTGATACTTGTTATTACGCAAACCCCTATTACTTTTTGCCATCATTGCCAGATCATACTGATTTTGCAGGGACAGACTCTCTAAACAATTAAATGGGAACAATTTCAATAAATAAACAAGTCTTTTTTTATTTTTTTTTTTTATTTTCATTTTTTCGTGGCTGGGCCACTAAAATTACACATGGGGCCAGTAAAACTCGAATCTACTGGCCAAGCGGGCCAGTAAGAAGAAAATGTTATGTTGGACACTGGGAGGCAGCCGGGGCACTGTAGCTGTGAAGCTTTAAGACCTCCACAAGAAGCAGCCTGGCCGTGTCCACAACAGAGGACCTGATGCGCATCAGCCTCGAGGGGCCTCCACTGGAGAGCTATGACCCAAGTCCAGCCATAGAGAGGTGGCTTAGCTCCAAGCGGATCAGGAGACCAGACTATGTTGACTGCTGGAGCAGGGACATTCTTCCAGTTTAAATGGATTTAGCTGGACCTGGACTTAATGAATTAATGAACTTTCCTGGTTGGTTGTAATAAATGTTATATTTTCATACACACATTTGCATTGTTTGTCTTTCCTGGTTTTTGTTAAGGCAAAGAGCCAGTTATAACATTAAAAATTAGTCTACAGGGTTAGGATTAGGCTAAATAAGTACTTTATTTGTTTGAAAATGACGTTTTTACCAAAATTGCTGAATTTTCATTGTGCTACTAAAAAATGTTGTGTGCTACTACATTTTTCAGCATGGTAGCACAGTGCTACTTGGAAAAAAGCTTAGCGTCAAGCCCTGCTCTGCATATGGCATGGCTTCAGGACGCCCCGGTTGGGCAGCGTGCTCCCTGGTACATGGCAGTGGACCATTTATGGCCAATAGTTAAAGGATCCTTGAGAAAATGCTACAACTTCATGAATCAGGAAATTGCGGTGTTTAAAGATAATAATAAATGATACTGATTGGGTGTCATGATGTTGTTCCTCCGTGCTTGACCTCAACGGGGTTCAGTGTGCCCCGAGCCGGTCGTTTCGAAGCTAATGTTAGCCACTGTTGCTCTCTGTTCACAGGGCAAAGAGAGGCACAGATGAGGCACTCAAGGATGTGGTTAAAGTCACATTAAGCATACATAAGTCCGTCGCAAAGAAATCCTCAGTCCAGCAACGTTAAACAACTTAAACCAATCATCCACATGGCCGAGGTCTCGTTTTTCACGTCACGTTTTCAATCCACTCATGTACGACCAATTGTAAACTGCTAGAAAAAGTCACATAGAGCCCCTTCAATGTGAAGGACCTCTTTAACTTCACTTGCAGGGCGAGAACATTTACATATCTCATATCTTAAGAGGACGCACAGACACTATGTCCGGCATCTTAGAAAAAAAAAAAGACCAACAAGCTCCGGATTGCGTATTGATCTTTTCAAAACACAACACACACATTGTGACTGAAGCCAAGCCGTGACTTGTTACGGCCCGTCCCCTAAAATAGACACAAGTGTGATCTCAGTTAGAGCTATGGCTTGTGATTAACTGGACCTACCAGAGTGAGGGTTTGATAGAATTGGATGGATAAGCAAATGCTCGATTTTGCGTGCAAGTGCAGATACGCGGTACATGGACAAAGCTAGACCAGGGGCTCAGTGATATTGAAATATCCATGGACAGACTGTCATGGAATGCGATCATTTGAATGCCTCCTTGGAAATTGGAAATCTTTGACACAACCATTGACAAACGGACACACACCCACGTTAGGTCTATAAAGCGGGAAGGTCAATAGTCGTTGTGTTGCCAGTTGCTGTCCATGATTCGATGACATTTCTGTGGGCTGCCTGTGTGCTTATTTTCCTGAATCCTAACAGTGACATCTGCTGGACATTCTCGGGACTTGATTTCACTGTGGAACAAAACAGCACGGAGAGGAACGCTTTTGCATGTGTCAGCCACATGAGGAATTGGTGGGGGAATGGACAAGGAAAACATTATTTTGTGTATTTCCTATTTGTTCCTTCCCCTCTGGGTGGCTGATCAGAATACCACATGCACGAAATGGATGCTGTGAAAGATCCATGCGGCATTTTCATACAAAACAGGCGAGTCGACACACAAAAAGTCCTGACTTAGCTTCATTGAGTCTGTTGCTCTGTACCAACATCTGTCCCATTTTTCAGATCCCCTCCTCAGGGAGTCCCTGTTATTGCCCCCTGTGGTCGTAACTCAAAATCTTGCCATTGCCTATTTGCTTGAAATGCCAAATTGTCAGCAAGCGGCTTCTGATACATGCCCGAGTTTGCTTAACACACACACACACACACACACACACACTCACAGCTCCCCGAGGAGCATGAAGGCTGTGTCTTTTGGAGTCTTGTCTCTATCTCTGTGCTGTGGCCTAGCCGTGAAAATACTCTAGGGAACGCAAAGCCTCAAGACTGCCCATACAAGAGTGGATGCAGTGGTTGCGGCACAAACAGCAACACACTGGGGCAGCTCTGGCTTGACTTTATGTACAAAAGTGGGACAGCGTTTGCCTGGGGAAAAGCAAAGTGGTCTTGTGATGGAAGGTCAGTGGTTCGAGATCCAAGACCCGTGGGGATGAACTGAACGGGTAGCTGTCGCCAAAAGTATGCATTCAAGGTGCCCTCGGGGCTCTTCACACCAGTTCTCAAGTGTGACTACGGTCGTGCGTCTGTGAATGAAGGTTATGCAGAGACACAGCAACACGCACAAGCTCAGCAAATCCTCCCCCAGTGATATAGGTTAATGTAATAGCCGGTCTTCAACCTTTTGGCGGCAAAAAATCCGGAGACGCACGAAGTTACAGTATCGATTGTTTGAAAATGTCACACAAAGTCTTGAGCGGAAACACAGACTGGTCAGTGAGCACATTCTTACAGCTGAACTAGGCTCAAAATCGTGTTATCTCGGAGGGAAAAGGTCAGAATTTAGGGTAAAAATGAAACTGCATTTCCGATTACGTACACGCGTTCGGTGATGACTACGGGACATCTCAAGGCTTACCTCTGCCGCAGTCAGATCAACTTTGTCATGTCATGGAGGTGAACAAGCAGACGCGTCACTTAAGAACAGAGCCGCGGCGTGTGATATACCGTGTTCCCGCAAAGGCAAGTCTTCAGGCGATAATTGCTCTCTGTGGACGTCCACCTATCAAGAGACGACACATTCCATGCTCCGCTTACTCCTTTTTAAAAGAAGCACAGATGGCATCGCATTGTGACTTGTGATTTGTGCGTGAAACTGAGTCAAGACGCAACACTGCGAAGCCGGTTGTCATGACACATTGGACTAATTATAGTCAGTAGCCCGTATTCTTAGCCGAGCGTTGACGTGTTCCGTTTTAAAGGGAAAGTTTATTCTCTCACATTTAATGGAAGTAGACGGCACCTGGCTTCTCAGACATATGTTTTCTTTAACACGACAGATGTGTCTTTAAAGAACTCGCAACCTGATCACTCGAGATACGACAGGTGCGTGAGCGGTTTCGTTTAGGAACTAGACCTTAGTCACACGGCAGCCATTTTCCTCTGACATCACAGAGGATGCAAGATGTGTATAAATGCTGACAATCTGACAAATTGCCATTTATTCACCCTTCCTTGATTAATTAATAAGCAACTGTAAAAACAAGGAATGGTCTGATCTGTAAGGACACCTGCGACATTTCAAGGTAAAATCTCAGGGTTTATAGCCAATTAGATAAAAGACATCCCAGGGCGAGACAGGAGGAGACACTGGAGCAGAAGTAGCAAAACAGGAAACGCAGAACAGGACGGCCCGACAGGGAAACATCACGGGACGAACTGACAAACACACGAGGGAGAACAAGGACTGCACACAGGGGGACACCGACCGGGGGGATCAGGAACAGGTGAGGTGAGGGGGGAGGGGAGAGGACAGGTGAGGCAACAAGGGGAAAAACACAGAGAGGGAGAAACTGAAGAGCAGGAAGAGACGCGCGAGGGCATGGTTTCAAAACAACACATCATACGTGTCCTCTGTATCACAGGTTGAATTACAGACAAACAAGCGCACGCCTCCCTTGTTTGCGGATGGCGACCTGCAAATTGCCTTTGTGTTCTTTTTTTTATTGTTTGCTCAGCGGAGCGCTGGGCAAACTCATTTTCTCCCGCTCACGCCCCTGAACCTTGTGAACAACGCACTCAGTGTTCCAGCCAACGCCAGCTCGTGGCGACGAAACCCCCCCACCGAAACCTGGCGTCGAAGAACAATCACCCCTGGAAAATCAGGAAGAGGCCCCCAGTCATGTCCGCGGGAAGTTCACATGATAAACCGAACGACTTCCTCTTCCACAGGAAATTCATAAACTCGAGTGAACTCAGACTTTGACATCAACATCTGTCTGGATGATTCATCGCGCGCAAGGAAAGGTGCAGATGCTGTTCAATTCTCTGACACCTCGTGCGGCATCTGTTCCCATGGTATTGGGGGTTTGAATAGCGTCATTTAACAAAGGATAATAACATTACACAGCGTTGTCAAGATGATGAGACCCAACTCTTTCTACATAAATCTAAATAAGTCTGGCCGAGGCGCGTTCGAATAGGAAGCACATGGGGAAAGTGTTGTTTATGATCAAGCTAATACAGAGAGATTAGATGGCTGATAGAGAGCTGACTATTGTGTAGATTTCTGGATAATTTCACCTCCCTCGGCCTTTTGATTGGTCACAAATGTAGATGGTGAGGAGTTTAAGGTCGTCTCCTTCCGAAAACCTTGGGGAACACTATACTTCAGGTCAGAACTCATACGTAGAGGCTTTTAGCGTATGTCTGGGAGCAAGCATGGTGAATTCGGGCTCAAGCTTGGACGAACTCTAGACGTACCGTTGTTTTCGCCAATAGACAACATTCACACGACAGCCATTTTTATGGCTTTCCTCAAAATATGATCTCTGAAAGTCCCCCCAGAAGGAGATACAGGAATGGCTCCTGGCATTTCACCTCGTCCTGCTTTATTGGATCGGCTCTTGACATTCTCACACCGCCGCGTTGCGTCGCGTCGCCGGACAAATAAAGGACACTTTGATGTGAAAAGGAACACCGTTTATTTTTGACCTTCTCGTAGACACATCTCAGACGACAGTGATGCAAGCACTCATATCCTGTTTTTCCCATTAAAAATGTCCACAGAGACGCAACATGTAACACCATGGTCGTAAAAGTTCAAATGGGAACATTAAATTAAGCAGTACATATTCGTATCAGGTACAATGAAAACACACAGTATAATTAATTGCCAAGGAAACACAGTTATTAAAGAACAGTTTGTTATTTGTTGTCATACTTTTTTTTTTAAAGTGTACCAGCTTTTGAAACACAGCAACAATCGAGAAATATTGCTCAACCGGAGCGCCGCCATCGTCACCATTTCATCCAATTTCTGAATCTCATTCAGGCCGTTTTGTCCCTTTTTTTTTTTTTTCTTAAATAGCAAAGAACTTGGGGAAATTCCAATCAGGATTCAGCCAATGAGTGAAGGAATGAGTTATGTGCACTCTATGACATCATCAGTGCGCAACAAGTCCGGGGAGAGCCCCCCCTGTGCGTGGCCGTGTGTGTCGGTAAAGTGAAGGTGAGAGAGAAATTCAACCCAATTCGAACAATGCGTCACGTGGATTTGACGAAATAAGACCTCAGAGCGTAAACTGCATGTCAGATTTTTTTTACGTTTTTAAAATGGGAAGACACTCACCGCCAAAAGCGAATTCATGAACCCCGGCGCAAACAGATCACTTAACAGCCACACGCTATTTTTTTTACCAATAGAAAAGTGAGAGAGCAAAAAAAAAAAAACCCAACCCAAATGAGCATTTTACCTTTCAGCCTCCAACAATAGCCTGGAGCCACGACAGTAACACAACTCACATATTATCACATGAAAGAATAATGGCGCGACTTGTCCGTCTGCCAGAAACCAAAAAAAAGAAGGAAATTAAACACAACAAAACTCAAACAAAACACAACACTTTTCCCAATATGAATGTTAATTGCACCAAAATTAATAATAATAAAAAAAAAAAATAGGCTACAAAACTATGAATAAAGTATGAACAATGTGCAAAAACAAGGTCTACCTTTAAGGGAATCCTGCATTTCAAAATGAGCGTAACGCTGTTTCCTTTCCGTAGCTCTTTAAAAATACTTCAGCATTTATTAATTTATGTAAATGTTTATGTAAAGACATCTGAACGGACAGCAATGGCTACTTTGGTTCCTTTTTAATGAAGGAGGGAAAGATCGGGGGGGGGGGGATGAGATGAATTTACAAAATATACATCTATTGTTCTACTCTTTCCCAGCAACCGTGATTGATTTAAGTTAGTATTTGCACTTGTTTGTTTGTGTGTGTGTGTGTGTGTGTGTATGCCGTGTAAGCGTATATGTGTGTACTTTCGGGGGATTTTCAAAGTGCTATATCTGATAAGGTGAAAATTAGAAATTGATTTGTGGCTTGTTTCCTAGATGCAATGGCACAAATACGCCCATCGTGGCCCCAAAGTGCCTTGGGAGTAGGAGTTTCTGGATCGACTCCAGCTCACTGTCATCCGTCTAGATTAGCTTTACTGAGCTTTTAAGAGTCAAAGACGTACAGCATCGTATTTGCTTTAAGGAATGATGGTAAACAACTGGAAATCACTTTGTTAGGAGCCCGATAGTGCAACACCCTGGGCATCACTTGCTTTTTCTCTGCATATTAAAGCTGCATTGGGTGATTGTGCACTAATGGCGGCAGTCAGACCCTGGTGAGTCCAGCTTTTTGGGGAGAAATGTGCTCGCCTGCAGCTGTTTCCGAGTGTGATATTCCTCTTATTGTTTTGCCGTTGCCTCTGGGCGCAAAATTGCGCGTGACCAAAATTAATTTAGGTAAATAGAGCAGATCTGAATTAAAAAGCGTGGGACTCTTCTGTTCTTATTCCAAGTATCATCATTTTCAAAACATTTCGCCCAGTGCAGCTTTAGGATAATTAGGACCAGTTTATGCTGATTTATTCTTGTCTGTCCGTAGCTCTCAGTCCTGGGGTTCCAGTCCCTCCAGATGGTCGGGGATGGGTAGACCGGTGAGGATCGTCAGACACTTATTCCACACGTTGAACACGGGACACACGGGCTGACAGAAGGAGACGTGAAATGTGTGCAGGTGCTGGGAGCCCACCGCGTCGTAGAAGGTCAGGTAGCCGGCGTCGTAGTCCAGCAGGACCCCGACGCGTCGCAGGTGGGGCGAGGGCTCGATGGCCAGCTCTTTGCTGTTGTGGCGAACCACCCAGGAGTTGTTGCAGCGGCAGAGCACCCAGGAGGCCGAGTTCTTGCCGATCCACTCGTGCTTGGGAGCTGACTTGTAGGCGATGCCCACAGCGTACCTGAGAAGGAACGGACGATTTGGTTATCACATTTTAAAACGATGTTAAAAACAGAATTTTTGGTGAAACATACTACCAAAAATAGAAATGCAAACTGGCAACAACTTTTCATCCCAGTCTGTTAACACCAAAGTCACTTTGTCATGCTACTTGGTGTCTGATACAGACACACAAGGCAGCATTAAGGGTTTTCCGCCAGGGTGGTTAATGTAGTGAAGTGGTTGTAGTTTGAAAAACCCAAGTCCATGCAAAGAATGACTTGGTTAGGAGCAGTAAAAGATTGTTTGGTTAGGTTTTCGAAAAAAACTTGTTTGGTTATGTTGAAGAAACAGTTGATCTGTTTAGGTTTAAGAAAAGATGACTTAATTAGGTTTAGGGAAAGACCTTTCGGTTGTGTTTTGGAAGAACTATTCGGTTAGATTTAAGAAAGGATCGTCATGTTTAGGAAAAATTGCTTAGACAGGTTAAGGGAAGCGCTTGTTTGGTAGGTCGAGGACAAGATCCCAACACTCTACCCCTACCCCCATCCCTCTTGGGACTTAGTCGCTACATTGGGCTCAAGTTGATGCGGAGTGGTTTACATCGGAGAAACTTAAAAGCCTGGTGCTTTTCATACAGATACTAAAGTGTACCGTGTGCCTCTTTATGAGGCACGGGCACGCCACTCAGCTAAAACTTTTGCGGACAAAACTCACCATGTGCTCCCTCCAATTAAAGCCTCCCAGTAGTGGCGACCGCTGTCGATGAAGACGTTCCCCACCACGCCGTAGCTGCTCTGGCTGGTGAAGCGATCCTGGCTGTGGCCCTTCTTGGACGTGGTTTCGTCCCGCTCCACTGTCAGGTTATCGTGGGACACCTTCAGCTTCTTGTGGGCAGATTTGGGATCCAGCTTGAACGGCTGGCCTGGGGGAGGAGGGTGAGTAAATGAAAACAAATTGATTTTCGAAAACGTATTGAGACCTGTAACAGTGGACGGTCTTCAAAGAACAGCTAATTTATTTTCAGTTAATTGAATTCCATATTTGCCAACGTGGGGGAAGGAACTGAAAAATCCAATAAGCTACTTCTGTGTGGGTGTTTACACGTGAATTTTCAGTTAGGGTCAGTCCTATATCAAGTGTTGGCTTCCATCGCCTCGTGCTTACTGTTGGTCTTCAGAGTCCCCGGTTCGCTGCTCCTGCTTCCCGCTTGGTTAATGGCCTTGACAACAAAGATATACTTGGTGCCACTCTGCAGACCGTGCACCGTGTAGTGGTTCTGCTTGATGTTGGGAACAATCATCCAGCTCTCCAGCGAGTTACACAGACCTGCGAGGAGAGGGAAAGGAGGGCGAGATAAAGAAAAAAGAGGCACGGGTGAGAGTCTGAAACTATTATCAAGTTTTCAGTTCCCCTTTTAGCAATTAAAGCTTGGATGTGACAATAACACCCAGAAGAGACAAACCATCTCTTTAAAAGTCCCTTAGAGAGGAGTGGTGTACAGCTGTGTGGAAGGTTGTTAAATGATCGGCTGTGGGAGAGCCCGTGGCAGTGGGAACAGGTGAGACGGTGTGAAAAGGCACGAGAGGAAACCATTCACACCTCGTTGGCTTCATAGCGGCGCTGTGCTCTCTCCGGTTTGTGCGATGTCTCCAGCAGTGTGTTTTATTCAATGGCACTTGAGCACCACCTCCTGAGGCCAGAGTACTTTCGTGCGTGTGAGTGTGTGTGAGCGCATCTTCCTTCCATGTCAAGGATTTGCCCGCCTGAGGAATCTTAAGGCAGGAAGTTGGCACTATGCTGCTGCTCTTTGTTGGCCACCCAGGGGCCACAGTTTTCCATTATGGGCTCTCCTTTGAATGTTACAGTGTCACATAAAGACATGCTATTAACATGTTCACCCACTTCTCTTGAGGAACTGCCACCGTGGTCCAAAACCAGCCGAAAAGAAAACAAATAAATGGACTTTTTTTGTTTTTTATAAACAAACCTAGGGAAATAGTCAACAATGTTGTCTATGGTTCTAGCAGTAAACTCAGGTTCAAATATAATATTCTGCCTTTAGTGGAATGTGTGCGAGTACACCTACTGGATTTCTGGACCGTCAAGGCCAATAGACAGTAAGCTCACCCTGCCTGATGTTCGCTATACAATCTGAAAATGACTACGCTATGCAATAGATATGTGTCATTTCTGAGAAAACAATGATTTAAACGTATGCCAACAAAAAGAGCTAAATACCACGTCAGGCTGTGAACTCACTGCAATTTGCCACAGATAGCTAGCTAGCTGCATCGAGCACGAAAGCGCTATGTCAAGTGAAAGCATGCTTGCGAGAAAGCTACAGCTAACATGAAGCTAAAACGTGTTGATTTTTCTGTACCTGTTCTATAATTGTATTTAACAGATCAGCTTCTCATTTGCTAAATCCTATCATGATGAAGAAATAAGGTAAACATATTTTGGCTAACTAGCTTAGCAGAGTGGCAATAACAATGATCTGCCTTTAAATACTTAAATGCAGAAAAGCGTAAGTGAATCTATTACATAAATATCGACAGTAAATGTAGAGACAAACACCTTGAATTGTGATAAATAATCAAAATAAGGTTTCTGATTTAAACAAACTAACCTACAAGAAGCTGAAGTTAATGGATTTTGTTGATAGATAGGTCAACTTAATTTTCCTCAATGTAAAGCCTATGTCTGTTTTTTAATGGTAATGTTTTTTTATGGTGGGAAAATTAAAAAATAACACCTTTATCAACCTGAAACTTTAAAATGCAAAAACCTATAATTATACAATAAAACGTTCAACAATTATAGCTTTAGACAACATGAGAGTACACTTAAACTAAATATGCAGTTATTTCTGTTCTGACCAACCACAACACCAACCAACATTGGGATTAAGATGAAATAGGACATTATGTTATTGAGCGTCACACTATAGGTAGCCTCACTCAACCATCACGGCACTACTACTGCTGCTTGAATATTATCCCCATTGGTAAACACTTTCGGAATTAAAGTTCATTAAAACCAAACACATTGCAATTTCATTTGATGAGGCCTGGTGCGCCGCGCAACAGAAATAGCCTGTCGTCTGTCACTAACATATTAACACATATTTCCCAGTGGAAATCCAATTCAGATGGCTGCAGCGAACAATTACGCGCAACAGTTAACGATGTTGTTTTTTGTGTTTTCGTCGAATTAACATTAGAAGAATTCCTCTCCTTCAACAGTGATTCATCTGAATTGCTGCAGGGTGGGAATCTTCTGGCACGTGACTTTAGACGCAAACGGCGACGCCACTGATGTTATTGGATGTGAAAACGGGAGGTGTGAAACCTCAAAGCGTCTCGGTGAACAGAAGGAGACAAGGCAAGTGAGAGCAAGAGGAAAAATACATCACACGTTAGTTTATCGGCTGTTGGTAATGTGCAACCTCGGGAAGAAAGTGAGCGAGGAAACGAGGAAGGATTCCCCTTCACATGCGGAGCTGAAGGGAAAGAAAAAGGACGCAAGCAACCCGAGGACAAAGAGAAAGAAACGGGGGGGTAGGCAGAGGATTTTTTGCTGTGAGGTATTTGAATCTGAAAAAAAAAAAGGAAGAAATAAAAAGGCAGAGAAAATGCAGTTTGATTGAAAGGGAACAGGAGAGCTCGTCTTCAAATGCCCTGACCCCATTTTCTTCCTTGTAGCTGTTGCTCACTCGACTGTGCTCATGATTTTTTTTCCGGGCCTTGTGTGGATGGGAGTAGGTGTGTGTGTGTGTGTGTCAGCGTGTACTGTATTTCTGCTGTTCTACAAGACATCGTGTCACTACATGTGTGGCTGCGATGCTGATTCGTATTACAGCTGTCATCTCTCCTAATGCGACGTCTCCCCCCTCCGGCGCCAAACGCCTCGTACGTATAGAAACGCAAACTCGGCATATCCACTGAAGTTCCTGGCGTCAAAATCTGATTCTCCTTCCACCCCTCACAAGCTTTCTGTCATTTGATGTGAGGCTGATAGTAACATAAAGGGCTGGAGGCTTCACTTCAGGAGGTTCCACTTCCACCGCTATCGCAGCCTTTCAGAGGCGCACCTCAACTCCCAGCTGCCTCAGGGGCGCTAGTGGCCACAGTGGGGTAGCGAGAGTGTGCTAAATAGTATGTAAATGGTAAAAAATGTATTACAGGATTGCTTTCACAACACTTCATTATCCAAATAACTTTCTTTTACTTTAATTATTTGCATTTTCATACTTTATTTAATGCACAAAGTGTTTAATATTGCCCGTGGGCTAAATGCAGTGTCACCAACTTCTCCGGTGGCCTGAATTCATCATCATTTTCGCTTAATTAAGGAGCGGATGTCATGTTCATGTTCATGTTCACAACTTTTCATCCAGGAGGGGTTTGTTACTCTGCCAGTACGTATCCATCCAGTCTACGACTTTGTCAGTGCTGGAAGCTATTTTCATGTCACTTCTTTTTGCTTGTATTTTTCTGGCTATTGCATAAGGGGGATACCATTTTTAACTGCACCCTGTAAGATCGTCACAATCCCCGAATTTAAAAAAGTTGGAAAAACTAAACTAGCCAGCTGTATTGACACAAAGGTAAAGGAGTAGAGAAAACACACCTAGGCAGTCAAAATACTGTAGGGTTAGTTTTTTTTTCTTAGTTTTCGGGTGATTTTTTGTTGTGTTTTTTAATCAACAGCCTGCACACAATTTTGGTTTGTATATATATATATATATATATATATATATATATATATATATATATATATATATGTACACACACCGGGGGTCCAAAGCTCATGTACCCCCGGTGTTCTGGACGACTAACTGAGCTAACTAGCAGACAGCTACAGTTAGCAGCAGTTAGCGGTTACTCTGCCCTTTCTGTGTGGAGAATGAATTAGACTGCTGGAAAAAAAATCAGACTCCCTGCAAGTTGCATATAATAACATAATAATAGCCTAAAACTATCAAATAATTCAGTCTCCTCAGCCACAACTACAAACATGACAATGACTAGAAAGGATTTTGAACATATTCAGTTTTAAGATACATGATTTTCCTGGTCCGATTTGAGCATTCCTTTACTTACTGGCAATGTTAGACTGTCCAGTGAAGATGGCGTACTGGAGCTCGTAGGAAACCACCGTGAACTCATCGTCGGACGTCCAGTGGACTGCGATGGTGTCGTAGGAAGCTGTGCACAACTCCTCCCTTATGGACGGAGCATTCGGAGCTGCAAGCGGAGGGAAAAAGAAGTGTCATCCGACAAGAACTTGAACTCCAACGCTACATTCCAGTTCAGTATAGTTGCAAATGACATCAGTAGTACTCCACAATGATAAGACACTCATAGGCTGCCAGCCATTATAAGAAACAGTAGCACCAATTAACCACGTACGTGTTCATTCGGTTTAATTTAAGAGCGTAAAGGCTTCATTACACACAGGATTGAAGATGTACTTTCCAGTAGAGTGGTAGGTTGAGCATTAAAAGCAGTGCGGTGGAGAAATAATAAAATATTCAGATAAACACATTAACACAGCCGGGTAAAGTAAAGATCCCGGGCCTTTTAGCGGTGACAAATGTGGGTCGTTACATAACTAAAATAGCTAAATTGGATTTCTTCCACGCATGTTTTGATCCATGTGCACTTTATCACATTATAGTTGTTGTAATTCTACGGGGAAATAAATAAGACAAACCATGTTTGTATTCAAATCATGAAGCAGTAGGGAGAGAATGGACCGAGGTAGGAAACACAGATACAAAGGCGCAGCTTAAATTGATTGTAAAGCCACTTCCTATCTCTTCGGGTGTCTGTCACTCGCTCCCTTTACCGAGCCTTCTGTCACGAGTGGCTGCACATAGCGGAGTGATTCAGGCTGATTCACTTAGTGAAAAGGCCCTCCAGCGAAGCCCTCATGCATCGTGAGGAATAAATACGGGCCAGTCATTTTCACAGGCCATTCAAATCCTCTGCACATGACGCCTCGTTTTTTGTTCCCCGGCGTGCTCGTAAGTCACGCGGAGACATTCTGATCAGAAATTAATGGTGAAAATTAATTTTTCGAGTTAATAGGCTGGGGCCCGTTTCTTCCGACGCCGCGCTTGAAGACGGAGAGACTTCAAAAGAATAAAAAAAAAATAAATAACAATCAGATTTCAAAGCTGGAATAGAATTATAAATAGAGGGAGAATAAGGGATGAAGGGCTCGACTGTGGATGCAACAAAAGGGGACGTTTGGCTTGTCGCTTTAACCTCAAAGAAGATCATCGATTGATCTCGGCTTCAAAGAATTTAAAACAAGGTGTTCAAGGTGTTCTTTTTGGTTTGATCAACACATGTCCCTTTGAAAAAAAAAAAGAAAGGCTTTGATGAAGGCTTTACCGGTAAGGTAGTCCAGACTCTCCAGCAACTTCTTCTCTCTCCCGAAGTCCAGGGCAAACGTGTCGAAGGTGTCCGTTAGGTTTATCTCCGGGATCAGCACTTGGGTTGACGCAGTTGCCATGGAAACCCTAGATGATTACCAATCAAAGCCGGACATGTTTGTTATGGTCTTTGAAATGACAGAAAGACACATACTGTCTTGTAAGATACGCCAAGAGAAACTGGAAATTCAAACATTATTTTAGCTGATAAATATCAGGATGGTATTATTATCAAAATCAGCAGTTGCTCAATCAAAAACACTGAATCTGAATGCAGTCAGCCCTCTGATTAGTGAGGCTGTGCGGATTAGATTCTGATACAAACACTGCTTTAATTCGAAGGACTATAGGATAATGATTTCTTTTTATATCTCTCAGCTTTGTTTCTCCTGAGGAAGCCCATATTGGACACCGGACTCTTCTCTAAATGGCCAAATCAATTAATCAGAAAGCTTAAGCAGGAAGCAGAACAGCATGAGGCCAAATAAAAGATGAATTCCCATTCTACTTGTCTTTTGAGTGAAGTGCATAGAGTTGTCAAAGCTGTTACTTAAATCTGTGTGTGCCCTCTTTGCCCTTCATCTAGAGGCGAGACTTTAGCTTGCTATAAGTGTGAGTGACTCCATCGTGTGTGGCCTTGTGTGTGGGCTGTCCGACCTCTCATTGATGCTCTTGGCGGTCTGCAGGAAGCGAGCATGATCGGTTTCTTTCAGCGTCTGGTCGGCCTGCGTGATGAGGGCTGAGGACCTCTCGATGCACTGCTTGCAGTTGGAGATCTGTTGCGCGAGCTTCCGAAGCCTCTGCGCCTGGAGAGAACGGCAAACGCAGGGAGAGGCGTGAGATTGAGAAATAGGTCCCCATCCAGGTTAAGATGTTGAAGATCATCGGGGATGAGAACGTAATCGGAGATGACGACAAAAAGCCGATTTCTTTTGACATCGCGACTTCTGTTTTTGTTCGACGAAGAAAGAAAGAACCTTCTCTTTGCTTAGAGCCTTTGCTTCTCTTTTAGCAGTGAAGCTAAGCGAACGAGACACTCTAATGTTAACCTTTTCTCTCTGTTGTAGACCGAATAAATGTGGACGTGATTGCGCAAGTAAGCGTCATACAAAAGTTGCTTTCGATTGAAAAAGACGGTAAACAAGGAACAGACATCTCAAGTGTCTGAGCTACTATGGGATAAGCTTCTGCCATGTCCCTGCTTTTACTACATTTCCTAGGCCTGTCGATGATTCTATTGCACACAAATCTGGGATTTCATTTCCCCTCGTCGCTCAGCTTCATTCCTTCTCCCTACAGTGCAGGCGGAGATTTTAGGAGACAGATTGAGGTCAGTGGCTGAATCGAGGTCAAAGGATATTTCATCAGAGGTTTGGCTTGCAAAGCACCCAAAAACGCCGTGATCTCGGGCCAAATCCGTTTATGAAATTGGCGATATTATGAATGTTAGACAATGGCAACATAAGGCAGACTAACACCAGAAACTTGGTCTCAAAAAAGACCATTTTGAGGTGTTACTGATCATGATCTCACATTCCACACAAAGGCTATAATTGAAGGAAGCTGTTGGCCTTAAAACAAGCATCTCGGTATCGTCTCTGCTACATTCCACGGTGGAAAGAAAATCCCCATAGTAGGTTCCAAGTCTCATTAAATACAGCTGAAAGAAAAATCATCCTGGTTTAGAGCACAAGTAAATGTGCCCCCCCGTATGCTCTGGGATCTAGACTTGGCCAGTGCGACTGATTTCGCCGTCTGTTCAGAATGGGTTGGAGGGGTTTGTTTTCTAGGCAGTCGAACAGTTTGCCTTCTGTTCACCATGTAAGGTTCAGGTCAAGTGGCAGAGACAAAGTATTGCATTTGACACAAAATGGGGTCGAATTGTAGCTTAAAGAGATTTCAGTGCAGGCCCCGGATACTGATTCGCATGAATATGAATATGACTGTGGTATACTGAATTTGCAGACGGCATTTGCTCCCTGATGATCATTATGCGCGCTGGAATGGTTTACTCACGGCAGAAAATATCATTTTTAATGATTAAGCAATGATTTGAATTAGTAGCTACAAAAACATGGTTCAAGCATTAATTAAGCATCAGGATAACGGAACAGTTCACCCCGAAATGAAAATTCAGTCAGTGCAAGCAGAAAATCGGGGGAAGTTCTGTAGTCTGCAGAACATTCCTGGAGCTTCACAGCGAAACAGCATTCGCAGCAGTCGCAGCATTCTCCTAAACAACTGGAAAAAAAGTGCTCCGTATAGCTCTTACGCCATAATCCTAGTCTCCGGAGGCCCAGAGATCCCAGATTGATTTGAATAGACATAAATTACACCCCCAGTGTGCAAGCAAGCTTGACCCACTTCAGACAGGGTGAGTGCTAACGCTTTGAGCTTAGCAGCTAGCAAAGATTTCGGAGTAAAAAAAGGATGTACATAACGTCATTTAAATACGATGTGGGATTTTGAGGGCTTCCAGCGACATGGATTACACCTCGTAACCCCGCCTTTCCATCGGCATGGGGGTGAGAAGATCACGAGTAAATGTTTTATTTTTTGGTGAGCTGTTCCTTTAAGTACATTGTGCCGTTTGAGCTGGAAGAAGAAAATGACAAATGAAGACAGGCATATATAAACAACTCAAGAAAATAAATGCTATATGCTATCAAATTCCTCGCCCCCTCTGAGCATTCACCTCACCTTCCCCTCCTTGATCTTGCTGCCAATGATCTGCCTCCTCTGCTGAATGATGTCAATCAGGAGATCGCACTCCTCGATGAGCTTGCCCTCCTGACGGGACGCGTTCACCTGAGAACCAATTCAAACAGAGTATTAGATCAACAAAGACAGTGATGGATGTCTTGGGTGTGGGGTATAGTGGGGGATGATGGTATCTCCGAGGGCCAGGACGTCATTTTCATCCATCAGCAGGCACTCCTGTCTGGAAGCAACACTTGAGGAAAGATGAGGCATATGCAGCCTTTTTGCCTCCTGCTGGCTCGAGTGGTGAGTGACAAGTAAAATTATCAGGATGCCCCGTGGCTGTAAGAGAGACATGACACTCAGCAGCGTGAGTGGCCATGTCCGAAATCACCCCTATTTGCTGTATAGTGCACTATATCAATCCTCCACCATGTTCTGACTGTCTGACTTCGGTGCCCTGCATGCATCTGGTTTAAATCATTGTGAGTATCTATAGTTGTCAGCTTTAACACAAGACTATGAAGTGTCGAAAATCTAAATTTAACCCCCGGACACCCTAACAAATGAGTCATTTTTGATGCAGCCAAGAAGTAGCCCTCAGTAACATGGCAGTCATATCGAGTTATTTGACAAGATGAGGCAAAGTCAGGCACTTGGAACTCTATACATTCCCCCTAAAGTGTTGCAGGGATGATTTGGAGGCCAACCCAGATGTTAGCATCCCCCTGGTTCCCTCAGCAAAAAGCCTATGGGATTTTTGAGCTGGATTTTGGATTATCGCAGACAATAGGTATACGGTGTGTTTTGCTCAGCAAGATAATCTCCACAGATAAACACCGCTTTTATTAATTTTGAAGCAAAAATGGAACCACCAGAGGTAAAAAGCTAACGTTAAGGCTATAAACAAACTACTGCAGTCGCAGGACTTCAACTTCACCAACATACTGCACAAACTGTAAGAAATGTGCAAGATGTGAACTCATAATTAGAATAGTTTGGAACTACAGTCCACCCGTAAAGATGCAACAGTGAGTAGATGAATCTCTATGTTCAGCAGAACGACGGTTAATGTCCCTGACAGCCTCTGTACTTAGCCACTTGTTAGCAACCGCCTTTTGGGTGCAACGAAAGCACTTTATAAAACAAACATGAGGTATTAACTTGAGTATTTTATGTTGTAGAACAAAATTTTAAAATCCCTTAAGCTACTGTTAACCTTATTTCAACAGAAAAACCCCTTTAAAAAACCCATTGACCTCAAGAAAAGGGAACCAGAGTTCAAAACTGCCAACTCATTTCCAGAATTTAGGAATCACTCCTTCCATGCTCAAATGAAACACATATCAAAAAAATAAAAAACGTTGGTTCATATACAGACGGTTAACATTTCAAGGTTTTATTTACAACTTGAGAAGGTAGAAACTAGCTAACGTGTAGGCTCCCAACTAGATCACGGTAGTTTCAGCAGCTGCTGCTAATGAGGCTAGTAAGCTAATCCAAACTGTGGACAGCTATACCTACACATTTCAGAGAGTGTATTCGTTTTGATCACACACTTTGATCGCAAACTAATATATTCAAGCCAATAAACGCTCTGTCCGGGATTCTACACTTTGACTTGGTGACTTGTGCTGTCCACCTTTGAGTTGAAATCAAGCATGGTCCCTACTTTACAAATCTAGGTTTCTACTTTAAGTTCAACCACTTTAATACTTTCTACATGCTCCAACGAGGAGAAAGTTAAGCAATAAAAGACAAAGTCATCGTCATACAACACAAGCCTGTCGCGTAACTTTATATAAAGCATATTTAGTTTTTTTGTGGCCGTGGGTTCAAACATTTGCTTGGCCCGAAAATCCACTGATACCAATAAACGTAAGAAAAATGAATTCATTTAGGTTGGAGGGTGTTTGGAAAGTGCGCTTGATGCCTCTGATTACACCACGGCCGTGAGGGTCTTTGGATGAAAAACTGCATCCAGTTCTGCTCTCTGAGGGCATTTGATTCACTTCGTTGTGGCACCTTCACAGTCTGAGCAGGCCATAAAAGTTGTAAAAGTCCAATTATAAGACTGCGGGCCCTAACATAATGTGTAATTTCTCATTGTGGTCATTTCCTAGCGGCCTCCTTTTCAGCACCTTGTGAAGTGTTTTCTTGCTGCGGCAAAGCGATAGCACGGGGAGCAATGAAAGGGAAGTCCGCCGCGAGTGTTGCCAAGCCAACGACAGATTGCACAGTTTTTCATGCACACATGGACACGCCTGGTACGCACACACACACGTGTTGACAGGGCGTTGTAATAATGACATCAATGGGAGTCGTTTGCCTTTCCTCCGCGGAGCCAAACAAAACTGAAACAGGACTTTTCTAGATATCCACAACAGCAATTGTGTGATTTTGTGACATCGTAGCTGCCAACGGAAACAATTCGCCACCTGGATTACGTCTCGGCGCTTACGGCGTGCGAGACATGCTAAGCTGAAAGCCTCGGCTCTGCTGTACAGGGCAGCCGCGGCAGGGCCCCCGTGCATCTGTCTCTTCAGCGCTGCTAATTGGTTTCTTCGACATCACAGTGACAGCTCTGGGGAAGCTGGAGATTTGAAAGTGCTGACTCTGTGAAAGGCTTGTACACATGTTATCTCTTTGTGGAATTCCGCGCGCCAATTAGCAAACTCGCGCGGATCTGAAAAACAAGGTTGTTCAGGGTGGAAGTTTCTCTGAACACAGACCACAAAAAACACACACACCGAAGTTCATGTAGCCTTTTGAAGTCAACTCCTTTTTGGGTCTACAGCTGATTTAGCTTATTTCGCTGTGTGGTGTTTTTTTAATGCGCTGCCGGGTCGGGAGGAGTTTCCAACAACTAATTAACAACACTTAAACTTAAAGGACCTTTTTTTTTAAATCTCTCCAAAGATGACCGTTGCATTAAACCGGCCTGTCTATGCAGCAGGGAGACGCAAACGTTAGT
This sequence comes from Sparus aurata, assembly GCF_900880675.1. NCBI lineage: Eukaryota > Metazoa > Chordata > Actinopteri > Spariformes > Sparidae > Sparus > Sparus aurata. Next base: position 6,664,487 of record NC_044210.1, on the reverse strand, counting down.
GAAATCGGTGCCTAGTGATAAGAGAACACAGAGAAAGCGATCCATGGTTTTCCTTCTTGCTCAAACGGTAGAAAACCTACAACAACCAGCTTGTCACCTGCAAAAGTATAGCGATCAGCTACTGGCAAACAATATGTCGTAACAGCCAAAAAGTAGACTAGAATAACTTAACAGTTTGATCAGATTTTGCTGAGACGTTGATCTCGCTCTCTCTTGATCGGACTTAACCCACTTGTGTACGTGCATTCATAAACGTGCAGCTGATACGTGGCGCCATTTTGCAGATTCTTTCCAGCGATACAGTGGTAGAGATGTTCCCACAGCATGTACTGCCACCACTGCAGTGATAACGAGCTGACTAATCGGCAAAGTTCCCGTACGAATGGAGCTGCAGTGGATGCTTGGGCGTTGCCTTGGCCGAGACTCTGATTCCCTCCTCTCCCTGATGTTTCGTGACCGATCTCAACGCGAATAAAGTTTAACGTCCACCGACGTTGCTCATCTGACCAGAACAGCCGCCCACAAGGCTGCACGGAGGCGCGCTTCCATCACGCCGCCTCCAAATTTAAACGTTCTGATAAGATGACGAATTTGAAAAACTCAAAGGAAGACATTTCTGAATGGTTGACTTGTGATGAACCAGACAGTGAACCCCCCCCCCCCCCCCCCCCCGCCTTCCTGACACTTTGGGACCAGAGTACACCATGTGCCAAGTAGAGATGCGGAGAGATGTGGAGCATCTAATGACTTTGGGCAGTGCCCTCTGGAGCATATGATCGGTGTGACAGATTGTACCCTGGCAGCGACATTAAGTGATTCATTAAGCTGCAGAAACACACACATGCAAAAAAATTACTAAGTCCTCGAGGGTATAAAAACTTTTTGGAGAAGGCACGCAAGGTAAACTTTGTGCAAAAAGGGGTTGACGCCTGATGAGTTCAGCGAATCCGAGCCTAGAGACATCAGATATTTCCTCCATCGCTTTGGTAATTCTGCCTTGGAATCATTTTCCTCATTGGGTTTTCATAAACAAGTCAATTAAGTGCCTATAATGACCCCTCTTTTGGGGTAATTTGTCATCGTCAAATTACGCTTGGATGCAAACACGATCACTCGGTTCCCTGTTTTCCAACATTCAGAATATTGTGCGGCATCAGATTCAAACGGTTACAGCATCTTGATCCTATTAGCCGACATGCTGCCGGGCTGAAAAAAGAAATGCCACAATTTGACATAATGCGCCTCAGAGGCGTTACATTGCAGCTGAACCACGGGCTCAGAGCAACTGGATGCGAGCTCGCGGTCACATTTAGAGGACCACTCACGGAGGGGGATGCTAAGAGAGGTTGCCATTGGTGCCATTTTGAGTTTGTTTAAAAAAAAACAACTTTTTTCTAAGCTTGCACGAACACTTTGCAGTTTTCAGACAGCTTCTGCAGACTCAGAGGTGTCAGAGAGCCTCGGCAGCCATCTCCAGAAGAGCTTTGGAGTAGATGAATCTGTGAAATATTCAGAGAGCTTTTCCCCCTGCGCGGCCCCTCTTTTTTTCCACATCCACCTGACAAACGGCTTCATTTATTGAGTTTATATGACTTCATGTATATTTTTGGCTTGTGATCGCAGCTTGATATGTGTCTTTTTTTTGGTTTGATCTCGTGCAATCTGAGTTTTCTCACATCAAGACAAACACGCTGCCACTGTACGCCCCCGCAAGCTATTTCAGGGCTTTGAGAGCGTGTTGTGAAGCCTTACTGTACGTGTGACCATAATACACTGGAGGAAAAAAAGAAAACAGGTCATGCATTTTTTTTTTTTGCCCCCCTCATATATGAATCATTTATTCATTTCTGATTTTTTGAGTGGAATGTTTTTCTTTTTTGGTCCTTTTGTGTTCAGAGATTCTTATTTAGAATTCCGGCATCATCGAAATTTAGAAAACACGTCTGCGTGATGGCAGATGACACGCACGCAGCACTCTGCCAGAAAAAAAAAACTAAAATTTAATCTCCTTGATAAATCTCAATCCTCTTTCCTTGCAGTTTGCACAGGGCCTTGCCAGGCTGAGAGGCTGCTCTCCATTATTTTATAAAGTAAGATGTTGCTGCCTTTAACCCCTGTGGCACTGCTTTATTTAAAGCTTCTTAGCGGGGCCGGCGTAACATGAACAGGCAGGTTTAGCACAGCGGAGCAAAACACACGGAGGCATTCACACGCACTGCTGTTATCCCAAAAAAACAACAACATATTAGCTCAAAGCAGATGTTGAGTAATTGCAAAAACAAAGCATGCTTTGCTCATGCCAAATGCAAACACATTGTTTTAAAGTAAGAATGATGCTAAAGTCCAAGAAGTCCAAGAACAACTGGTATCATTAAAATTCGAAATGAATCCTTTTTCAGCATTGTATTTGCACTTCAAAGTGATGACAACAGTCTAAATCTAAAAGACATACAGTCGAGCTGCGCCACATGTCACCATTTATTAATCATTCAGCCGGTAAAATATCAGAAAGCACGAGTTCCAAGAAAAGTATTTGTCCGACCAAAACAACTTCTTTCAACTCTAAAACATATTACTTTTTTTCAAATGGTTTCATTATTTCACACAGTGCCTATAGGTTAAAGCTAACCGCTAACATAAGCTAAATGCTAAGCTAAAGTATGCTGCTCTCAATTTTAGGAATCACACAGAATGTGAGAATAAAACAGGTATTTTCAGTCAACAAGTCAAAATATAAAATAAAATTGTTTGCAATGGTAATGAAACGTAAGAACACTTGACGTAAATTCCCAGTGCCAGTAAACATGTGCCGGAGCAGATTAACTCTGTGAATTCTAAAGAAAAATGACATGTCGAGTGAGACGGTATCTAGGTCAGCGTTGACCTCAGAGCAGCCGCTGGGACTGACCTCCACATGTTGACAAGTCTGGATCAGCTTCCCCATAAGCGACTCCAGCTCGTTGTTCCTCTTGATCAGGTTGCTCAGGTTGGAGTCCAGGGCTTGCTGCGGAAAGAAAAAAAAAACACACGGATGTAAGAACAACAGAGAGAGAGTGAGGAATGAAAAGGGAAAATGGATAGGACGTAAGGAGCAGTGTAGCAGAGGAGGATAAAGAACGCAACAGATTTTATTTTTTTTTTTTATCCTTCTACCCTTTAGGTTTCTCGGCTCAGCCGAGCCGAAGAAGTTGCCGGACGACCTCAGGCGCTACATCACAGCACAAAATAAAGTTGTGATACAGCTACTTTTCCAGAAACAGAAAAAACGAGCAAAATAAATGTTTGATTCCTCAGGAAAGAGAAGCCGCTTCTCTTCGCAAGCATCCCCGGGACTCCTTCCTGAAGAGCTTTTACGTACCTCCGAGCGCGGGTGGTGATACCCCTCGTCCCTGTACTGCCTCCTCATCCTGCCCCGTCCGAGCCTCAGACAGCGGATCCTACTCTAGTGTAGGATGTGACTGGGACAGCCACTCCACTGAGCACCAAGCCATGCGCAAACCCGGCCAAGCGGCAAATTAGGCATCAAAAGCTTCCCCTATGAGAGCACGCAGCAGCGCCCTCGGCTAACGAACCGGCAAACAGGTGACGGCACGTCAGCTCAGTCCCCTAACGCTCCTCCCCACTTTTTTTTCTTCCCCTGTCTTCCCTCCCTCTTTTTTTTTTTTTTTTCCTCTTTTGCTGCTTTTCATCCACCCGGGCACAAGCTGTCTCCTTTATTTCCAAGGCCGTCATATTATTGCCAAACCGAGCGTGCTTAAGCCGCTCTGACGCCACGTCTCCCGCTGTCCCGTTCCAAGCTGTGTTCCAGATGGATTTTTTAAGCTCAGACCCGCGGCGGATGCTGAGACTCCCCTGCGACGCCTCCAACGGGGGCGTGAAAGGTGTGTCGGGGTTTCAGCGAGGCCGAAACGGCAAAAGTCGAAGACAGGCGCTTGCGAAACCTGCCTCGAAAATTAAGGAGGTAAACTTGCTAGATGAGCTACATCTAGCACGATTTAGCAGCAAGATTCCGATTGTTCTGTGGCGGATTAAAAAGGAAGTTGCCCCAGAGGGAATATTGACTCAACAACAGTAAAAAAAAAAACACATAGAGATGGTGGGATTTGGTGTGGTTCTTTGTGTGTGTGCGCTGTAGTGGCACTAGGGGCTTAATGGATGGCCTTAATACGCCGATGACACACAAAAGCAAAGAGCGGCACAAAGGTCTTCCTCGGAGAGGAATGTATGACGCTGCGATCATCATCCGGAGCGAGATAAAAATAAAACCGAAACCTCGCGAAAGGATGTTGAGGGAGGATTAGGATCACAACAGCGATAAGTCAGCAGCCGCGCCACGTGCAGGTCGGGGTATGCAGCAAAAATTCATGCACGCTTAAATGCAAAAAAACCCCCAAAAAACTATCCTTGTGCTTTTCAGAACATAGAATACAGCGTGGCATGTGTACAAGGGGAACAGCAAACAGCATCTCAGGGATTTGAAGAGATCAAACCTGCTGTCACTCCCCATGCGAAAAGCTACGTTCACCCCTTGCGAGTGTGCATTCGCGGTCAGGATTGGACATGGCGGGGTCGCTATAGTATCCGCCCGCCTGCCCGTCAGGCTGATCGGCTGTCAATCACCCCGCTCCTGTTATCCTCAGTCTCAGTATCATCAGTCTCTCTCTCTCTCTCTCTCTCTCTCTGCCTATCCTCCGAGCTGAATTTTCACGCCCTTAAAAAAACAGAGAATCAGTGTCTGTGCAACCTTAATCTCTGCCCTGAACCAACGAGGCTAAGCCATGTTGATTTGATGACATTTGAGATATGCAGTGAGCCAACGGGTTCACATTCGCTCAGTACTGAGCCGCGAGGATGCGTTTTGGAAAGTGAACCAGGTGCAGAAAGAAGCCCAACATATTAAAGTATAATGTTGAAGTGAGTGTACTCGACGACTGCAATTTCAGAGGGGTAATGACTCCGCCGCATTCACCGCTAAGTCACCTTGCAGATTGGGATTTTGCATATGAAACATCGCTGAAAGTGACGCTAATGCATTTCACGCTCGTCACGCAGTGCACAAACAACACGGGCATTGAAAGTCACAAAAATAAACACGAGGGATATAAAACGCTGCAAAAAGATAGGGAGTAAAAGAGAATGAATGTAGTTTATAGTCCAGAAAGAGATAGCAAACAAAGCGACAAGAGCTCATTGTAAAGTACACTGCACTGTTAGATGAGGAGACCGGTGGGAGTGTGGTGTCATCATGAAAGTGTTAAGGGATGTGTGTGACAGTATTACATAGGCAATTTATGTGAGGAATGTGTACATGTGGGAATTTTAATCAGCATGTGAAGAAAAACATCACACACAGTATAAAGGTGTATAGTTAAGGTGTGAAAAGGTGGAAATTGTTGTGTGGAAATGTCCGTTCACCTGTGAAAAAAGCCATTCACTTGTAAGAATGTCCAGTTCACAGACTTTTACTTTCACATGTCAAAGTTTTAGTTCATATGTAATAAAAAAAATAAATAAAGAATAGACAACCACATGTGAAAATCCGTAAAAAAAAAAACTAAAACAAAACAACAAACTGAACTTCATTGGATTTCATCTGCTATGTTTTGCGTTCTAATTAAAGTTCTAATTCAAAGGTGAGAAAAGCCAATAACATGTGATTGACAGTTGACAATGTTAAAATTTTAGTTTGCAAGTAGAAATATCCACATGTCAAATTTACCATGTAAAAAGGCAAATTGCACTTGTCGTTTTCATATGAGCTTAACATGTTAAGTCACCTATAGGATTTTAGATTTAAGATATCATGGTGCCAGGTATGCAAAGATGTCAAAAATTACCTCTAGAGGACCTTCAGGAATTATCAATTACTATATAATAAAACACATGGTACTGGTTGTGATTGTAGAACTTAAACATCAGTGTTGGATGGACCCATTGTCATGACTATTCATCTAATAGTTGTTGATATATTCCAGACTCGAGCAAAGTGTTGCAACGACCAACAAACACGACCACCCTGAGAGCTAACTCTAGCTCTCAGTGATAGAAATGGTGGAAGAAGTCAAAGGTCAAAGGTCATTAATATCAAATTGTACGCAAAAAGTAGCATAAGTACTTTTTGTGGTAATTGTATATTATCAAACTTGACATTAGTAGTTCATTAAAGGGTAACTCCGCAAGTTTTGAGCATCAAAGTGTGTTTACAGATCTACTCTTGCATATGTGAAAATAGTATCAAGTATTTTGCGTATATTGCATTGTGGGTAATGTGGTCGCCAGGTTTTGAGAAAGCAGTTCACTGGTCTCAAGTAGCACTGATGGACTCGTAGTGGACAGTTTCAAAACAACTGATGAAAATAAATACATCAGAGTCTGGTGCCTACATTACCCACAATGCAACAGTGGAGGAAATGTATCAGATTACATTACGCTTCATCTGGAGCCACAAAAGGCTTTATGCTACTTATTTTTTCACATATGCAGTAGTAAGCCACAAGACCTTCAGACTTTAATGTGTTAAATTGGTGGAGTGACCCTTTAATAATGATGAATCGACGTACAAGCAGCAGTCAGTGGGTCCAGTTACAGTGCAGTTTTTTGCATTTTTCTCTAATCTTTGTTTTTTGGTGAAATCACAGGGTTGAGTCAGCGTTTTCCACAGCATCTGCTCCTAATAAGCGCAAAGCTAAAGCTCTCTTTAAATCATCCGACAGGAATCCACTCCCTGACACCGAGGCAAACTTTGCACACGCGTCATCGCCAAACATCTCCCTGTCGGCTTTGAAAGTAAAAGTTTCAAGGCCCTGTGCTTTCCGGTCTCTTCTACCGTTTCTGTCTAAACCCCATTGTCGCCAGTGCTCCGTGTGTTCATCAGCAGCTGCGAGCGAGCTGAAGTAGCCTCCGATAAGCTCCGAATTTATGCAAAGGGATCACACGTGGACTCAGCCGCGGATGGAGACGAGCAGGTAGGCGGCCGAACGGAGAACTTTCATCTTTTTTTTTTTTTTTTGTGCGAGATTTACCGTGACACTGAGCGGGATTGTGTTCCCGACGAACTGCCAGAATTTTTCGCTCCGTTCCGCGTGGAGATCACAAAGACCTCGGCGGCGAAGACACGTGCCGAGAGAACAAAGGTTGACGGCTGAACAGCGAGACAGAAATTAAAGAGGGGGAAGGCCGGAGGAAAGCGCAGCGGGAGCCGAGAGCCGTAATCACTGGATTCATCATTTGTTTGTTCGCCGCTGTGCGCGCTCAGACATCCACACTGTGTTTATCTCCCGCTCTGAAGTCATCATTGTATTGGATGTTCCGTGTTTGATGGAGGGGGGCCCTTGTTGTTGTGTTTGCTCGACACCCAAGTTTTCTTCCGGCGAGCTTCCCTCCGTAAATTGGAAACAATATGTCTGTGTATCAGTCTGAGGGAGAAAACAGAGATGAGAAAGAAAAAAAAAAAAGGAAAAGGAAAAAAGGCAAGCAAAGCCCAACAGAGAGAAAAAAAGAAACACACAGCGAGGAAGGAACATTGTAGCACACGGGGGGAAATTGGGAGAGGATGGAGAGTGTGTGATTGTGTCTGTGTTTGAGTTTGATTGGAAGACAAGAGGGCCCCCGAGCGAAAGGAACATCCAGTACAGGAGGAAAGAGAGAAGACATCGAGCGCCGCGTGATCCGCTGTAAATTCTCAAATAACGTCTTTTATTTACTCCAACTGGAGAGAGCGTCGGCTGTCTCGGAGACGGGACTCAGTTCACACCCGGGTTCAACACTCTGAGAAAACCCTGTGATACTTGATGTTACATTGTGAGTAATGATGCTTCTCTTCGATGTGTACTATGAAAGTGGTAAATATATCAGCACGACATCTTTAACGCCTTGTGATCGCTGACAAAAGCACGTATTTATCACCCACTGCTCATCTGCTGCAGAGGTTTTGATATACTACCAGTGATCACAGATATGTTTTAGATATGATATCCACAGTGCTCCTGTAAGCATGACATCAAACATGGGTTATGTGACAGTAATAAAAATGTCCACTCCCTCCATGTATATATATATTTGCGGGTTGACAAGGCCCGTACGATCTCAAATGCTCTGCCAAAAACAAACTTTTTCTTCCTGAACTATAAGAACAGAACTGCTAAATGTCCTAAATGCAAATCAAAATGTCAATGTAACACAACCAGTGTACATTTTTATCATGTTTACCTGTATATAAACATAAATCAGCATCCTTAAAGGGGGAATATGTAGTTTTGCGGGACAAATTGTAACTCAGAATTTCAATATTTACTACATTAATGAGTTGTACATGAAAGAAATGTTGTTTGTAACATTCAAAACTTGACTCGTTATCAAGGGTGGAGCCAGCGTCTTGTTTATCGGAAGGTGGATGGTTTGATTCCCCTGCTCCGCATGCCGAAGTGTCCTTGTCCTTGATACTGAATCTCAAACAGTCATCAGTGTGTGAATGTATGTACAAATTACAAAGGTAATATGCTAACCAGCTAGCCCCCAGCCCACCCTGTCTGGTATCCAGGACGGGCTAAGGGCTTCCTCTATTTGATTGGTGTGCTAGTTCAACATGTGGCCTTTAAGGGATCTTAGCTGCAGGGGCAATTTGGGGTAATTATATCAAAAACGCAACTGAACCATTAAGATTTCTTTTTAAAAAATCTCCACAGAAAGTAAGCTGACTTCTACATCACTGCAGCGAAGTAAGAAGTTCAACCACTGGAGGTCAGACAAACACGGTTTTTGGCGGGCACCGTCCTTTTATAAACCACTTTAACACGAGTTTGTCAAAGTCAAGGTTGAAATTTAAAGGTGAGAAGTTGTCAACTTAATAGCGCGGGACTATATAAAGGACAGGAAGGAGGAGAATAAGTGTATTCCTGATATAAAAGATGAACGAGACAGCTGGAGGACATAAAGGTAAATATTGTGCTTATCTCCGAGGCGGTGAATCAAGTGTTGTGTTTTGTGTCCGTTCATATTTTACTGCGCCCGTTGGCACTTGACAACCACAAAGTATGTTGCCTCAACGCTAAAGGGGCAGCTGATTAAACCACAACAAACCTGTGATTTAAAACTAAAGCTGCACACACACACACACTCACACAGCAGTACCTATCTTTTATCCTCAAGGTTCTCTCTCCTCAGACCCGCAGCCAAGGACTTTAAAAGCTATTTCCAGCTGCCTTCTCAGTCAATTTCCTGTGACGGGGGTAATTTTATCTCCGAAAAAAGGATGGGTGTACCCACAATAACCTCCACGGCTCTTATCAGACGCACCACCGCTGCCACTGTAAAAAGGAAACCATTCCAATCATCTGATATTCGTTTTTTTTTTTTTCTCCCCCACCCTACGCCAGGTTGGGGGGGGGGGAAGATATCTCCAATTGCAGCAGATCAGGGCAAAAAGTGATATGCGTGAAATGGTCCGCAAAATATGACCAAAATAGTTTCAGCTTGTCAGATTTCGCAAAAGAATGAAAGAAAACACATATCTGAGTGGGGGAAGACAAAAAAAAAGGGACCGGATGTAACATCTTAAGTATTTCAAGTTTTAACCATTTGGGGCTACCTGACAAGGGGCTTTCGTGCCTCCTCCTCTTTCCTAGAACTTCTCCTGAACTTTTCTGTCGTCATGAATTAAAAATCAGATGTGCTGTTGAGCATAAATATTGCAAGGCGGCGGAGTTAGTTTCCCGCGCTAATTAGCTTGGATCGAGACCTCAGCTTTCTTTCTCGTCTTGTTCCTGTCACTAGTTTGAAGCGCCGACAAAACTTTGCCTCTTAAAAGCCTCGACGCGACAGGGAACGGCTATAAATTAACTGTTCCGCGATCGTAATCGAAGACGTGATTACTGTTTCTGTCAGGACTCGTTTGCCGATGCGCCGCGCGGGTTAACCGCACGCTGTTCACAGTGCGTGTGCCACGAGATGCTGCCACGCGCGGATAAAAGCAACGAGAAGGAGGAAAAAAAAGAAGACTGTTTACAGAAGTGCATTAAGGTTAAGTGAACTGACAAGCGCAGAACTCAGCCTTCTACATTGAAGCAGAGTTTAGCCTGAGGCCGAGATGTATTTAAAGCCTCGCTGTTGCCGAAGAAGCAAAACAAGTCAGGCAGCAGTGGGGTACCAGGTTTTTCAAACATGGCGGCACTGTGGGGGGCGTGATCCTTCCCTATAGGTGTGGTATTTAAGAATAGGCCAACTGTTTTCTATAAATATGGGCCAGCATATTACTAGAGTAACCACTAACTGCTGCTAACCGTAGCTGCCATTTGCTTCAGTGGTTAGCCCAGTTCACGGTGCAGCTAGTCGTCGGGACTCTGAGTTTGGCGTTTTAGCAGAACCGGGGCAGCATTGGTGTTTTAACTGCTAGCTGGTTAGCATTCTAACTTCTGCAACACAATACACATGTCATCATAAGGTTCAAACTTATGACAATGTTATTTCTTAACATTCTGTTGATCATTTTAGCTGTTTTATAAACTTTAACTAAAACTCTCACATGTAGCACCTTTAAGGTAATCGCTTCATGGTTATTTGTGACTTTGACGAAGGCTCAGTCAAAGCAGAACACCAGACAGCAGAGATGATGAAACCCCCCTGCAAATATATGAAAGAAATTGAACATGATGTTAATGTCATCACGATGCTCTAAAGAGAGACAATTATTAATGTCAGATAAAGACAAAAAAAACCTTCCCTTTAATGGTGTCTCTCAGCTCAGGGCTAACGGGGTCTTAACCCACGGTTTGTATCAGACTCACATCGTGTGCCAGCTGGCTTGGCGTGAGGGTTTTCAGAACTTAACAGGTGGTCAAATCCCCCCGTAACTTTTGGCAGAGAGGTCACATTTGTTTTCTGTGTGTGAGAAATGGGGGGCAGTCTGGGTTTATCTTCAGATTCGTGTCAGGGCAGAGGGCAGATATGGGGTCTCTAGTGTGGGCAGACATGCAATGCCTGGTTTTGCATGCGTCTGTGTGAATGCTCAAAAGTTATGAAGCAGCCATGCATGCTTATCTTTCCCATCTGTCCTCATGAGGTACAGGGACTTGTGTCAGATGGCAGCATGTGATTTATTTATGTCAAGCAAAACTTCAGTTATTCAACAAGTCCATTGCACTGAGTGTCAGAATGCATATTTATGAACGTTACACGTATAATTAATATTTTAATCTACACTATGGTTTGGTTTGGCTTAAGCAATGAAAAGGAAAGATGGTCAAGATTTAGTTTGTTTAAGGGAGTAAAAAATTATTAAATATATTTAAATCAGTACAATAAATGAATCTATAAACTGGTATATTTGAAGTCATGATATCAAAGTAGCTCAAATAGCTAAGCAGCTAAATCATACAAAGTCAACCGCTTAATATGACCCATATTAATGTTTATTGTTGGGCAGTGACCTCTAGTGGCCATAGTAATTATTACTTATTATTAAACTGTGACCATATGGTAAAGGTCCAGCTGGTTGCTGTATGTAGCTACAGTTATTTCGTTTTAGCAGTCATTGGCAATCAACTTGTTCAGTTGATTTAAAGGTGCAATACGTGACAATTGGCCAGCTGTCAAATTCATATTGCAAACAAACAGGGGGAAGCATGTAACCAGAGTAACTGCTAACAGCTGTCAACTATAAGAAAGCTCAGCTAACCGCGCAGTTAGCGGTCATATTAGCTCATAGCCCCAGGAAATGTTTTGTGTACTATCGGACTGTCTCCCCTCTACGAAGTGGATAGAGGCTAGCTGGTTAGCATGCTAACTTCAGCAAAACTCTTAGAAGTCTTTGACGTAATGTTAAAACACATTTTTGTTTACATTCCATTGATAATTTTAGTTTGTTGTTGAAAAATGTCAATTAAAATTCTTCCATACTGCACCTTTAAATATGAGAATGTGTTGAGTCAAAAGCACAAACCTGCTACCTCTCTTATCTAGTAAGCTTAAGCAAGAGTTTAGCTGGGTTTCTCCATCATGACTGGATTTAGCTGTTACCTTATTTGGTTAATAAGAAATTTAAGATGTCAGGTCATCCTGAAGTCAGTGAGTGAATTTAGTTTTAGCTTAAGCTATGGCCAGCTGTGGCTATCTCCAAGGAAATGCAAGAATTTCAGTTGACAATATTCAAAAAGTGGCTAAAATTATCAGCAGAATGTGAGGAATGTTTATGTTGTGTCTAACTACTGTTATGTTATTAGCATGCTAACCAGCTAGCCCCGACCCAACCAGATTTAACATTCCTGTGCTAGTGATGTAAACAGCAACAGTCCACTGGGCCTCCAAGCTCCCACTCTGGACCACCACGGCTTAACGAGCTAACTAGCTAACGGCAGCTACTAATGGATGTAATAGATATTTTATAATCATCAATTTTTAACTTTTCCCTGCGGTTCATGTGGACGCTCCCCAAAAATGTCAACAACCAATGCTTTATTCAGCGACATGTCCTATGTTCAGCCGCTCAAGCTGTTAAGGGGCCAACTTGAGACAAGCGTGTTCACGGAGTCCTCAGGCAATTCATTAAAATTCAAACTCGTACGGTGAAACAAAGGGTGAACGTTTGCACCTGCACTTCACACGTGTTCCATCTCGTGCGCCCTCTAAAGCTGACATGAATTCTACTTGTAATATTCAGGGGTCATATCACACACACGTGGTCCGTGAAGAGACTCCAGGGGTGTCATGTTGCGCTTTGTTATAAGTTGCATGTCAATGTTTTGCGACTCGCGGGCATGTCACCGCAAGGGTAAATCTGCTTTTGCTTAGTTTTTTTTTTTTTTTTTTGTTGGTGATATGGCAGATAATTAGCCCGTGTGATCACTGCTGGGCGCGCTGACCTGTGATGTGCCGCGCTCTCGCCGCGGATGAATGGACGGAGAAGGAGGAGGGGGGCAGACGGAGAAGCATGATAATTAGATGAAGCGCTGACCTGTAGCTTCCCTGCTAATTACTCTCCTCTCTGCTTAAATCTGCTGAAACACGCAAGATGAGAAGGTACGGACAGACGCAAGCGGCAGCTGCGATGACTAAGGGCATCGAGCCCGTCATTGGGGGGGAACGGCTTTAAAAATAGAGGACGCCAGCCAGCAGAGGGCCCGTAATGATAGAGGGGACGGTGCTTTAGTGGTTTCGTGCTGATTTAAGTTTATCCCACTGAAATAATGATCACTGTGAGGGGTGTTTCAGCGCAGACACTGAAAATAGATGGTTATAATCATTGACTTTTTATTCTTTCGAAGGTTTTGGATGTTAAGACATGAGTGTTTTATTACTCAAGGACACATTATGCTCTTTGAAACCGAGTCTAAGAGGAGAATCTTATTACGGAGCTCTAAAGTTTCAGTTATTAGAGAATCAGTGCCTTTCCCTGTGGTTACCGCAACTTGGAATTAGTTGGTGTGATTCAGTTTCTTCCATTATATCACCAAAGGCATGCCTTCCTCTCTGAGGGCGCATTATAAACTATTTCACACTTGAACACGTGTTCCAAAGTGCTGGTGGAGGAGAAAAAGACTTGTTTTTCATAGGAGCCGCACCAGGACTTTTCATTTAAAGACTCCTAGAAAGGCTGAGGAAAAACTCTCCGGGCGAGCGTGCAGGAGGCTCAAAGTGCCCCCCGGGTGAATGACGCTTTGGAAAAAAGCAGGGTGTGCTTTCACGCTCGTTGTTCCTGCGAGAAAATTGGTAACATGCGACTCATTTGCGGTCAAAAAGAGTTAATCGATGCTCTGTCCGAAAACTTCTGACTTCGTTTGCACCCAAATGCTGAAGGTTGGCCCCGGTACACCTGCATCTGCTGCGTGTTAGGTGTTACATAACTGCCGCCAAGGGACACGAGTGTGCATATTACCCTTTGCCAGCCAGCTTACAATGTCTGCTTTGTAAACTTTGTATTGATTTTTTTAAATTCTTGAGACCAATTTTAAAAGGCATGACCTTGCTCCAAAAGTATTCTCATTGATTGGCTGACCCTGTGCCCACTCAGATCCATGAATGGTGCTGCACTAGTTATTATCTCGGCTGGTCAACAAGGGCAACCGGGGTGATAACAAGTTTCTCTGGATTAAATTAATATGCAGATGTTGTCAGCCTGGATTAAATGTTGCCGTTCACGTCTCTGCAAACCACTGATATGTTCACATTTGAATATGTCATAGGCTATTTCTCATTTAACATTCACATTACATGTTTATGACCTGACTTTTGATGTCGGGAGGTGTAGAGGATAGTCGTGGAGTTACAGTAAATAAGGCTAACGAGCCAGTGACCACTGTTCGAGACTGTGTTTCAACATTTGTAAGTGTGACACGACTGGATAATTTTACGAGGACCACGGGACAATTCGTTAAGGAGAACGCTCCAACGCCGTCTTGCTGAGACGCTCCGAAAGTGTGTGTGGACCAACTAACCTAACCGAATTTCCATCGGCATTGGGGTTAGTAGATAACTGTCTTTTCACTTTTGGGTGAACGTATCCTTTAATTCATAAAAATACATTAAGGTCACGTGGAATACGACTGATAAGTCCCCAAACTTCACATATGTACATCTCCGAACAATGGAGCCGCCCATTGAGGAGAGCGCTACATCATTCGAGGGCAGATTACACGACGATTAGAGGAGCAGCATCCGGTGGACATCCTGAGGAACAATTGATTCCGCATGAGCTCCGGGGTAACACACACAAACATCTACATGCGCACTGTGACGCCGCCTCTATGGCCATTACCAGCACACTCTAATAGCCACGCTCAATTACGCACACCTACGCCCGGCAGGCAATTGCCGCTTGTTAACCTGCAACCTCGCTGAAGACACCATGCCTCGTCGGTAATGACACTCGGCGTATTCACTCCGTGTGCATGCCTCTGAATACCCTCCTGGCACACTTGCATGGTGTAGTGATTATGCTAATTGCTTAATTATTCAACGGAGATAATAAGTCAGCGTGAGATGATACAATCGCACTTGATAATTGAGTTAGATACCTGGGTAAGGATAATGGGGACATTTCCTACAGCAGGGCGGCATGAAATTAATGTTTAAAATTCATTATATGTGTTAGATAAATAATGGAGGGGATCTGTAACCTTGACACATCGGTCGTTAAGGGCTGCAGGTTAATTAGAGCTCAGTTTGGGATAAAAATTTATGTATTCCCAAAAAAAAAAAAAAAAAAAAAGTTAAATCATTCACAGAGGCAAATGTAAAGGAAATAGCAGAAAATGAGAAGAGAAATTAAAGGTGCACTATGTAGTTTTGGGGTGTGTGTGCCTACCTTGAGTTTTTCATAGCGGTCGCTCAGTGCCGCCACCTGGTGGTCTCTGTGCCTTCCGACCAGTTTGCACAGCGAGCAGATGAGCTGGTCATCAGTGACACAGTACATGTTCACCTTCTCCTCGTCGTGCTCCAGGCACTGGAGCCCTCTGAGGTGGGAGTCCGGCATGGGCTCGATGAGCCGGTGGCCCGTGAACGGCTTCTTGTTGGGGTGAGTCGCCCGGAGGCACTCCTCGCAGTACGACACCTCGCACGTCACGCAAGTCTTGACGGCGTCCTGCGGCGGGTCCTGCTCGCAGAACTGGCACTGGACCGGCTCGGGAGGCGTACCTGGGCTGGACATGGCGGCGCTGACGGGGACCAGCGCCAATCGGTTGCTCCCTTCCTCGCCGGGAGAGTTGGGCCCGCTGTGGGGCGCGGGCAGCGGCAGGGGGAGAGGCAGCCCTGCTGAAGATGAGGCCCGCTGAACTCTGTCGATAATATTCTGTAAGGTCACGTTTCTCTTAAGTCCCTCTAATCCACGCTCAGGACTCAGGGAAATGACATATCTACAGGTGGGGCACTGGAAGGCGCCGATGCTCTGAACGGATTCGTTGGTCGCGCAGTGGGAGATAAGGATGCGGTGGGCGCAGCCGAAGCACAGGCTGTGGGCGCAGGGGAGCAGCAGTGGGTCTTCAAACAGCTCCAGGCAGATTGGGCAGGTCAGCTCTGACTCCAGAGTGTCCATTCTGCTCAGAGGAGGCCAGGCGGGACCAGGCGCAGCGTCAGCGAAATCCGGAAGAGCCGCTCAGCCGTCTGTAGGCCGACAGACAGAGAGATAGATGGAGGGAGGCACAAAGGGAGGGAGAGAAAAGGGGGAAAGAAAGCAGAGGGATTTGTGAATAAATGGTGTGAAACGGCTTACTTCTTACTGCTTTCTTGGGAGGGCTTATATCTCAATGGGGCAAACCGCTGAGTGGACTTAAAGAATGGCAGAGTGTTAAGTGGTCCGCGTGAAAACGGAAAATGAGGGAAAATTGATGCCTCCACAGACTGGACAAACTTTAAAAAGTTCAGACTGCTTCATCATCAGACATTTAGATCTTTAAAAAAGCGGCCACAACAATGAAGAACAGACTAAAACACGGCAGAAGATAACCACCGACGACTCGGGGCACAATGCCGAGTATTGAACGCGATATCTGCACCAAAAGCAGCAAATCTATTAAACAAACATGATTCAAGAGCCAAAATACAAACTGTCATCCTTTGTCTATAGGTTCAGCAACGAGAACGCCATCGGAGGAAGACAACAAATCTTTTCAACGCCCGCGGCGAAACAGAAAGAAATTTACAAGGAAGATGAAAACTATTGACAGCCCAGAGGAAGTGGAAGACGAGCAGCGCCGAAGGCCAAACACGCAGCTCCTCCTCAATTACCCCGTGGCTTTTTCGTTTCAACCACATGTTACAAACATGCTGCTGACCCACTTTTGCCCTCTCATCATTCTAATCGTCGCTGGCTCTGCGGTCGCTAACTGCTGCTTCGGTTCAGACCGAGCTTGGATTGACAAGATTGATGTTTTTCGCGGCAGATTCTGAAACCTCAAACGTCAGTCCTCAAGAGTCCTATTAGCTCTGCCGCATAGTACATTTACTGACTGGAGGCAACATTATATTACTTATCTACATCATAATAACAGCTTCAAAATCATGTTGATGGTATCATGGTGTCTCTGTCTCAGCCCATTCATACTATATACTGTATCCACGTAAATATATGTATAGTTTACATATATTTGATTTTATTATTATCTTCAGAATGTGATTTTTTTTTTTTTTTGACATTTATCTACTCTGTGTGGCAGAGATATCTAGTGAAGTTAGCATGCTAATGACCTAACCCTGTCCAAAAGCTCCTGTGCTAACATTTCAACACTTCCCCCAGTTCCCCAGGCTCCCAGTCTTGACCGCTAGCTGCACGGCTAACTGGGCTAACAAGCTAACAGATCCCTACAATAAGCAGAAGTTAGCTTGCGATGTGCTGCCCCCTATTTGGTTGGAGGCGGCCAATTCTTCTTTGCACTAATTACTCTCTGTTATGGATTTAATTGCATGTGAGCGGTGAAATAACTGCTAACTAGTGGTGTTTAATGGCGTGTCCTTGATGTTGCTGACTGTGTTTCACTCTTGTGTAGACCTGGCTAAAAGTTTCTTTTTTTTTGTTTTTTTCACGACAGCAAAGAACTGTCTAGCACGCTGTCAAAACCAAAACGAAACTCGATAATTTATGTCAAGCTTGAAGAGAAAACACTTTTAATTGACTAGTCTGAACACTCAGCGCAGGTGTGGCCGACACGTGGTGCGGTGGCGGCGGTGGCGGCGGTGGCTGCACAGCTGCGGCTAATTGGTAATTAGTATGTGCTCGTCTGTCTATCCCTGCAGAGGAGCTGAAGCCTGATTTCCGTCTGACCCTGCGTGCTGCCAGCGTGACTCCCGGTTAAACAAAGGAGGAGAAGTGGCGGCTGCTGGTTGTCGGGTTTGAGTCGTGACAGCGAGCTTGTCAGACACACAGGTGATTTTAAAGGGGCGCTGTGTGGTCTTGGAGAAGGAATTCAAACTCAGAAATGTTTATTTTTTTCCCCATAACTAAATAAAGAAGCTGTTCTCAAAAGAAGATAAGGTTTAAAGCTAGAAAGGTGGCAGGGTCCGCCGTATCCAAACAAAGTAAAACAGCATTAAATTGTGTAGTTCTTTAAGATCAGCTTGTGCAGTCAGGAAAACAAAGAGAGTGTGTTTAGGCGTAAGTGGTTGGTCAATGAAGAACCCTCTAAACTTCTTCCACAAAACTACATAGTGCACCTTTAATTTCCCCAAAACAACATCCAGCAGTCAGTGTTTTTTTTTTTTTACCAGATTTCCTTGTTATCGCAGCCATGATGAGGTTAGAAGATATTTAAGTGGGGGTTTTCTGTTTTTGCTTAATTGTTTCTTTAATAAAGAAATCTGTCTGGAAATATAAAAACTGAGCGCAATAAAGATGTCAGTAAGCTGATGAACAACTGCGGCTGGGATCTTGATTGCCTCGCTCTCAATCGATTTCATCAGCCCGTCCGAAAGTTGACTCCGACTCTGCGTATATCTCGGCTATGCTTTGTCTTTCTTCCTTTCTTTCTTTATGATTTCTCAGCTACTGACAAAAGAAAAAAGGCGAGGAATCCATTCATCAAAAAAAAAAATGTATTGAAATTAAGTTTTTTCTGTGGTTCCATTGAAGTGAAATCTAAAGATTAGCAATCTAATTAATGCTGATTCTAGCAACGACCTCATAAGAATGACGATGGCAAAGGACGTAATGCTTCCCGAGTGGAATGCGTGCAGGGCCGAGGCAGGAGAGGCAGCCACTCTAAACCCCTCAGTGCAGCAGATGTCACTGTTTACTGGGCTTAAAGGCCTGTGTGCATCTGAGTGGACCACCACGCTCGCACTATCTCTCCCATTCGTCCGTGTCTATATATGGTTTGCCTTCATCCTCTGCAAAAAAGACAGAAAAGGGGGGGAGATAAACTAAGTTGGACTTGATATCCGAGGCCAGATAGGAGGAATTTGCACGGCGGGAGGAGGGGGGGAGGGAATGTTGTGCGTAAATGACATTTCTGGGTTTAAGACTGAAAATTCTAAACTTATGAGAGTCGAGCAATTTTGATCTCTCATTTCAAAAGGAGGAATTCAAAGCCTGATTTCAAATGCAGCAAATACGGGAGGATATAAAGCCGAGAGAGAAGGGGGACAGGGATTGCGTGGGTAGCTGGTTCAGCAATCACACGCTTCGAATGAAATGAAAGTGTCGCCGTGTTTGAAGGGACTTTAAACGCCACAAATCCTCAGAAATGCACACAAACAGTCAACATTTTTATGCTTGTGTGCGCCCCGACATGTCCCTCCACATCGATACACACACATATTCAAACACGCACAGCGGTTCCCTTCAGAGCCTCCCTCAGGTGTTTGTGTTTGAGAGATATTTTGTCGGTGAAGGCTGAGGCTTGTCGACAGTCTGGTAAAACTCGGAGAACATGTGTTGAATTCAGTAACTCACAACGCTCTTGGACCTTTGGTCAGTTTGCTGGACAAACTGTCTGTATTCTCATTTTATTCATTACAACACTTTATATCAACCATCTTTATTAATATTAAAGGAGCTGTTATCAGAGGAAAATAAGGTTTGAAGCTAGAAAGGTGGCAGGGTCCGCCAAATATAAACAAAGTCAGTTTGTTTATTCAATTTATTCAGTCATGAAAACAAAAAGAGTTTGTTTATCAAGTTTGTCTTCCCTAAAACTACATACTGCCCCTTTAAACCCACAACTAATCAACTGTAGCGGTTGTTAGCTTGTTAGCTAAGTTAGCCAAGGCTCTGCAGTCCCGAGCTTGCACTTGCACTGTACTATCAGACTGTTGCATGTTAAGGTACAAGGTGGTACTCGACAGGAAAGGTTGACGCTAGCTGGCTAACATGCTAACTTCAGAGGATATATCTGGATGGATGTCTTTGACATCACATCAAAACGGTCATTTCTTCACATTCTGCTGATAATATGAGTTAGAAATATACGTAAAAACCCAGTAGTGCACATACTGCCGTCAAAGGCCCAACAGCCCCCTTTAATCCAATCGTGCCTAATTGATACAAAACTTTGTAGGCTTATATAACTATAACTATATATTTTTAATCCACCAACTGCTTAACCATAATTTAAGTTTATGATCAGCATCTAATTGTACTCATTCACAAATAACAGCCACCTCAATACGCCTGACTATTTTCATCAAGATCCGTACATTGTTCCTTGAGAAATTAACAGAGATGTAGAACAATGACCCATCTCGCAAGATTCCTTGGAGTATCCATAGCAGCGCCAAAAGTTAATAGGGTCTATTCTGGGCCGAGAGGCATCCTCAATCCAAGTTTTGTGGAAATTCGTGCAGCGCTTTTTGTACAAGCCCGGTAACAAACCAACCAACAACTGGACATGGGTGAAAACATAAACTCACTGGTGGAGGTAAGTGTTTCTGGTTTATATTTGCAGGCATCATCGCTGACAACAATCGAATGAGGGTGCTGACAACGCTGTGACTTTTCCTTTGGGATGATAAACGCTCTCCAGTTCAAGACCTTTCACTCATTCATGTGTCTACTGCTGATTACAAACTGAACATTCCGTGCACATCCTTCAGCTCTCACAAATGTCGGTTGCATAAGCATTTCAAACTCTGCCGTATCTTGTCTGGCACCTGCGTATTATTTTGGGTGTCTCATCATGCGTGAGATAAACAAAAAGGGGGAAAAGCGTCTCCATAGCACCACTAGAGCTCCGTCTAACACAACGGAGAAGCGTTTAGGCTGTGCGTGATTAATCACCAGGAACAAATCTTTCAGACGTCTTACTCATTTTGTACCCCGGCTCTCAAGAATGCAGATGCGCTAGCAAACAACACACGGACACAAAAAGTCAGGGCTTAAAAGCTGCCAAATGGAATCAAATGGTCCTTAAAGCTGCGCTAATCGATACTTTACACAAACAAAAGATCATGGGGGCTTTGTATAATGTTAAAAGGGCTGAATTATCCCCCAACTTTGCAGTTCCCGCTCAGATTAATCAGCTAAAGAGCTTTTTAATTCATTCAATAGATGGTCCGGACCAAAAAACACAGCTGAAGAAGGCGAGTATTGGACTTCCATTTGTTGGTGTGCCAGGCACAAGACTCCAAATGAATGCTAATGATGCTTTGTAAACGGGCAACTGCTAGCGTTGTGTTTTTTTAAGCTTGTTTTACTGCCGCCTTGTTGCCAGAAATCAATTAATGCAGCTTTAAGCGTGATGAAACTGATATTAACATGCTCGGTAAATGCTGGCGCGGTATTGCACCCGCGCCAGGGCTAGAGTTAATGTCGCTCAGTGGGGGAACCGGAGTTAAATTACAACAAGTTTAATAAGGCTATAATCTTACATAACACATGGCAACACCCCGTTTTAACTTCCTGCTCCAGAGTGTGCCTCATTTATGCTTCCAGCCCACTGATCCCATTTGGTCAACGTCCACAGCCAGATCACGCGTGCCGTACACTGGATGGCAGATTTGAGTCATAAAGAGTCCAAGGGAAATTTCATGCAGTCCACAAACAGCATTTTTACAGAGGCAGAGAAAAAAAGTTCCCTACAGAGCCGGGGGAAAGTTCGACACTGATGGAGCTCTGACAGGGAGGGAAGCCTGAGGTAAAAGAGAATAAATTCACCATCGCAAAAAAAAAAAACTAAATCTGTGCCGGGAAAAACAGACACGGGCAGTCAGGCAGACCCGAATCGGCAGGTGAGACAGGCTGAAGTGCCTCTCAGCACACCATAGGTGACACTGTTGAACCGCGCATGGCAGAAAAACAGGAGGAGGACGAGTGTTAGCGAGGGGGAAGAGGAGCACAGAGAGTCAAGGGGGGGGGGGGGGGAAGAGAGGAGAGGAATGCGAGGAGGAGGAAAAAAAGGGCATTCAGGCTGGAGGGGCAGATTTGGTGAAAAAATCCAAGCCGAGTTGTTTATTTTTCCCACCGTCGCCGTGCGCTTCATGACTGTCAGAGCTGCCAGCGCGTGTGAGAAAAGGCTTCTGGCGCCACTGAGACGTCAGTACCAATGCTCTTCAGTGGGGGGCAATACAAAGCTGAATGAGAAAGCGAGAGAGTCCTCCACTCTCTCACTCCTTCCTTCCCCCTGCAGCATGAGAGATATGAATGCTTCTCACAGAGCAGTAGGAAAAGATTCCATGTTTTTTTCTGTCCACATTCTGGCTGATTCCTTAGATTTTTGTCTATTTTCTTGTCACGCACTCGAAAAGCGCGGACACCGAAAGTGCAGCCGCGGTGGTCGGGGGCATTTCATGTCATTACAAAATTGCAGGTTATTTTGCGGAATCGGTCTCGGAGCAAAATGTGTTTTGCCTTCTCTCCCTCGAGCTTGGTAAAAATCCGCTCCAAGAAATGCTCCCTCTCTGGAGCACAACAGCCAAAAGGAATCAACATAGCTAGAGGATGTTTAACCAAAAAGTACACGTCCATTTTAAATTTGACCTACCCTTCACTCCAAACAAAATATGTCCTCCTCTACCTCTATATTTAGTATTTTGTTAACTTGTTTCTCCTTGCTTCCTTCATTTTACACTCCTCCAATGCATCCAATTACATTTTAATTGGTGTTATGCAACATGAAAGTAAATTAGAGCCATGCTGATCTGGCTCGGTTGAAGGCTGCTGCTTGCTTGGTGCTCGCGTACAGTCCAAGTTGATAGGCCGCGTTTCCCAGGTGTGGAACTTTTGATATGAAGATGCCCACCGGTGTGTTATTTATGTGGCATGGAGGAACTCACAAACTCTCATTTCCTCATACAAGCCCGTGTTGCCAGATGACCAATTTCAAGGTCAAAGGTCACATCATTACCTTAATTCATTAGTTTGTTCATTCACAACAGCCAATATCTACTGTGGAGTACATCTCCCCCTGTGTGAGGAAGCTGTAGAGCTGTTTCCTGCTCTTTAGGAAAGAGTTTACACTCCAGCAGCACACACCAGTGGATATGACTTTTTTCCTTCAGTCTCTTAGCATGACATCATGCCTGGAGACATCAGGTGCCTATTACAGGTGTCTTGCTTCCCAAATAGTCGGCCTGAAACTTAAAAGAACCAGACGAGGTGGAAAAGTATACGGCGGGATCGGTCGTCAGTGAGCTCCTGAGGATGTAATTGAGGACCGTCTGCACCTACTCATTTTGAAAGAGCTTGTGGAAGAGGAAACTCCCGCATGTGGTCCTGCTCTGCTGCAGTCCAGCCAAAAAGTCAAATTATCTACAGCCTTATTTTAGCCAAGTTGACTTTCACAGTGTGTTAAGTAGGATCTGAAACCAATTACCCAAAAGGAAATCTAAGGAAAATCTGACATAAGGAACCCTGAGATCTATTTTTGAGCCTGTCGCCCACTCTGAGTTTGTTTTCTGATCACCTCTCGCCACTTTCACACGGACTAAATCAGGCAATGGCTTTTTCAAGGGCACAAAACGAAGTAATAATTCTATTTGCTTGTAATTAAAAGAAAACAAATAGAGAAAGATACTTCATATTTGCTTGACTTCAAAAATGTGAGCCTCTGAACACGGCCGTAATCCCTGTAACCACACATAGATAACAACATAACATTCAACAGGTATGTTACGTTTCTGTACGGAAGCCAAGAACGGACAATCTTGAAATCATTTTTTCATAGATTATTTTGAGATTACAAATGAATTATTTCATTATCTTGAAATTAAACGCACATATTATTCTGTTAACCAGTTAATTTATCTTGTTATTTTGAGCACACACAGACAGATTTCCTGAGATACTGAGATCATTTAACCAGACAAAAATAACTAAATATAATGTAAACTTTTTAAATTACACTTCATAAGAGCAGACCATGCAACACGCACACCGCTCTGTGGGGTGGGTTTTGTTGGTTTCAAAGCATTATTAACTTTTTATTTACTTTGACATTTGACATGATTTAAAAGTAAGAAGAAGAAACAACCTTTTGGGGTTTTTTTTGTGATATCGCATTATTATTACACAGAGCTTTGATTTTTTCAAAATGAAAAAATAAGTAAAAAATAATAATACATTAATTAATTAATCACATCATAAATTACAATATATAAATATAATGTATATTGTTTTATTATATTATAAATAAAAAAATAATCTTAAGAGCATTTAAAAAAAATGATATTCCAAGTATGGCACTTCTTGGCCTCCGTACATCAGAGGATCTGTGTCAGAGATGCTCCCCCTTTTAAAAGGATCAGACAGCCCGGTGTCGTCTTCTTCCTCTCCGTCGGTTCCTGACAGTTTCACTGCTCCATCTGTCTCCCGTTACCGGATTGTGTTACAGAAGTCCAAAATGCTACATTTCTATTTTAAGAGTGGGAACAAAGGTCGCTGCCCTGATGCCACTCTAAGCTTTCTGTGGCATTTTTATTCTGCAACAAAACCTTCTAAAAAGAACCTCTGATCCATGAATATCAGCGGATGACCTTTTAAAACGAAAAAGATCACTTTTAACATCTTGAACAATGTCCATCGGAAAACAAATCTATGACGACTTAAAAAGAATTAAACCCCGCTTTCAACTTTCGATCTCTCTTCCTGTTTATATTTGGGCCGACTCCCCAACATCAGCCCTCGCCCGACTGCTGAATCTTTCATTGACTTCGGTGGGCCGAGGAGGTCGCAGGGCTCTCCCGTTCCACTCATAGTTTAGGCTGTTAAAATTTTCATGGGGGCTCTCTCCATCCATTTTCTTAAAAACCGATCCAACAAGAGCCCGAGCCGGAGAGCGTGTTTATGAGATGGGGAAAGAATGTTTCTCCGTGATGCACGGCGCTCCTCGTAATGCTGATGTGCTCTCGATAATTGTTAATAATTCCGGGTCCAGCCACACTTTTTTTTTTTTTTTCTCCCAGCCTTTTAGCAATAAAAAAGCCCTCTTAATCTGCTTTGGGGCTGGGGGGGCGGGGGTAGTTTTATTTCACCGCCACTTTAGCTTTTTAGCAAAATGAATATTTCAGCTAGGCCATTACTTGACAAACTGCGCTACCCCCTTCACGGCTCCCAGTAAAATGATGTGACACAAAAACCACCCCGAAAAAATCATTACGATAAGCAGGCAGAAGCAATCTAACCCCCACCCACGCCGCTCCTCCCGCCCAAAACACACATTTTCAGTGGGTGGAGGGCTCCATTTGGCGAGTTTGACGTGAGCGGCTGTGGCAGTCGGCGGAGCAGAACCCGAGAAGTAGGTCATCCACATTGACCTGGCTCGCACAATCAGCATACACAGCGCGCGCGTGTGTGTGTCACTGTATGAGCATGACTCGCTCCTTAACTCGCAAGGAGGCAGAAAATAGCAAACAGATAGCGCGGCAGAATGTCGGGAAAAGGCGGCGAAGGAGGGCGAACGCGATGATATCTGACGGGTTTTTTTCTTACGATGCCACATTTTCAGAGCGAAGAGCGTCTGTCTGGTTAACGGTTGTGTGCGTCGAACCTTCAATCCGGAAATGTGTTCCAGATTGAAGGTCAATGCGACTTAAAGGATCAAATTTGGGCCGAGAAATCTAATCTCTTCGCAGCTCCAGGTTTTAAAAACGTGCCCACGGACGTCACCTACTTTCACAGCAGGGACGCGGGGAGAAAAGAGCCGGCGCTCAATTATTCAGATATTTCGGGCGACATACATTATTGACACCTTTTTGTGAATTATGAAACACAACCTCTACCCTTTTGTGTTCTCAACCCCCACCCCCACCTCCACCTCCATTTTTAACAACACCTAAACCTTTTGACACCTTTGTTTACCTCCGATACGTCGAAGAATTTTCGACCGCTTATGGGATTTGTATTCGGAATAATCCGCTTTCGAGGAGATTAACCCTTCATTGACAAGTCGTTGTTTTTTCAGGGGCATGCTATCCATGCCAAGGTTGAAAAATCATCCTTTGTAAATCAATTGTTTTAAAGGTGCATTCTGTAGTTTGGTGGTTTTTGTTTTACTTTGTTTATATTTGGCGGACCCCGCCACCTCTCCAGCTTTAATCCTTATAATCCTCTGATTTATTTGGTTGGGGGAAAAAAAATAAACATTTCCGAGTTACCTCATTAATAAAGTAAACATTGAAACTCTGCGTTTTAAAGTTCCTCTCCAAAAGACACAATGCCCCTTTAAAAGAAGATTGTATCGCCCTCTGTATGCTGCAGCCATGAGGAAAGAGTGCTGGTACGCTTCCCCCCCGCCATGTGGAGCAAAGTCAAAATATTTTTCTACACCATTTCCTTGCTAAATATTTGTCTTGGGCACAGCTTGTGGGAAGTACGTGATAAATCTTGCAAGCGCGGGTGCTGGGAGAAATTCACTTTAAGTGGAGCACGCCGGCTCGCAGGCAGGTGGAGGTGTTGAGAGTCCAATTAGGACGGAGGGATATAAAAAAAAAAAAAAAAAAGTTGTGGGAGACGAACATGCCCAGAGCTGAAGCGATATCCAAACTTCACTTTTAGACTAACGAAGGAAAAAAAAAAGGAAAAGATGCTTTAGATGTCAAACTCAAAGGAGAGTGCGATTTTGAAAAATCTCTCTCATCTTCTCTTCTCGTTCCTCCTTCTCATCTTCGCCTCCCTCATCTTCCCGTCATCTCCCCCGTACAGTGGGAGGCTGCATTCGCTGGATTATTAACGAGTTAACAACGCTAAATGTTGCCACACACACACACACACACACATGCACACGCAAAGTCTTTGTCTGACTCCAGACACCCTGCCATGTTGATCCCTAATCCGCTTCCGACCACACTAGCTGTGACCAATCACAGCCTTTCATGTTCCGAAGCGGTCAGTCACACCTAACAGGATTGGCCACTCGTAGTCAGGGATGCCGAGGCTATTAGTGATTATGATACAGGGTGACGTTTGTGTTTTTTTTTTGTGTTAGTGCATGTGTGTGTGTGTGTGTGTGTGTGTGTGGGCGGGCGGGCGGGCGGGCGGGCGGGCACGGTCTGTCTGCTCGCGTGACCCAGATCAGGGTACAGTTGCTGCATGCGAAATTAGATGTGATGTTCGGTAGGCCGGAGATGACGAGTGACGAAAACAAGTCTGGTAATGTCAAGGACGTATTTCATCAGGGTGGGTGATCTTTGCACCCATGAGGCACACACACACACACACGCACACACACACACACACACTCCCAGTGCCAG
The DNA here is from genome assembly GCF_900880675.1 of Sparus aurata. NCBI lineage: Eukaryota > Metazoa > Chordata > Actinopteri > Spariformes > Sparidae > Sparus > Sparus aurata. The sequence goes on along the minus strand of NC_044210.1, from coordinate 6,637,385 downwards.
ATAAACTGAAAGCTGAACATGCTGCGGCTCCAAGGTTACTCTACTTTACAGCAAAAATCCCCCTCAAATACTCGCCTATCACACACTCACATGTCTTCATTTCATCTCACACTGACAGTGGGAGGAAAATATCACCCTGGGAACGCCGTTCGGGGATGATTGAGTGCGCTTATATTTCCTTTTCTAAGACGCTGCAAAGTTTAGTTAACGCCTCCTCCCCGTGATTACAATCATTCCACATACAATGATGTTGCCTCAAAATATATGCTCGGGATCCCCTTGGCGGACGTGAAAGTGATTAAGCGGTGGTTTTATTCCCCGAAGTGCTAAATTATCGTTGCAACTCTGATTGGATAATGAAGTGTTTTTTTTTTTTTCGCGTGGAAAAGCGGCCCCAGAGAGCTGGCAGAGAGCGAGGTAAGCTAGTTTATGTATGTGTCTGTGTGTGTGTGTGTGTGTTAGCGGAGGCACTCGGGGGATAAATCCGAGGCGCGCAGCATCTGTGGGGTTTATATGCCGCAGCTGCGAGGGAGGAATGTGACGAGGCGGATTCGGAGGACGCTCAGGTGTGCATGTAAAAATATCCCACGTATCCAGCGATCTTTGTGCGGCGTTTGAATCCTTTAAGCCGGGCAGTGAATGAAAGTTTTTCCCATGTTTACAACATCTAGTTTATTTATTTGGTTTCACTGCAACAGCCTGCTTTTTTTCAGCCCGACCACCGGAATAAGTGTCCGCAATATCCGTCTCTGAGTGTCCATTTTGTGAGAACCCTGTGCTTGTGTTCTGGTTGGGTTTCACCACCAAAACCGTTTGGTTAGGGCTGGAAAAAGTTCACGATTTGGCTTAAAATACCTGTTTTTATCGCCAAACAAAAACGCCATCTGGAAATCACTCTGACAGATGTTGAAACACAGACTGAACTGTGGTCACTGGCTTGGCAGCCTCGTCCTCCAGGTCAAAAACATGTGACGTGAACATGATGTGACAGAAATGTCAATATGGTGCGTAACCTTTGAAGCATAAAGTATGTTAAAAGTGGACTTCATGTGGACAAAACCCAGTGAAGTGCCCTACACCACAACTTTCTGCGAGGGTGCCCCCTTTTTTATTTCGCCCCTGCCCCTCAATCATCCTGAGTTCCGCCGCTGATGTTTTAATTTTTTGTTTTTTTATTCCGATAGTAAGTTTTTACTATTTTCCAGATACTTTATATTAGAAAATGTGTGAAACATGATGACTTTTGCGGAAAAAACTAATAAAATATTTTGAGTGCAAGAAAATTAGGATTTTATGTCTGAATTTTAAAACCCTGCTTCCAAAAAGAAAAGGAATTTGACACCATGTCAAACAAATATGAACAAAATGCAACCATTGCTAACAAAACAGTTTCAGCCTAATGTAGTGATATCCTTTACACAATCATGCCTTTCACTAAATGGTAAACTTGCCTCATGCCTGTCTGAGTCTTTTGAGGATCCCTTTTTCATACCAATCATGACACTACCACCTGTTTCCAATGAATCTGTTTACCTACATTTACAGCACAGTATGTATATGTTCACAAAAATGAAGTTGACGCATAACATAGTCACTGAATACATTAATATATTGTCTATGTGCTGTTTTCAAGTCACTTTATGTCAGAAAGGACTGGCAAATCATCACACAGCATGCCAACTGCTTTGGGAATCGAGGCTGACAGAAATAACGTGGTCTGTTAGGGATGGTTTTGCAAAGTGGCGATGGAGCTAGCCGGGAATTATGTTTTCTCAAGGAACACGAGTCTTTGCACATGTGACCTGAGTTTATCCTCAGCATGCCTGCAATGACCCTGCCTCCCAGGGCACCTTGTTTTTCATAACACCTTACACATGGGAATCTCTGGAATATGCTTACAATTACACATTTGTGTCGTACCCTCTGCGTTTTTTTCAGCACGAACGATGAGAGCAAAAGTGAGACGTGACGTGATCTGAAGTGAAGGAATGTCGAAAAACATCATGATATTGAACTCTCGGGGCCTCTCCACTGGCTGATGTTCCGAAAATGATGTGATGTGACTTTTAAACCTGCCGGTCGGCGGCAGTTTCATTAAGACCCTAGATGCATATCAAACAGCTGCGACATATCTCTGAACGTGTAATATGGAGGGGGAAATAATGAAAAACGAGCTGTGTCTGATACCTGTGAAATGTTGTTCATCAGGCGGCGCTCTCAGAGAATTAGTGATTACTTTCCTCCAGACGGAAAAACTGTGAAAGGTCATGTTTTATCAGAGATTCAAACGTCTTTTGCAGCGCCTCGCGGAATAACAAGTTGGTTATTGCAGGATTACTGAGGTATAATTTGAAAAATGCAGCACGTTGTCACTCCTGACTTGTCAAAATTCGGCAGCTTGGTCAGTTGCGTTCAGCTTCATACTGTGACACTCTAGCTACTGAGGAAGAATGAAGGCTCTGTGGTAAATTTGGCAACGATAGTTTACTGACAACTTCCAGTTAGACTTTCAAAATTAACAATGCTGACAAACAGTTTGCATAGTGTCGCAAATGGTCATTTTTAACGTAAATAATATAGTCAAACAGTCGCTTGGTTAGGGTTAGGTAAAATAAGCAACTTGGTTAGGATTAGGTAAAATAAGCGACGTGGTTAGGGTTAGGAAAAAAACAACTTGGTTAGGTTTAGGCAAAATGAAGTACTTGCTTAGGGTTAAGAAAAATTAAATACTTTGTTATGGTTAGGTAAAACTAAATATTTGGTTAGGTTTAGGAAAAAAAGGTTGGGTTCGTCAAAATGATCTACTCGGTTAAGGTTAGGCAAAATAAAGGTCTTGGCAAGCATAAGGAGAAAGGAATTAAGTTAGTGATGTAACTCACGTGACGTCACTAGGGTAATTTCCTTAACATCGGTCACCTTTTTACGTATGTTCACTCATATCACGTAGCTTAAAAACACATTTCTCTTTAAGCTTGGTGAACAATGGGATGTAAACCCTTGTCTCAAGAGGGAAAATCCTGTGAATGACCTTCCCAGCCACCCTCTGGCTCAGACCTTCTTGCTCATTATACTACTGCACAGGAAGTGGAGCTGGAGGAGTGACTACAGCGTCAGTGGAGGGCCACTGACCAGGCTGCCGTATCCGACACATTAGCAGCGAGGCTGAAATACGGTGCGCGATGCAACTTACTGCAACTTGCCTTAACAAGATGTATTGCATATGACACAGGAAGCCAGCGCCGGGGCCTTCTCAGCACGCATTTGGTCGAGCAAAATCTGTTGTTACACTGGAACGTTTTTCTTTTTTATCTCTAGCATTAAAGTTAGAAGTGTGCAGTCCAGCGCGGACAATGATAGCATAATCATAGTTCACATGTTAAGTTTCGGGCAATACCGCACTTGATTTGTAAAGCAGTCTACTGTAAAGACTCCTGACAAGTGTCGGGGGGGAAGAAAAGTTTGAGGAGCTACTTATCCTCTCCACAGGACAACACAAGCTGCCAAGTCTCGCTGAACCGATTGTGCTCATTGTCACGAGTCTCCATGGCAACGTTGTGCACTCTCGTCTCATTCGGCTGGTGATTAAAGAACGCACTGGGGTGAATAAAATGAACTGAACTGGAGTGGAAACAGGCGGATGACAAGAGGGAAAGGGAAGAAGAGGAAGAAGAAGAAGAAAAAAGTATTCCAGTCTGTCTTTGTCCTTTTTCTTGAAGGATGTTTAGATAGCAATTAGCGGTTTCGCCCCCCGAGCGTCTGAAGTGGGAGGGTGCCGACGCTTTGAAGATCAAATTAACCAATTAGGGAGAGATAAGGGTCTCATGAGTTACACCTCCCAATTTTAGCATGTAAGCTACACGCTGGTGGGGGTTGGGGGGGTGGCGACGTAGGTGGCAGCATCCAGCGACAGAGGCCCTTCTCCACAACGCTCAAGCAGCTCCTTGGGTTTATATTAAGAGCAAAAGACTTAAACAAACCGACAGTGCAAAAATCCCGCACAGGAAAAAAGCACTGACAATTACTGCCTTTGCTATATTTATCTGCATGGTTCCCACAGTCAGTCTTCAGGTTTAAAGAGGGGAGAAAAAAAAACAAAAAAAAAACAGAGCTAAGATGCTGTTCTCAAGCCCGCCCAGGCTGACAATGCGGCTCATACGTGTCAAGGGAAACAGGAAAAGAAACAGCAACTACTCTATTGTTGCTATATCGGTCTGCATCGTGACAGCTACAAAACAAACGCCAGACAAAAGCCGTTTTGTCCTTCCATGTCACTGTTTGTCAGAGCCGATGGAGGAAATGACAAACTGCAGACTTGAATTCAACTTTTTTTCTATGGATAGGTGAAACTTTAATTCAACCCTCAAAGTCCAGAACAGTTTTTTTTGGGGGGGGGAGGTGGGCGTGATTCTCCTGTAGGGCTCTACTTTATTTTGTTGATCCTATCTTATTGGAGCAGTCAGCAACAAGTTCCAACACTTGGTTTTATTGAGGGGAACCTCAAGTTTGGCTCATTTAAAGTCCCATTTTCGCATTTCTTTATCTGAGAGTGGAAGAATTCAGTCAAAATGTAGTGGATTTTTTTTATGAAACGTGGCTAAGAAAGTTTAGTTTCTTTCTTTAAAAAGATGTACTTGAATGTTTTCGTCTTCCAAGTTAATTTTGGGTGAAATCCTGAACTGACCATGTAGATGTGTCCAAAAAAAACTTGAGCGAGTTCATAAAATGGCTATTAAACTACAAAAACTACAAAAGGGAAATATCTTATCAGCTAAACTTCAACAAAAAAGTAGATGCTACATCAATCACCCGTTGGCACAGAAGAAAAAAAACGACGTGGCTTTCCTCGACGAATCAAGTCTGCAGAACGTGATGATGTAATTGCGTGCACCCCGGAGCCCCTGAGTGAACTTAAAGCACGAGAAACTCTACTTTTACACAAGTCTTTAAAGCATGTGGACGGGATTAGTGGTTCAAGAGTTATTAAACCTTTCAGAACAATAGCTATTTTTGGCGGCCGGCAGCTGTCTTGGTCTTTGAGGCCTCGAGAACAAAGCGCCGAATATGAAATATATCTCTCCCAACACTTGGAAACTGTCTCATCTGTGCCGGGAGACAAGGCAGAGCTGCAAGATACGCTGACGACTGTCATAAACTAGGTGAAACAAGCTCTGCACTTAATGTTTTCCCAAGCGTGAATGTTTAAAAGAATGCCAATAAAGTTCGTCTGGATCCGTTTGATTTCCAGTCACGGTCGGCCGCATTTGAGCATTTTGTTCGACGCTTTAAAGTTTTAGCGCAAAAAAAATGTGTTTTTTTCTAGTGCTTAAACTCGCACATGCTTCGCTTTAATGCATTTAGCTTCGGTCAAAGCTACACTCATCATCCCAGTCATGCCACTGCAGCCTCCCTCCCTTGAGTTTTTCCCCTATTGTCTCGCACATCAAACACCGAAACCTGGATTTTCCTCGATCCCCGTGACCCAGAGCAGGTGAGAAGGATCAGCAGCAGCAGCAGCAGAGGCGGCGGTGGCACCGAAGCTCGCGGTTGCCAGCTGTCGCACACACGCTCCAGCACGCACGGAGCGAGCGCCGGCACGCACACGGACCTCCCGAACACGCCTCGGCACACAGGAGATGCTGTGAAATTGAATAACCCGACCTCTGAGAGGGCTCGTGCAAACACAGTTGATCAAATCGGAACGGATGAAGTGTGTAGGAAAGCGCCCATGTGGATGTATAAACATAATGTAACACACAGACACACACACAAACACAATGTTGGCGGCGGTGGGGGGGGGGGGGGGAGTGTCCACTCTCCCCCGAGCTGTTAGATCAACACTGTCAAACTTCCTCCCTTCTTAAGTGCCATAATGTTTGGGACCTTCTATATCACGCTCAAACACACACTTCCAGCACTCAAGTACACACACATTTTTTTTTTTTTTAACGCATCCCTCAAGGCACCGTCTCCTGTCTTTATGCGTCTTGGGCTTTAAGCAAACCAACCAAAAAAAAAAAAACACACACACACACACACACACACACACACACACACACACAGCGGCTCTCTTTGAAAATTGGGTCACACGAAACAGACTCTCAAATGCGACGTAACCCCACCACACCGCCGCACACGTCGCACGGTTTTTTCAACGCACTTCTGCGGTCAGTATTCAGAAGTGTCACAGTCGGCGCCTCCTTAAGTTTTATGCACATTTTAGGGGCCCCGAGCGAACGAGAGAATTAAAGTTCCCCGTGAGGCCGAAGTTGACAATAACTGACACATTCATAGTCGTGCCGACCCCCCCCCCCCCCCGACACACACACACACACACACACACACACACACACACACACACAGTGGAAAAACACCACTCTCTGTTAGAAAATGTAAATTCAGCAGCAAGTTTTTCCTCCTTGATACAGATGGCTCCACGGCACCCATTGGCTGCGTCCCCTAAGCCACCGCTCTATCATTATCATTCCAGTAATGCTGGCAACTCGGCGCTTCCACCTCTCATTTCCACTGAGAGTACAGTCTGAGCCCGGATTGGAAGGGGTGAAAGCATGCGGGAATCCCCCCGGGGTGGGGGGACTCGCAGACTTAAGTAAACTAAGGAGAACAAACTCCCTCAGAGAGAGAGGCCCCCTTTATACAGTAAGCATCAAGAAAACAAAACAAGCTTGCTCACTCCCTCCTCTTCCTCCTCCTCCTCCACCTCCTCCTCTCTGTCTCTCTTACCTTCCACATGATTAAAATCCCATCATCCACAGACAAAGTGAAAAAAGAGAGGAAGAGAAAGAGAGAGAGCGGTGGCGTGGGGGGGGGGAGAACGGAGGGCTATCCTCGGCTCTCTCTCTCCTCTGTCGGCGTTGTCGGCGGAGGCAGCGGCGGGCAGCGAACTTGGGAGTCAGCGAGGATGTGGATGTGTCTCCGTGGCTGTGTCATCACCTCTCATGACATGTTTCCTCCCCCTGCCTGTGTAAGCCTTTCCATCCTGACCCAGCAGAGAGAGAGAGAGAGAGAGGGAGAGGGAGAGAGAGGGAGAGCAGGGACAAACTGGTGCACCGCCCCCCTCTCTGTATCCCCTCCCTCTCCTCTGTCCATCCCCTCCCTCGCTCTGTTTCCCTGTTTTCAAATCTGCCAGTGGGCTTGCCCCTGCCTCTAAGCAGGCCAATCAGTGAACCCGTGGGGGGCGGAGCCTGGGCCGGGCCAGGCGCCGAGGCAGAGTTTTGCAGTCAGATGTGTCAGTCTGTGAGTGTGCGCACGTCTGCTTGTCCGGGCTCATATGCCGGCTCGCATGCAAACTGGGATGCGGACGTGCTCGTGTACACAAGCAGGCCGTCCGAGGCAAAGTTAGGTTTTCCTTTCAGCGGGAGGAGCGCACCGCCACCACAATCCCTTTAACTTTCAAAACTCAAACTAATCTGACGTTTAATTCACAAAAAAAAAAGTGCCTACCAGTGCCTAAAAGTAGTCACATCACACTTAGAACTGAAGACTGCGCGACCGACAGTGGATATGACACAAATCATAGTCTTTGTAAACTTGTCTTCCCAAAATATGATAAAAACGTACTCTTGTTTTTTAAAATAGATTCTCTACATCCAGCATAAACAAATAAAAGACAGCCTTGTTAAGATGCAGTGACATTGGACTTGTGTCTTGCGAATATTCTCTTCTCCGTCTCCAATCCACGTCAGCAGAAGCCAGTGTAGCTGACTGATTTAAGCATGGGTTTCCTGCTCTGGCACAACCTCCTTCTCACTCTGCTAAGCAGTTAGTTATTACAGTAATTGGAACGGCGACATCCACGTTTTAGAGATGACAGAGGGACAATTTCATTTGATACTGATACTAGTGAACAAAAAGGCTTATGTGATCACATCTTGAATGGGCAGGTAATAATAATACCCTGGGAAGGTTAGAAATTACCCGCACTGTTACAGCTCACACTGCTAATTTAGCGTAAAGCAGTTGATCAGCACAATTGGCTATTGTCTGTCAGGCTGACAAACGGATGACCGCAGTCGGAGTCTGCGTTTTGGCATTTCTAATCGTGACACCACTGGATGTCATTAAGGAGAACTCAGGACAAATTCCAGCTGTGTTTGTGGTAACCAAAGCTGGATATTCTTTACAGGAAGTCTGGCCATCTCTAGCTATTTGTGGTGAGGGAAACTGGGTATTCTTCACAGGAATTCCTGACGTCCTAACCTTAACCAACTGTTTTTTCGTGCCCGCACCTAACCAGAGCATAAGCGCAGCATTGCGACAAGACAGAAATAGAAAACTGAACCTAAAGCAAATGTAATGTAATGCAACTTAAAGAAACGTGAAAGCTTGAACTTCTTTGTGTTTCTGCAGAAACGTACTTTGCTAACCTTTATTCTGGCCATTGCGTCGGTGCCAGAAGTGTTAAGATCCATAACTTCAATTGTGTTGATGTCAGATGTCACAATTCCAGAAACAACAAGTCTTATGTACGACTGGTAAGACTCATTTGAAGGGTCAGCTGTGTCTGATTGGCATTAGTGCCTGAAAAACAAACGAAGATGGACGCGTCGGAATCTTCAACGCCGATCGTGTAAGACGTGAACTGCAAAGGAGAACCAATTGGAATTCATTGATAAGCTAACTAGGAACTGGAAACACAGGTGTGATGAGTATGACTTGGATATCGAGACAACAGGTACACATAGAGAAAGAGATGCCCTTACATTAGGGCAAACACCATCAACAGCCATTTATAATGAAACAATTGTCGAAATCAAGGCCACTGTATGTGAATTTACGGTATATAATTCTTCATGAGTCTCCTCTCTGTAACCATGACAGATCCTCAGTGAGCACTCCAGCCCCTCTGTAATTTTTTAATGTCTCCCTGCTGTCTCTTCCTCTACCTTGAAACTTCAGCTGTTTTGGCCGCAACCCATAAAAAACAGCCTACTTTTTTTTTTCCTTTTTTTTATGCGGCCCACAAGGAAAGCAGCTTAAATTAATCTCCGAGATGCAAGTCAGTGATTTAGCCCTCCCACACAAGGCACGCTGGCCCGCCGTGACTGCAGTCTTTGATTGGAAGTCCTCCGCGTTCATCGGCTGTCTCGTAAACTGCGCCTCTCCATCACGTCTGATTCACCGCGGACGATGCTCTTAATCCTGGCAATTGTGCGTATCGGAAGGCATTATAAAGCTTCCCCCCCCCCCCCCGAGGAAAAAAGGGAAAATCATCAGCCCCAAATCATTACTCAAACTCTGCAGTCCATGTGTTGTGAAAGCTTTGAATGCCCGGAGCTTATTGGTAGCTAGATCCCAAATAATCCCCTAACATTTTGCCCCCAGGCGAGTGAGTCTTGTACTTGGAAGTGTAGAACATGGTTTTCTTACTGCGGAAAAGGCCTATGGGTTTAATACAGTGCCCGTGTTCCAGGATTGCAGGATCGTAGACAGAAACTATTTGTTTGGGTCTGATAAGTTCCAGAAAGCATGTCCAGAAGCAAATGCGCCACTGAAATGCAAAACTCTGACCGAGATTCCAGAGATTGGGGGGGGGGGGGGTTGGAATTCCTGTAAGGTCAATTAAGATGTGCTTTAGAGAATTCAGCGGATTGTTCTGAAACAAAAGCTTCTTCCTGAATATTAAAAACAACTCACAAATTCCAATGATCTTTGAGATAAGTTACATCCAAACAAATAGATATAGTGTGGCATTGTGTGGAGCACTGTTGCCCAATCCCAATCCCAGTGGCCCCCTTATGGCTTGAAGCCCTGATCCCTTACATACTTTGTTGACACCACCTGGTAAGTGTTGCAGAGAGGCTGCAAGGGCCTGAATGGTATCAGTGGAGACGGGACAGCGATGTCAGGCTTTTTATTTTCCGTCCTAAAATATACAATCATAAAAAACACACTAATATAAACATGTTCAGTTAAAGGATTAAAGGTTATTAACCCATTGGTAGTCCCGTGTTTAACGTACGGAAGACTTCCAGAGTCATGGAAAGTGGCCATCAATGGCTCAAAATGTGTGCGAGGGAGCCCTCATGCCCTTGATGGTTATGACTGGGGAAGCCCAAAGACTGACTGGGAACGCGCCTCAAAGTCTGTGAGTCTGAGTGTGGACACTGGGATTGGGCCAGTAACTGCTGTGATTGGCTTTGACTGAATGAATGAATGATAATGAGGCAGACATGCATTAAGACATGAAAAAAAAGAAAAAAACAGAAATGAGAAAGTAGTTCATATAAATAAATGGGGTGTGGGTGGGGATTCTTTAAACAGTAAATAAATAAAGCAAAATAATATCTAAAATAACAGAATAAAATAATCATCACATTTTATTCAATAATGAATCTATTATTTTACAATTTTTTGTGTACTTGATGGCATTTAATTTTTAATTATTGAACTACATTTAAATTTTTCCATTTTTAAAAGTTACAGACTTTGTTTGCAGTGCCACTAAATGTGTAGGGAGGGGGTATCAGAATGTGTTCAACCATCCAACAATCTCTTTAATTATCTTCTATTTTTTTTGGCAGTTCTAGTCCTCCATAGAATTTTTCCAAGAATTGCTTGGACCCTCAAACAATCTCTTTGATTATTCCAATTTTGGCAGATTAGGTCCTACATAGGATTGTGGGTACCGTGCCCACAACATGTTCATGCGCACTACTTGGATGTGTGTGCTCTTCTGAGGATTGTGGCTGTGTGTTTTCTGGCGGCTGGAGCGGGATCAGTCGAGGTGAGGCTGCTGCTAAAGAATGCTGCTCTGGAGAAGGGACAGGTTTCCATCTCGGGTCAGCTGTCGGCGAAAGCAAGACCGCTAGCTTTTCCCGACAAAAGGCATTTCTTCAGCACGGCGAGAAGAGAAACAGAGGCGCACACATACTTACAGAAAAAAAGATATGCGTCTTGTATTTTTACACTTAGAATAGACATGGCTTGAGTTGTGAAATTGGAAAGCGCCTCGTGGCCGAGGGTTATACTTTCATCAAGCAACACTCACCACTGTGAAGGCTCACAGGGCAGCTAGGGCAGATTAAAAGTATAAAGGCACAGGTCTGCTCAAAAAGAAGAAAGTTAAAGTAAAGCCATATGAGAAGAAATATGATGCATGTCTCTATCAGGGCAGTGATACAGTTGGATGCGGCTACATATCCAAAATTCTACAATTCACTCCAGAACAATATGGAAGGATGAAAAGCATTACAAGTAAAAGGAAAAGTACATATTTTTCGATTTTGGGGTGAACGATCCCTTTTTTAAAAGTCAGTTTAGTTTCCTTTTTATCCAAGTTTTACCTCGAGGGAGTCAGTTGAGGAGCACACAGGATGTCACAATGTAAACAGAGTTGTTGTATTAGCTGCTCTTTGCTTATTTATTTATTGATTTTTTTCGCCTTGGATTTGATCCAACAGCACTCTTCAGAATTAAAGCCTCTTCATTCATTCAAGCTCCTCGGAGGCAGCAGCTGGAGCCGCCGAGTGTCCTCTAACTCCGACACCGCAAAGTCAAACGGCTGTTTTTCACCTTGAACTATAATGTTCCCGCCTCGCCCCCCCCGGGTGATATTTCAGTTGCGCTTGAAATGACACTGTGCAAGTAGAGATAGAGGAAATTGAGTTCAGGCGCAGCGGACACGTAAGATCTGTTAAAGTCGACTGTGATTCAAGGTGGGTGGCAACGGGTGACGTCGGATATAACAATGTACAAAACTGTGAGGACAGTCGAAACTTTGAAGTGAAGCCGAGAGGTTGGACAGAGGCGCATTCAGAAGCAGTTTTTGTGTCTGTTCTTGGTATTTATCAAGGCCGCGGTTTTGTGCTCTTTACCGCACCAGAGACCTGAAGTGATCGCTCCTTATTTGGCGTGCTTTGTAAAATCAAGGACGAGACGTGGAAAGAAGATGTGACTAAAAATCTCACTCTTGAAACTTAAAATCAACATCTCTTTGCTTCACGTTAGCTGCTACATCACTCTGTGAAATGTAGGGGGTGGGGGGGGGGGGGGGGGGTCCACTCTTCCCATGACAGCTCTCTAAATTCAAGTAAAGTCGGCCTCCTCTGAGTTTAGAGAGGTCTTATTTTTAACGACCAGGAATGAGCGGAATGCGGCGGGGTTGGTCTCCCCTCTCGGGGGCGAGACCATTACGGGGGGATAAAGCACGACAGGGTTATGACCGGGACCTTTCAGAGGGCACCAGCGCCGTGGGTAGCCGGGGATTTGTGGGGCTTATAACACACATATGTTCATGTGAACACGTGACCCCCCCCCCCCCCCCCCCCCCCCCCAACACTCCTAAATGGGTCCAAGCCAACCACCCAGGTAAAGTAGATGCAAAAAGACGCATTTCGCTGGAGGCCTCCAGGCGAGCCAGCATCCTTTGATCCGAACAAACCACATGACTTCCATCGGCATATTATCTTCCAGAGGCATCTTTATGGCCGAGATATACAGCTTCTTAATTCCTCCCCCGTCATCGATCGCTATCTCGAACACTACATTAGATATGCATTCATATTGCATGAGTCATGGGAGGCTGGGAGACAGTCCGCGGAGCAGCTCTTGCATACATTTACCTCTGAGTGTCTCTCACCTCGGCCCCCGCCGAAAAACTTCCGTGACCTTTTGCAAACATCTCGGTCGTCACAGCCAAGGGCCTTTTTTTTGAAAATGCCAAACACATTTACCCCCGAACTGACCTCTCGCCTTCTAAGTGGGTTCACATGCGGGCGGTAAAGCGCTGGTTTCAATCAGGGAGGGGACGATGTACAGCTGGTACGGGGCCGGGCTGAGACACAACAGCTGCTTTTAAGCACAGTTTGGGATTAGAACAGAAGTTGTTGCTTTCAGCGACGCCGATCCTTTTTTTGTGTTTTTTATTTAAAGGAGATTCGGGTTGCAGAGGCTGTGAGCTATCTCCCCCTGTCGAGTGACCTCGGCGAATGAGCCGATCTAATCAGAGAAGCTAATACACAGAAAAGCCCGAAAAACGGATTTAAGAGAGGAGGAGAGGGAGCAAGGGAGACAGACAGATTAAGAGATAGAGAGGGATTGGGGTGTGTGGGAGGGGGAGGGGGGAGCAGGAGATAAAGAAGTCGAGGTGATAAACATTAACTGTGGCTGCTCTATTTCATCTGAAAAAGTTTTTGTTTGGGTGCGCAGCAGAGGTGGAATTATGTCGCACATGTGCGAGTCACAAGTTACTGTGGTGAGAATCAAGCAGGTCCTGCTACGAGTGGGATCATAGAGAACTTGACGTTTGAACCGCCAGTCGGTTAGCTGAAAAGACACATTGGCGAACCTTTCTTTGTGGGTTTTGAAGTTACGGATGGAGTTGGATGTTGGATGGCGGTCGTGTCATTGATTTTTGAGTGGAAAATCTTTATTGATGTTTGACTGTCCTCCTTACCTATACCGTATTTGCTGTTTTAATGCTGCTGGGCTATGGATTTCTTTGCAAAGGACTAGGTCGGACTGTACATTCTTGAGTGCCCTGTCTTAGCAGCAGTAGCTTACGTTAGTTTGGAAATTTTGAAATTCCACGGTGCCCCTTTAACCTTCAAGTCTCAAGCTAGTCTCAACTTAGACCAAGAATCAACCCAATCATGTTTCAAAAACAGAACAGAACTTCACCGTAATTCCATTAGAGCCTCAGTCAACGCTCAAGAATGGTACGCAGTAAAGGAGAAAATCAGGAGTGGAACTAAAACTGACATCTGCATGACTGTGTACTTTTCTTCCTCCTGAGCTGACCCTTTAAATGTGTCCACTAAGATAGCCCCAAAAGAGACTCGCTGCCATCACGCATTTACACATCAACGGACAACAGAAATGATAATTCCCAAGGTGTGTGTGCGATCATGTCCGTCCGCGTTTGCGAGCTGACAGTACAACCTGACAAACATCCCCTCAGGTGCTTCAAGAGCGGGGCACGAAACGCTGTGCAACACTACTTCAAACGTCGCCGTGAGTCAGAGGATCAAGCCGAGGTCAGCCGATCGACGGAAATATTTTGATCCGCCGCTGTTCGTGAATGTCTTAACAAGGAGCGTGAGGCGGCCGAGGTCAGAGTGAGTCATGATAAACTCTGAATCAACAGCGGTCGTGAGCGTCCTCTCAGCCGTGACATCAAGGCGGATGCGATAAAAACAACGACCATCCAGGACGATGAAGACAGAAAGCGCCTCGCCTTTTCAGATTTCAGATAAAGTCGAGCGCCTTGGTAGCGCTTTTCTGCATTATGCATGCACACACACGCACACACACACACACACACACATATCGAGATCCATTGCCTGAATTTGACACATTCGCCGGCAGCTAAGCAGCTCAAGGTCATCCTCTGTCACACCAAAGAAACTCACTGCGGCTTCATCTGAGCTAATGCAAATATGCCCATTCAGAGTCGAGCGAGTAAATGCCCAAAAGCACACAAACCCATGCATGCAAGGGCACACACACACGAACACACACACACACACGTGAAAATACTAATAACGTAAACACATACGCACAGATGGACACACGCATAAGCATATACAAGTGTCAGGCGGCATCATCATTAGCTGTCAGCCGGCCCAATGTGTCCTCAAACTGTCACGGAGGAGGAGCCACGTCCTCGCTGCTCGCCCTCAACCCAAAGCAACACCAGCTGGCACACTACGACAACACCATAATCATATGGCAACAACACATGATCATCAAGAATGAGTCCAAATCCTGAAAAAGCTATCCAAAAACACACGCCTGCATTAGCATAAGAGACATCTTTAAAATAAACACACTTGTCAGGAGGCTATGAGGGGGAAGACGACGGCAGGATAGTTTGATTTAAGGTCAGTTTTTAGGCTTTCAGAGTTGACATAAGCATATATTTCAGTTTTGATTGACAGCCTTTAAAGGTCAAATACTCACAGTCGGGGTTGGTGTTGACCTGGGAATGACACTCAACAATCAACAAAGGTTTCTCCAGAATCACTCGCAGCAGGCCAGCCCGGCTATCCAAACAAAGAACAGAGAAGCTCCAATTACGGCGACGAGTTAAACAAGCGCAGGGCTTTCATGCAGGAGACCTCTGTTTGCGTCCAGTGTTAGGCCAAAAACCAGCGGTGAGAAATTATGTGATGTAGCTGCAGTTACTTCCATAACGTGGTACATTCGTAACTCGTGATCAGAAACGTCATTATTTTAACCAAAGCAGTGTTTTTCTCAACTGATCCATGGAGTTGTTGTGCCTCAACCCAACCAAGTAATTTGAATGCTTAAACCCAACCGAGTAGTTTTAATTCCTAAACCTAACCAAGCAGTTTAAATATCGAAACTCAATCGAGTAGTTTAAATGCCTAAACTTAAACAAATAGTTTGACTGCCTAAACCTAACTGAGTTATATATATCATTTAGAGAGTCACTGTTAATCGACCTATTCAGTCAGTGTGAGCATGTGTTTGACTTTAAGGTTAAACTAGAACTATACAGGAAGTCAGGAAATGCAGGAATTCCAGTCACTAAACTGGGTATTGAAACTCTTTATCTTCAGCTTCTGATTTTAAAAGGGCTACTTGTGAATAGGCAGAATTGAATATTTGAATTGCCAACTGTGCAGTTCCTTTGCTTTAAGTGTTTTTTAGCTCCTTTCAGCTCATTGTTTTGTACCGAAGCACATCTGAACAGTGATGCGACTGCTTACCTTTGCATAACAAGTGAACTACATTGTGACCACGAGTCTCTGAACTGATCTAAACTGAACGACATGATTCAAATCAGCAAAGTGAGCAAGTAAACAATCGTTTGCTTAGATACATGACCCCATGACAACATCATAAAGTCATAATGTTATTGTTGCTAAAGCGTGTTACACCGCACCATGGCCAGAAGAACTTCATCTCAATGCAAGTGACAAATGTACACTACAATTGGATCTCAAGGTCCTTAGCAACTGGTGAAAGTGTCACCTGTTGACCCTTGGGACATATCATAATAACTTCCCATGTTATTCCTCAAACTGTATAAAGGCTCCAACCAATGCTAACGCTCTGTATCGAGGTCAACAAAGCTGGGAAAATTGTGACCAGACTTTGATGTGCACTGAAGCATCGAAATGGGGCCATCCTAATGAATCACTCAGGATGTTACTGACTCATGAAATCACATATTCAAATTAAAGCTACGTATGTATTTAAAATGTGAAAAAGTGGCGAGAGGATTTAACCTGTATTAACCTGTGATAGCTTCTCCAGTTCTGCTCAATCGAGATCAAGATTGAAGTCTTGAAGGTCTAAAAAGAGACAGGCGCCCGTCGACTGCATATACTAAAGTCAGTGTATCATGCATCACTTCATCGGCGCTTCAACCGGCTCTCAGGCGGTCACTGTCACACACGGCTGAGTTCGTCGCCAAGCTAATGTGCTAATTCAGGCGTCACTGCATTATCTATTTAAATTCTCGCAGTGTTAAGTGCAGTATATCTGCCATCTTGCACCGGGTGCAATAAGGGTGTGATGAGGCATGGAAATTCTCTTCACTTCTTCTTTGGAGCCCAGGGTAGTAGCTAATCTAATATAGGGTTTAAAATATATTGGAGTTCATGGCACAAAGGCAGCCTGGTCACCAGCTGTGAACACTCTGCAAACTGATCACACCTTTACATGTGTATCTGCCATATGTGCCATATTGATTTCTTCCATTTCGACAATATGTATCATATCACATTCACATTACATGTGTATGGACCTCCGGATTTGGAGGGGAAGATGGGCTGTGTTGCAGGTGAGAATGGTGCCATCAAGGTTGTGTTTCATGCTAGCATGACACCAGTTGATACTTTTAAAGAGGTCCTTTTATGCTAATTTTCAGGTTCATACTTTTATTTGGGGATCCGAGTAAAGTAGATTTACTTTCAATATCAATTTTCACAAAACACATTTTTCTCCATTTAAGCTACAGAGTGAGATATCTCGCCGTTGTTCAATCTTTGGTGAGAGTTGCACGTGCGCATTACTTAACAGGCAAGATGTAGCCAATCAGAGTAGGAAGGTCATGCCGAGCAAAGTAGTGTGATCTAAAATAACGCCACTACAGCACTAGCAACTGTAGCAACATCTGCTGACTGACTGAAGTGTATGTATTTTATAATCAATATATAAAAATATATTTTTTATATAAAGCCTGTTACATAGTGATGCATGCAAGTTATGGAACTAAAGGTTCGACTCCAAACCAAGCGTGCAGTGCAGGAGCAGTGCTTTCTGCGGGAGAGAGTAGCTCCCTTCTGTGTGGACTTTAGGCTTTTTCACTTTTACATTCACAAAAATCCTACATAGCACAATCAAGGAAAGGCAAAAACCCAAAAAGCATAATATGACCTCTTTAAGGAGCCCTTCGGACAATTCCCAGATATGTCTGTTGTGACCAAAACAGGTATTTGAAGCTAAAACATGGATCTTTTTCTTTCGAGAGGTATTCATGCCTAATCTGACCAGATCATAGGCACAGCATTGTCACAAAATGAAACCCAAAGAACGTTAAGTTGCAACATATCCCTGGTTTGCAGAAATGCACATTTACACAATCGGGATCGGGTGGCGCAAATGACTATTAATCATTTTATCATCCTTATAATCTCCTGTTGGGTACAGTCATGCAACACACCGCTTTTCAAATTAAAATCCTAATTATGTGCGATGTCTAACTCTCCAATTAGTGAACGTAACTCTCCACAAAGAGCCGCTTGTATTGTGCACCCAATCACAATTTGTCCCTGGAAGTTGTATAACTGAAAAGTCCTCATTCCACTGGAAATGGAGGTCAAAACCGATTCATTTCAGTATAATCACAGCCCTGATATATAAAATCAGAAGCTCTTAACCCGTTGCTGGGATGAAAAACCAGCTCAAGTAGAAGTAATGTTTATAAGGCCGGGAAATAACAGCAATACTGAAAGTTACATGATGTCCCACACTTGTGACCTTTCATGATGAATCGCTCCTATAATGGCGCCAATGATTCAATCAGCCGAGCCTGAAACTGCTCCAGCTGAGACGCCGGTTCCTCCTGTGGTCACATAAATGCATTCATAATACCGTACCTCAGTTTGGGTACAAAATAACTTGCAGAGGTGATAGGGAACATGCAAGTTGTTATTTTAAAACCCCATACCGCTGCCTTCGATGAGCCTCCCTGCCGTGAAAAGAATTGACTTTTTCCCAGGTGTGCCGAATGACTGCGTGAAGCATGAATAAGTTATGAGTAAAAGTCAGGCTCCCCGACCTCCCATGCTCTCCTGACTGCAGTGTTGCGCAGTACTGCAATGCAATGTAATGCAATGGTTAATGCACTATAGTCCACCTGGAAGTAAGAAAATATTCTGATTTATGGGGCCTGCCATCACCTGTGACGGGGAGGGCGCACACACTCGCACATATAGTAGGAAGTGGGAACATCTTCCTTGGCTCGTAGTGAATGCATGTATCTTCTGCCGCCATGAGAAGAGGCAGAGATGCTAGCTTGGGATGCAGAGAGATATCGGAAGCTGGGGCATTAATCAGAGGGCATGCATTTTGTATGAAGGTGGGGAGGGGGCTTGGTACAGTGGGATGCCACTGTGACTACAGTATAAGACAGCGATGAATTATAAATGGAATAAATGATGGTCTCAGTGGGATCTTTGACGGTTTGAATTATTAATGAAGTTGTTTGGACTCAGGTGTGATTTTAAAAAATTCCAACAGATCCGTTTCGGTCGCTTTAGGGGCTTCTCAAAGATACAATCAATGATCCAGTTCGTCCAACCTTTAAAGAATCCAAATCAATCAAATTAAACTCTTCAGTGTTTCCTGTTTATGACTACACTTCAAGATCAGCTATTGAGCACTACACATAAAGAAGTGATTTTGAAGAGGAGCTTAAAGTTTCCTTTATACTCTCATTGATCTTTAAAAGCGTTTGACTGACAGAAATAGGGCAAACGGCTATCATCCCCTCTTTTGATGGATAACGATTGATGCAATGGCAATGCAATGCAAAATAATCTTCATGGCATGTGAACATGTGCATATGCAACCCTGCCTCAGAGAGCGGTGGTTCTCAGAATGGAGTTGAGTGTGTTCCGGGAAATTATTTATTGTCGTCATAATTCTATCAATAAGTAACACAATGTCAGAATGTATGATTGTTTGAGACGTGGGATTCATTCACGTCATGTAATCAAACATTTAAAAGCACGGTTCTTGGGGAACCCTGGGCTCTTCTTGATGTGAAAGATTGAGAACCGCTGTTCGAGAGATGACAATTTGTCACAGGTCACAGTCGCCCTTTGGTCATAGTTAGAGCAAGTTTTTGGTTAATGATATGAGGGTTAGTACGTTAAAAAACATCCTGTTTCATGCTACAGGTCACTGTCGATGGTGAGCGCGATGTTCCCCGAATCTACTCTCTGGAAAATGTGTGTTTATCTACTGCGAGGGCCAAAAAAAAGTTTAATCATGAATTGGTTGCACGACAAAATTCAGTATCAGTATTTTGTGACCTGGCATTGTTTTTTCAGCATGCTGATTGAAAATGCTATTTGCTGTTCGAAATCATAGTTATCATTGTCAGTTGTAGGATATAGGACGGGCATACGTCCGGAGTACGATTACAAATAATCTGAATTGCAAAAAGGCAAGATTTTGCATTTGAAAAGTGAGCTTTTTTTGCCATTATGACATTTATCTCTACCTGCTTATCCAGTGCAAGGTTGTCAGGGGATGAACCACTGATGGACCTGGGGGAGGGGTGGTTTTACCTCTTTGTTTGGCCCCTACCCCTCAAACATCCTGAGTCTGTCTTGTTGTTCTGGATAAAATATATCAACACTTTGTGGCGCAAGGCAAGCGATTTGAAAGGGGACCTTTTTTTACGCCAGTGTTGCAGGATCTGGGGTGTGTAAAAGAGGCAAATGGATGTGAAGGATTGTAAACCAAGAACACATTGCCAGTCCGTCAAATAGAACAAATGCACGCCAATTTAAATCTTCGGGTGATTGGAAAAAATAGGGGCTTGCTAAGGAAACTGAGCAGATATAAACAGACCTTGGATTTGAACCCAGGACCTTGACAGTTGCTAATCAAGCCATGTCTGATTTGAAATTGGTCAAAATTAAGTTTCATCTGTTTCAAACTCAGCCCACTTTTGATAGCAAATCTGGGTACTTAAGAAAATCAGTCGCTTGCAGATAGAAAAGCTCAAGAGGTTGATAAAAATATCTCAGTCACTTCTATTTAGGCAGGCAGACAGTCAGGCACACAGACAGGTAGTTGTTCCGGCCCACAGGGTTGCATGCCGGGGGACAAGCCTTCTTAAGGCGAATGACATTTGCTTTCAACATGGTTGCTTGCCCTCTCTACATGTCTTGTTTCTTTATCGAGCTCGAGCTGCTCCCTCAGGCAGAGCCGACACCTCGTCTCTATTCTTCTAACACCAGCACAGATAAACAGTGCCAGTCGCGCGCGCACACACACACACACACACACACACACACACACACACACACACACACACACACACACACACTGACCTCTGAGGTACGATCAATAAACCACCCACGGCAGTTTTCCAAAGCTTTCAAAGAGACACTGTGTGACTGTGCGCATACTTTGTGTGTGTTTCATTGCTGCTCTCCCAAACAAACAGGACGATCTGTAGGACCATTAGTGATATTGCATTACTCTCCTTGGAATGCACGGCTTTATACAATCTGAGCCACGGTAATCTGTTCGCACAAGGGAGTCCATTCTTAACCATGCGGCTGAAAAAAGAGAGAATCTCAGTGTTTTGTTCAAGTATTTGACCCTCCCCGCATCAGCCTCTCTCAAATGAAGCTGTAGATGCAGCAGCAGATGAAAAATGGTTCCATCGAACTGTGCTCAAGACGTTGACTGACTTGTTGCGCCACCTTATTGCACAGAAAAGAACATTTTTTTCACACTTTGAGCACAAATTTGTCAAAATCTGTGTTTGTGCTTTCTTGTACTTTGCCTAGATCCATCCACCTGACATGATGGTCACAATAAAATGTATCATACACCGAAATGTGGACTACACTCGACTAGGCTTACAGATGTGCGTTTTACGGTCACATATACTCAAGATAAAAGAAAAAGCAATGAGCAATTAACCAATAAAATCAGCACACTAACCTGAAATGCAAGAGAAGACGCCGTGAAAAAACAGTGCAGCAGTTTAAAAAGTGTGGTAAGAAGAGTTTGAACAAATCACTCATCAACAACCTGAAGAAAGAACACTAATTCTATGCCTATGGCAAAGGATAAAGTGTGTTTCTTTACGGATCTTGATTCCTGTGTCATAGTTTCAGTTTGTGGTTTTGTTATTTCCTGTTTTATTTGGAAGTTCATGTTTTGCTCGTCACTTCCTTCCTTTGTGTGATTTCCCGCCCTTTTTTCTCTGTGTTCACCTGTGTCCTATTAGTTAATCAGCCTTTGTGTATATAGTTTGCGTGCTCCTTGCCGTCTTTGTCGGTTTGTCTGTTGAGTTTCCCAGAGTCTGTTCCTCTTATTGTGTTTTACTGGCTTTTATCCCCAAATGTCATACCTGGTTTGTACCCTTGTCTTTTGATTTGATACTTGTTTTTTTGTTGGTTTTTTTTTTTGGTACTTTGCTTTTACTTTGTTTAGCTAGTTCTGTTAAACATTGTGTTGTCCATGTCAGCCTTGAGCTTCATCAGAAACTTAAAGCCTTTTCTCTCTCTTGGGATATTTTATGTTGGCGAGCTAGCCAAGTAATTTACAAAAAGATTCAACATTTCATGATTAACAATCTAGATAGAGCTGCCTATGCTCCTGGCAGAATGCCATGGAGGATTTACAGATAATAAAGCCATGCCTCAATCTACTCAGTAACGATTTTTGCTTGACTTAATCACTGAATTAAGAGTAGTTTCCGACGTCCTTATGGGAATGCGTATTGATCATTTGCAGTAAGTAATTTGGCCAGTGCAACCAAATTTGTGATGCAGTTGAATTATCCTCCAAGATATTGAGCTTAACTCGCCATTTAACATTGCATTGGGTGCAGTTTTGTTCAGACAGGGTGGTTTCTGAGTAACCCTGTTGACAAGACACATTCTTCTGTTCCTTTCGAGGAAAACATGGACAAACAGTCATAAAATCATCCGTCAGACTGCATTGCTTTGTTCAGACACGAATCCAATTGTTTTTTATAGCTGGTCATAAAGGCCGACTCGTCCACTTGTTATTTTACAAGCCTCTGCATTGGATTTGTCTTTGAACAATATAATCTTTTGTATTGGTTGTCTGGGTAATAATACAATTGTACATGCTGACTAAGACTGTTGTTTTTGAATTGGGAGCACTGGGTGCACCACAATGTTTAGATCTGTTTTTTGTAATTGGTGGCAACGCTGTGAGTGGTTGCAGAAAACCTCATTTGTCTCCAGTGCTTTGCTGAATTTTCGCTGTCCTTTTGTTAAAGAAATATTTGTTTTGGTTTGTTTTTGGTCTTTTAGTTTATTGGACTGAGACAAAGTTTGCTAGAAGTTTTGTTGTCACCCCCGAAACATACCATTGTAATCAGAAGGCGATCTGCGGTGGTATGAGCAAGGATGCCATCCCACTCGTTTGCAAAATTACCAAAACTGCATCCCAGTTGTCAGCCTGTCATCACTCTGGATCCCCCAGGAGGCTACCCCGGTCCAGGTCCAAACCGAGAGGATTTTCCCCTTCTCATTCCCAATGAGTTAGATACAGCAGCCTGGTCAGTGGCCATACCCTTCCGATTCTGACGCTAAAGTTCCCCTCTAGCATCACTTCTTGAATGATCCTCTTGTGCAGGAGTATAAAGTACGTAAAGTCTGAATCTTTTCTCATTACTGACTGCCTTCACTTGTTACCCATCCAGCATATCAGTTGTGTGACTGAAAGTTATTTCAACCCAAAGGGGGATCTTTACCTAAACCCAACATCGTAGTTTTGATGGCTAAACCCTAAACAAGTATTTTGTGTGCCTAAACCTATCCAAACTGCAGTGGTTTCACAAAAAAGTCCAAAAGTCATAAACTGTTTGTTTTGTGTTGATCACAGAGCCCTTTACGTGCAAAACCGATGCTAGAGTCAATATGAAGTACGACGAAAGGGGAGCTAAGAGTCAGAGAAGTAACCTTTTTAGAAGTAATTTCATATGCTGCGCTATAAAAAGAGCTACTTACTGGTGACAAGTGACACTTGTGTGCTGTAAGGTTTTGGTTACAAACCACAACCTTGGATCTGGAGAATCCGCTATAACAATACAGTAATGAAAGTGCACATAAATTATGTGACCACGCTTGTGATCTAACGACACTGCTCTCCCAGTTTATGAATTCTCCACGAGGACACATCGATCCAGACATTGACTTTGAGCTTCAGCTAATCAAAGAGCCAATTAATGCGGGCAGCAGTATGCAGGCCGAGCTGCGGCAGTAATCAATGACATACTAAGCTGAAAGGCCACACAGACTTTGTAAACTGGATGAGACAAATAGTGTCAGCTATTGTGTGGTTGAGGATGATCCTGGTTGAATTACTTTCTGTGGTCTCTTCTATTGTATTCTATCGGGGTGCAAATCTAGAATGAGGTTTTGTTGACTGCAAAGGCTATGGGATCATCACTCAGCCATTCAGTGGTAACACACTCACCATCTGTTCAGTCATTGTCTTTAACCCATGACCTTGAAGTTGTTTGTTTTTTCCCCTCTGGTGCATTTAAGTGAAGCATTATTCCCTAAGGCAGCATATCAATCGTCTACTCTCTACATCTTGTGTACTTAACAACATCTATGATTGATCTATGAGCTTACCTGTTTGTGGTAAGGATTTATAAAGATATAGCAGAAATGAAACAAACAAATCAATAAAAGCAGTTTTTTCTACCTGCACACTGCTCATGGAACCCGGCGGAGAACTATTTTCGTCCAGTACATTCACTGTATTTTCAGTATTTCACTGCCAGATTCTTTTCAGGAATTCCTTGCCAAGTTCAGACATTTTGTTTGGCTGCTGTCCTGTCAGCTCTTCCGGCGCTTTTCTGTTGGCAGTTGTTTCCCAGGAAAGTGACGTCGTAAAAGGTCAGAGAACGGGACGGACTGGACAGACTAATGCTTCATGTCGATGACTTTGCGCATCTGGTGTTACTTCAGTGTTTTTTTGTGTGAAAAAACTCAGCTTACTCGTTCTTTCAAATGCAAACACTGAGCTGGCTCAGCAGGGGTGCCAATGCAGAGGGAGTCGTCAAAAAACAGAAGCAGGCTCTTAAAATGATTATGGCTGTGATAACTCAACCTGCTACTCAAACCAGCCTTTCTGGATTGCATAGAAAGGTCCAGAGTGTATATATGTGTGTGTGTATATATATATATATATATATATATATATATATATATATATATATATATATATATATATAATGAATACTGATTATGATGCAGAAAAACGCTTGGGGCTATTTATATGTATTGCTTTCTCCAGTAAGTTTACCATTTCAGTCAGATATATATTGAGGTTAGCATGCTAACCAGCTAGTGCCTAGCCGCTTTGTACCTCAAAGAGGGGATAAGTCCAATACTAACCAACAACAATGCTCCCAATCCAGGCAAGGCCAGCTAATGCGATCGTGGCTGCATAGTCAATTCTTTGGTATTGCACCTATCACCTACCTCGTGTCTTGTTTGCATTACATATCTTTGATGCAAGTGTTTGATAGCCATAATTGAGGGGTCATTGTAAATAAGGTGTTTAATGTATATTTGATGCAGCAAAGGGCCATAGGTCAGACTCAAAACCTGGGCCGCTGCAGTGAGGACAAAGCCTCTGTTTGGAGGTTTTATAGACTAAACTGTCAACTGATTTATAGTGAAAATAATCAGCTGATCCATTGATGATGAATGTAATCATCAGTCGCAGCCATAATCACTGGTACAGGAAACAACATGCTCACCAACACAGCCCCTATAGCTTTGTCTCATGTCTCATTTCTGTCTTCCTGCTTATGTTGTAAAAATATCAACTTGGTTGCCACCTAAGTTTCAACTGAATGTTGAAGTTTTGTGGTTGTAGACATCAAATTGACATCATGCCAGTAAGTTTAGCAATCACCGGCTACCATCGATAGGAAGTTAACTTTTATATTTAGGCCTAGAATAAGTCACCCCTTTCTGTTCTATTAAAAATTATGATCACACTGTGGGTTCTCGCAGCAGTAGTGTACTCTCTGGTTCCCAGCACCTTTTAACAATAGCAAGAGTCCACTATTATCTTCCAGTGGCTGGCACAAGAGCACAATGTATTGAGAGAAGTTGGATCGCCGACCCAGCCAAAGCTGCGGGGGAAGCCAAAGCTCTGTGTTTAGCCGGGCACGGAACAGAACGGGGCACTTGACTAGTTCACGGTCCATCTCATCACCAAGTGTCTTTGGTTCTCTCAAGCTTTGTCATTGTGCAGATAAACATTCAAGTGTCATGTTTGGTCAGCCGTAGAACAAACCGGCCCATTCACAGAGTCCAATAGCCCCAGGGTGGATGAAAGGGCGTCGTTGCAAATAAAATGCCTCGACTCGCATTTAAACTCCCACTTACTTCCCTCCAAACTTCTCCCCACTGTCCTTTTCTCTCTATTCAAACTAATTTTCTTGAGCTTTGGTCTAAGACAAGGAGGTGGCCATGAGCCAGATTTTTTCGACTGTAGGGGAGCTGAAATGTGAATGCCAAGCCCTGGAGTCCACAGCGGAGAGATGGGATTTTAAAGCTGGAATGTGGGGGGCTTGGCTGGGCATGAAAGAGATTAGACACATTGGCAGTTGACGATGCCAGGGCCTCCTAGCTTGATACCCTGCTGGGCTCCAAATACGGCAAAGAGGCTGTTAGAACTGAACATTATTTGGGATGCAGGAACAATTTTAGTGTGTGCTAAACTGTCCCTGTTCATAACAAAAAAATAACTGAATGTGTTGTCTTTTTCCTGGGGAAAATGGAAAAAGTGTGAGGGATAATCAGGCAGATAACTGGGGAGCTAGAATTAGCAGTTAATGAACAAAGAAGAGACAACTAACCCTTAACAAGATATTTCACTATCTATGCCGTGTTCGCCGACACCTCAACTCCCAACGTGATTTGCCAGGAACGCGCATCTCTGCCTCTAGGTTAGTGTCACGTATCCGAACCTTCCTCCACACGCCGTTTCACCTCATTTTAGCTCAGCGCCAGTAGCTCCAGGTACGCAACTGTCACATCCTGCTGCATCCGCCCGACACCTCCCTCTCCACATGTCAGCACTGATAAGGAGAATCTAGTGTTTGGAATCCATGATGGGGAGAGAAAAGGGAGTGGGAACGTACTGCGAATACCTCCATGACCACGGCGGTAACGGCTAAGTCAGACAGCTTCTGGTTGGGAGTGAATAATGAAACATTTCGTCCATCTTTAGGAAAAGGAAAAAAAAAAAAGTCAATGCATTACCAGGACCTCAGAGAACCAAATTTACGGAAGATGAGCATTATTTATAGTGCCTTTGGGCGTTGTGAGAAAAGTAAAATATTTCCTTAAAAAAACAAACTCCATCTTAAATCAGTCAAATTTAGATCCGTTAAAACATTCCCACAGTCCTCTGGTCCACTGCAAAGACATGTTTCATTTATCTTGCACTTAAGTAAGTTGTAGATTCATGCTGCTCAATCAGCCACAGAGAAATCCCACCGACTGCACCAGATGCTAAATGCATTTTACATTGGGATTCAATATTTATATCTGAGGGTTTTCTTAAAGGCCGGCACCAAAAACACAAACACTAACGTGTCGAGCCCATTGTGACTTTTAAAACGGGAAATCACTAATATAAATTCCGAAATAGTGATGCAGGTAAACAAGCGTTTACCACAGACATCAGCATTCAGCTGAACTTAAGCTTTCCATTATTGATAACAGCATGTATACACTATTTGTATTATTTATCGACCCTGTCATCCGCGATCTGCTTCAAACACATCGCATTGAAGTGAAGCACAGGAGGAGGCTTAACGCCAAAACCTCGCAGAGATTCGTGCAGACCTGGAGGAGTTTTTTAACGACTTATCACATGAAGTTGATCTGTACTTTTTTTTTTTTTTTATCTCTGCAGAGTGGGTACATATTTGCATGCATTAAAATGCAAGCAGTACAAAGATTTTGCCTGTGCCTTCAAATCGTTGCTTACATTATTCAGCATTAGCAACTTTTGACAGCTGGTGGAGCGAGCCGAAAGAGTCCCCTCATCTTCGTATTCGCAGATTCTGTCAGTTTCTCCATGCGTGGAGATAAATCAAAGTATATGTCTTGAGTGTGTTTATGCCTAAAAAATGTAAGCCGCATCCTCATGATTCAAAGATGAGGTCACTGCAAAAAGCCAGCAAACAAGGCCTATTATACTGACGAGCGGGAGATTTAGCCTTATCATATATTCACTTTGACTTTGGAACATTGGCTTCCATAATATGGACATGAGTCCAAACAAGCAATTTGTCTCTAGGCTCATGTGCACAGAGAACAAAGAATAAATTGGACCATATTTTAGTATAAACATAAGCCCTCCGGGGTAAAGCTAGGAAGCCAGTGGTGCAACATAAACACTGTGAATTTAGATTGAAAGACGGAGCAGATGGTTGTAGTCCTCAACTTTGGTTGAAGATGATAAAAATACTCACACACATACTTTGGTGATTTTGGTTGGATGTGACCAAAAAGAAGACAAATGTGTTGGAATCAAGGCGATTAGTTAAAGTGCAGGGGCTATGTGTAGAGTTGGTGTTTGGGTAAGGGTTAGGTTCTGGGTCTGGGTTAGGGCTGGGGTCAGGGTTAGAGATCACGGATGACAATGAAATGATTTGTTAGGCTTGTTGGTCAGCTAATTATTTTACCATATCTAAACGAGACATTATTGAATGTTCTCATTTACATATACGTAACATACTGTTTACATGTGTGCACCTTTCAGAAATCAAGTGCATCAATCTGTTTACAGTAAAAGCTTGTCGTGGTATTATGAAGCATTTTGAGCAAACAATGTAAACTTTTAATCACCAAAACATCCAAATGTATTGCAACCCAATGGATTAGTTTTTGTGTAGTGGCTATTATGTGGGGTAGGGTCAGGATTAGACATTTATGGATGCTGATGACATAATTTGTAATGTTGTTTTTTTTGTACCTTGAAATTGGTCATAACCATGGTTTGATTCACTAACTTACAGTTATTTTTATGTTTAAACAAACGATTGGATTCTATTGTTTACATGCGTACGTGTTTCAGAAAATGTAGTGCACAATCTATTGAGAGTTAAATCTACAGTGAAGCACATGTTTACCAAATACAAACAATGCCAAGCCAACCAAAAAGTCAATGAACAACACATGCGACACACAAAATCGAGTTACAAAGTAAAGACAAAAGCGGCGCAAAAAAGCCACGCCGAGACAATGACAGCAGCGTACACGTGCATTCAACTCCCACGCTTAGACCACATGGAGCAATCAAGCCCCTTAAACACCCCCCCACCCCATCCTATCCCATCCCGTCCCGACCCACTCCACCCCTCCGATGTATGACAGCCCATTGTGCATGTGCTGCGAGGTAAGAAAGAAAAAAAAAAGACCCTGAAACCTATTGCCACTGAAGGAATGGA
This sequence comes from Sparus aurata, assembly GCF_900880675.1. Classification (NCBI taxonomy): domain Eukaryota; kingdom Metazoa; phylum Chordata; class Actinopteri; order Spariformes; family Sparidae; genus Sparus; species Sparus aurata. Next base: position 6,608,680 of record NC_044210.1, on the reverse strand, counting down.
CCCAATGAAAGTGAATTAAGTAACAAAGGAGGCACTTACATTCAAGAGGGCTCACATGGTCCTCCGACAGAAAAGAAGAGAAGCGTGCAGTGATTCCAGTCTGGGAAAACAATAGTAACCTTGGAGAGAGGGGGAGAGAGAGCGAGGGAGAGAGAGAGGAAAAGAGAGAGAGTTAGAGAGATGGAGCAGGAGGTGAGAGAGAGGACGTAGATTTGTGCATCCACGCACAGCGCACACGCAAATCAAAACACTTAGAATCTTTTCTTGCATCCCTCCTCCTCCTCCTCCTCCTGTTCAGCTTTACACACCCTCCTCCTCCTTCTCCTCCTCCTCCCCCCCAACCCGTGCCTTCGGGTTTTACTTGTCATGTGTTCAGGCTCAGGCGAGCGTGAAGCGAACTGAGGAAACTGGCGCTGCAAGTGCTTTGTCCAGCGGTTGGGAAAACTCATGCCTCCATTACGTGGAACATTGAGCTTCTTGGCCCCCTTTTCGCGTGTCTGATCCGCAGCAGATGGATGGTGAGGCGGGAGACGATATCCAGCATCTTGGCTCATCTACCACACCTTCCAGGGATCTCGTCCCGCTAATGGGGGAAAAAAATTAAGAACCCATATCTCCAGTGGAAAATGTGGATGGATCACTTTCAGAGGCGTGTGTCCAGTTTCCAGAGACTGCTAAGCCAGCACCAACAAAGATCAAGTCCCAAAATGAATTTTGAGCTCAGAGTTTCACTCACATTACCTCAATTGAACCTAATGAGGGGATCATGCTGTGCAGCCATTTGCTGATTACAGAAGATATTACACTCCACATGTCATTCTTTTTTTTCCCCTTGCATAAAAAGCTGATGCAAACTGCCTCAATTTTTAGTAATGTTTGCAATTTTTCCCCAGCTTTGAATTGCTTTTAACTTTTAGCGCTTGTCACCCCGAGGGGATTGGAAGCGCGGAGCGGCAGGATCAGCAAATGTTTTCATTTTCAAACTAAAACTCCACGGTTTAAACTTGAGGCGCTTTTGGGCTTAAACTGGGTTGTTAAAGAGGAATACAAAATATTTGATTTGCCAATTGCTGGTGTTTAAAGTTGGGCATTCTCGTATCGAGACAAGAAAAATATTGTAGACCCAACCACTTTGGTCTTGGCGGGAAGGAAAAGTCTCGGTATCAACGTGTCGACCACATGGAACACTTCAGGTTCAGTTTTAATGAATCTTTATCGCTAATGGTTCACATTTTTTCCCTTGTCTTTAACTGAATGTGACACTCTCGTTCCAACTTAAGAGTAATGGTCCCAAGAATCTGCACTCTTATCATATTTTCATGTTATGATCGGCAACGTGTTTAAAACTGAGACATTTTCTCCATGTTTGCTGATGATACCATTGTTTACACATAATCAACTCATGGAAACACTATAGAAAACTGTTTTGAACGTCTTGAAGCCACACACCAAAAAGAAAGCTACGTTATATTTGTCAATCAAGGTAACCTCGACAGAGAAAGATCCTAATGCTTATATTTACTAGTATCTACTAGCCTTATTTGCTAACATCGCTGTGAGGCTGCACAGGCTTAGACACAGTGGTACTTTGAGCCACATGCTAACATGAGCATGCTAACATGTTCACAGTGCCAAGGCTAACATGCTGACGTTTTAGCAGGTATCCATGTTAACCATGATCACAATCTAAGCTTCAAGTGTTAACGTGCTCAATTTTTCCAGTTAGCAGGAAAAAAAAAAAAGATTTTAAGATATTTCAGTCCGAATCAAAGTGTTGGACCAACAGACTTGAAGTTGCTATCCCTCGAGTCACACCACTACCTTGGCTAAAAACAGTTTAGTCGTAAGTGTCTCATAGTTATGTATTAAAGAGGATGAATTAATCATGTGCCTTCGCCTTCTCGTGACCACCTGTAAAGAGCAGGTCCCTAATGTTAGAATTTAGGGATCAGCACATAAATGCTTAAATGAAAAAGCTACAAAGATAGTAAGAGGGTGAGTAGCTTTTACAAGGAGGGCCTCGCTATCTCTTAAAAGCAAATGTAGCTTTTCAGATTATACACCCTTCATACTGTGGCATGAGAGTTAATTTCAGACCTTTGGGAACCATATGCATAACAAAAACAAGTCTTTACCAGAAAAGTCCAACTCCCAGCTATGTCTAAGCTTCTGACCACATCCCACTGTGTCTTCTTTTATGAATGGAACCGGTTCAGGTTTCATCATGCTACCCATTTGTAGATCCACTGAGTGCACAAAATGCTGACGGAGATTATGAGTCTGAAAAGTGTAGCCAATGTCGAAGTGCCCTAAACCTGCATTCTTTCTGGTTTCCCCACTGGTTTCAAAACAAAGTCCGATTATATATAAACTTATGAGAAAATGACCCCACTTCTAATTCGATTTCTTGAAGGACCCCGAGGGACTATTGAGGAGCCACTATTGTTGCCATAATGAGGTGAATAGACACAAGTGAAAATCTGACACGTTGGAATATAGACAGATAAACAAACAGTTGTTACTTCTTGTGACACGGCTGCGCTGATGGTTATTTCAACTTTTTTTTTGTCCTCTTTATTAATAGAAACGTAAGGGTTCAAAGGCAGTGTGTGGGCATGTTCCCTTGATTGACAGGTGTCTCCGACTATCACGATCAAATGTGCTGTTTACCCCAGCGGAGCTCTAACCAGTGCTAGGATTATTTTGGTAGCTACAGCAAAGATGGTGAGAATGGATGTGCCCAGATCCAAGCTTCAAAACACTTAAACCTCAAATATGTCAAAACTTCCAGTCAGTTCTCTGCAGTCTGCGGCAGAAACCTTTTACTGACACACACTGCCCTCCCTCTGATGTCTCCGACCAGACTTGAAGGGACCTGAGGCTGCAAACCAGTCTGCAGGTCGGTGTACAGAGCTATCCACACAAAGCAGGCCAGTGAAATGTAACTCGGCACAAATGCATGAATGAGTCCTTTTCTTCTAGTTGGCATCGCTCTGCTGCCATTATGCAGCCAGGACAAACGTGTTTGTGGAGGAATTCAGATAGTTGGGCATAGAGATTAACCAATTTGCCCATAGTCTGCTTTAGGAAAGCAATTTGGACCCCACCCCCCCTGCTGACAGAGGGGCTGTTGGAACAGCTTAGGTCATTCAAATCCTAAACTAACAACATGATCAGCAGCTAAGTCAAGCTCCACCAGGGAGCCTAAGACTTGCTGATGAGGGCAGGCATGCCTAATCATCTGCTTCAGCGCTGGTGAAAAAAAACACCAACAAAAAAGACGATTAAAGTGAATACTGAATGACCGAATGTGCCATGCCTTTGAGTGACGACCAGTTGGTACCATGAAGATTACAGAGGACGTAGAGCCGATGTCTGAGTCTGTGCCCGCCTCCCTCGTGCCCATGGACATGTAGGGAGATAATCTTGAGATGTGCCGCTTTGCCAGGGAAGTGGTGGGATAATCTTACAGGCCACCCAGGAGAAGGCCTTCGGTCTGCCATGTGTTTCACCAAAGTCAGATTATGCACATGCATCCATTTGCCGTTTTTGCTGAAAGGGTAACTCACCTACAGCAAACGGCCCTTCTGTTGCACACCGGTTTGATAAGGGCTGCCCTGGTGTTCAATAAACAGCGCTGCGGTATCATGTGTGATCACTGAGGGAACAGACATAGCACAGGCCTAGCTCTTATGAAACATTCACACACGTTCCATCATTGCTTTCTGCAGGGTAGCAGCTGTCTATACCTCCCCAGGGCTCATAGATCAGTCTATATGTTGCATGCCAACCTCTGGCACTTTTCTAATGCTTCCATCCTTTCTTTCTTTCTGCAATGGAACATACTGTACTGTGAGAGGCCCGTTGTGTGTCACATTACTTCAACCTCGAGGTGAGTGGGCGAATTGGTTTCATTTTTATAACCAGCGTACCAGCTGTGTCAGGCTGCTGGAGTTTCAAGGTTTTTTTTAAAAAGAAACTTTTGTCACTTGTCCAGTTCTGGCTGAAGATTGAAATGGTGGGAAAAAATACAGATGGTAGATGCACAGTTACCCAGTACCTGAAAAGGTCCCTGAAGGGAAACTGTATGTGTGTCGCAATGAAGCTATTATGACTGAGGTTCAGGAACAAGACCATGCCACTCTGCCACCGTCACAAATTCAATATCCTGTGCAGACCTGTGTAGGTGACACCCTTTTCATCCCTCTCCTCGACCCCAATCATCTATTGAGCACAAGCGCTATCCATGTCTCGAATCTCCTAGAAAATACAAATATACTTTTATGCCATACATTGCTGGGCACTGACTGTAAAACAAATCAATTTTGGAAGTTGGTAAAGTCCTGTTCAGAAGTTCTGGAGGCAAGCTGCAATGCGATCCTTTGTGGAAATTGTGCAACGTCAACACATGGCCACTAAATGTGCCTGTTTTTGCAACAACTGACTGTGTCTGACTGTTATAGTTATATTAGTGTGTCTGACAACATCGTGGAAAGGAGCTTTGCTTGATTTCTTCGCCTCATTGGATGCCAGAAGTAATCTCAGTCAGACTGCAGATTCAATGTGCCAAAGTGCGGCTCGACATTCTGTCGGCGCAATTTGGAAATAAGCAAACATAATTATTTTTACCTTAGATGACACCAACTTGTGCTTTATGTTCTCCAACATTACAAACTCTTCATGGCACCACTCTGTCCAACTCTCTCTCAACTTTCCCCCGATGTCTTCCTGCAAGTTTAGGAAGACTTCAGAGCAATACTTTTCCTTCATGAAAGCTTCCTTAGACACAATAGCAAGGACAAAATCCCACCAAGCGAAAGGCAAAAAATAAGAAAACAAATGATTTCTCCATAGGGTTCTTTCCGTGAACCTGTTCTGCATATATAACTATATGTTATATGGTAATATATGTTAAACTAAATACAAGTGAAGTTAATGGTATATTTGTCCAAATAGAGATTGTTAGATACTTTAAATAATACACTGAAAGTACATCATAACATATTTTGATACATATGAAGATGACGCCTGTGTCAGCATACAACACACAGTGGATGTTGCGCCCTGAACAGTTACATCCCACAATTGCAAAAACATCCCTGGACCCCTGGAACAATTTCACTTCACTTCAACAAAATATGGGAAAAAGTTTGTCCAGATCGAAAACCACAAGTTACCCTTTAAGGTCAACTAAAAATGTAACTTCCTTAGCTTACATTTCTACACCTAAATAACAAGTGGTGGCTGCAGCATCCAAATAAAATGTGACAATGTGCTATAAACACAGACTTAGTGAAATAAATCAGGATTAACATGAAGCATGTAATGTAAACACCACTCATGCTTCCACTGAAGGGAGAATGAAATGAAATGAAAATCAGATCTTTGTGGATGGAAATGTACAATCATTTCATGTCTTTTGGGGATTTTTATGATTACTTGGTCAAATGTGTGCTATGGAAAGTTGACTTCTGTCGAAAGCCATCTGGTAAAACAAACATTTTTGTGTGATCCCTGTGTTTACATTCAAACCCAGCGGCCACAAAGTGAACTTTTCCCACCACACATGTGCGAAAAAAAAAAGGTATGTGTCGATGGAAGAAAAAAGGATGTGTTCTTCAGATTTCCTGGAAGTACAAGGGCAAAAACACAAACTTTTTTATCCCGACAACGTAAGTTGGAACAGAAGCTTCCGCCACATGAACTACCACGAGCCCCTCAGCAGAAACTTAAAAGTCGGGAAACTGCAGTTTAATTACGGCTTGTTTAGTTACTTCAGGGTCCTCGGGTGTCACCGCTCGCTACCCTGCCGCCTCGAGGCGCAAACCTGTCCTCGCACGGCATAGTTTATAACCTCCACAGTGCTACACATCAAAGAGATTAATTAATGCGATCAATATGCTCCAAAGTTAGTTTATTTCGGTGCTGGTGCACGGGTTCCAGCTGTGTACTGTGTACAGTTTGGAAGTGGAACAAACAGGTCAAGGCTGCTTTAAAGTGAGCGTCAGCAGCTTTTTTTTTTTTTTTTGCCTCTGCTGAGTCTCCACAGGCAGGCGGTCAGCTCTTTACCAGGAGGGAGTCACTGACACACATCCACCGTCTGTTGACCCATTTAGCCCATCTGTACGCCAGAGAAAAAGCAAAAAAAAGTGCATCGCTGGTATTTGGAGTTAATACAGTTGGGTCTTACGGGTCATGCTCATCAACATGGGCTGCCACATCTCCCGAATGAAATTGTCCCCTTTGAAAAGCATCCGCGAATGTTTATTTCCCATCACGCTCAGCGGTAGAGTTCAATTGTGGGTATTAAGGTGAGGTAGGGGGTAAACAGAGAATGTGATGGTGATGGGTGGCAACCGTTTAAAGGAGATGTATTGAAGATTTTTGTGGGTTTTTTTGAAAATCGACTAAAATTATCCCCAGAATGTGAATAAATACCAATGTTAATATTATTATGTTCATGTATTGTGTTGTAGAGATATCTGCAGAAGTTAGCATGCTAACCAGCTACCATTCCCAGCCTGTTTCAAAGCTCCAGACTCCCCTGGTTCCTTAGCTCCCTATCCGAACCACTAGCTGGATGGCTAACTGGGCTAACTAGCTCAGGGCAGCTCCAGCTAGTAGCAGTTAGTGCTAACTCTGGTAACTGCAGCACAATTTCAAGGAAACTTGATTCAATGAGAGGCAAGATTGTAATGTGTAATGTCAAAATAAAAGCATGGACATTACACAAGCTATCCACGCTACACTGCAAAGACGTTTCTCTTTTTCCCCTCTGAGAAAATAGAAGCCAATTTGTTTTTGTAACATACATTTACACTTAAACATGGTTACATTATGCCTTGCCACTGGGTCGTCTCATAAATATTCCACATACTGTATCAGCAGTGCTATTAAAAACAATTTCTATTGAACCAGCCAGCACATGGCTGACTGCAGAGGCAGCGGAGCGTCATGGCTGGGGGGGGGGGGGAGGGGGGATGCTGGGTGCAACGAAGGAAGCCAAATGGGAAATTGAATGTTTGTTTATACATTTTTCCGAAGAATTGTGCGACCAGAGACGGAGATGTTTCACATAACTCACATACTCGTCCCCCCCCCCCCCTTCTCCTCACTCCTTTCCTTACATAACTCGAAGAAATCAGCAGGAGTCAAAAGGTAAGAGGGCTGAGGGATGACTCAAAGCTCAAGAAGTCGCACTGTCCTCGGGGACTGATAATGGTAAGTAGAGGAGAAGACGAATGAGGCAAACTCCCAGACATCTGCATGACTGTGTTGCCTGTAGCCCCTGCAACCGCACATGGGTGACCTATTTGCTCATAGCGGTGCGATATGTCTAATTTTATTGTATGAACACTGAAAAACCCCACTCATCCAATGACACAATATTTTGTAAAAAAAAAAATACGAGAGCCGGGAGGTTTGGCAGACGATTCTTCTTCTCAAAGCCACGTTTGCACTATAAATATCGCACTCTGCTCACCGAAACAAAAGGGCAACAAGAAAGAGAAGGAAATGTCAAAAGGGACAAAATACATGAGCAGTCGGATGAACACACATGGTTCAACAAACCCGTGTCGGCCAAACTTATTTGAAGAAGCAAACAAAAAATATACAATAAATTACCAACATTTTGGGATATCTGAGGTATCCCAAAATGGGCTGGGGAGGCGGGATCGGGTAGGAGGGTTGTGGGTACAGAGTAGGGGATGGGAAAACGTCACCCCTGCTCTTCCACTGTCTTCATGGGCTTTGGCGATGGGCTGCCAATTCTTGACGGAGCTGGCCTGCCTCCACCTGCAAGCTAGTCACCACCTGCCCCTGTGGTGAGCACCTGCACAGAGAGAAGCATTGGTCTGTATCAAAAGCTTGCTGGTTCCCTGGATTTTATTGAAACCATTTTTCTGGGTTTTGACAGTGCAGGGCTGCACAGCGTGAGTTTGTAATGACTGTCCCGCTGTCAAAACCATGAGCTTCAGTTTCATACGGATTGGAATCTTTTGAGGCTTCATTACTGCCGACACGGAGCGGGCCGTGCTGTGTCCTGACCTCTCCCTGTCCTGAATGCTTTGGCTCCGTCGCTCTCTCCTCTCGTTCCGCTGCATTTTTCCCCTTCCCTACCACTGCGACGCAGCGCCACAACCGAAACCGGCACTTGCACTCTGCCTCTCCGTGCCCAGTCGTCCGTGGCTTTTTTTTTTCGCTTGCGTATTGTCGAGCGTGCATCTGCCTCCTCCCTGGGCCCTCATAACCCAGGGCGATGCCCCAGGGCTTCGGAACATGTGTAGGGGGGAAGGGAGCGCATGTCATGACCGCTTGCTACTCCGTGCCAGCTTCTCCCGCCCAACTCCCTTGACCCATGCGCCGCCTTTAATTATCCTATATGTGCTATGCTAGCAGGAGGCAGCGAGACTCAGCTGTGAGAGGCGAGCAAGCGAGCTGACCTGGAAAAAAGAATTCCTTCGCTCCGAAAGGACCCGGAGGGTTTAAAGGGCACTATCTAGGAGAGTGGCTGGCAGGGCTGAGAGCATTGGCAATATCGCGCCCATCGGCCCCAGCTGCGTCTGTTCACCATGAAACACGCATGCAAGCCTTCACGTGTTAGGCAGTCGCCGCTCTGCATTCACCCAAAGATTTTTTTTCTTTAATACTAAACCCAGATATTATAGGAGTAAGTGAAGGACTCGGAGGACACTTAAAGACCTTCGAGCGTCGCCGCGGCTCTTGCTCTCATTAGATAAGGGAGCGAACGCTTGCAAGGCTCTGCTTTACAGGCCTCTCTCCTACCGCTTCCTCCTCCTCGAGCGTGCGTGGTAATTTAATTAAGTCCACTGACTTTTCTAAAGGGCAACCGCGGGAACCAACACAATTAATAAAATGGGTGACTCCTCTGCTCTTTGTTGCTCTTTGTTCGCCTTTCCTCATTTGACTGGCTCGGCACAATACCCTCGCGGCCCCCCCGTCTCGATTTGCATTTAGAAAAGTCAAACCCGGCTTCTCTGCTACAATTATTCCTAAACTTTAAGTACAAAGTAAATAGCACACGAAGTATTCAGCGAGTGGAGTTCTGAGAATACTTCTCTCTGAGTGCCGGATTCATTTGTATGCGAGAGGCAGCGCACGGAGGCTGCAAAACAGAAGCTTTATGGTTAAACCCTTTAAAATACATGTGACGGAAGTGTTATTATATGCTAATGTGCGTGATCACACGGGCTCTATGGCGCGATCTAGAAACTTCACTGGCTCGGTGACAAGCGATGGCGTTAATGCCGTCAGATTGCGGCGCCAGCACATCCGCGCTCCTGCGGGAGTCTACTTATCCTTCTCAAATGTCAGCGTTTAACTGATGATGTCGCTACCAAAATGGTCGCCCCTCTTTGGGATTTCGCTCTAAAACCGAGGGTTATTAGCGCGCTGGCTGCGGCTCATAGATGGCCCGGGGGTCCCACAGGATAGTTCAAAGTGTAACGAGGTTAATTAGCAAGAATCACGACCCAGACGAAAGAAAACTGCTCATGATAATACGAGATAATGTGCGTGGGTAATTTATATCTGTTGTGTATTTTTAGACTTTCGACAAGGCGCTATATGAGTCAAGCAATGTGGTTTCAGCAAATGTGAAGTAGGCTTTGGCTGAAATGGGGTATTCAAGGCCACCGACGATATATTTTAGCAATTTATTTTGTTGAAAGTCATATTTTTGCACCGTTTCTCCCAGTTTAGCTTCTTAAGTCAAACAACTGTCACAGACAAATGTGTACTTTACATGATTTATATTTGCATCTAACCCAGCCGAGCACAGCTGAGCAAACATCATCCGCAGTGTGTATAGTGATGCCATACGTCGTTAAGGTTTAATCAACAAACCACTAAAACTGTCTTCCTATCCCCAAATGTCCAATAGATCCATTTCCGTAAGATATTTAGCCCACAACACAGCATTCCATCATTCAATGGTGGTAAAATGGCAAAAAACTGTGATTACAGATCCTTTTTTATGCTTTTTATCTGTAAAAAAAAAAGACTCTCTTGTAGACTAATTTCACAGCAACAGCCATTATCCCTCTACAAAGAAGCTCCTGAGATGAGTGACAGCACATAGTTTTAGCACATAAGAGCTTCTACGCCCTCCCTGGAGCCTACAACAGCCAATTATTATTATAATTATTATTATTGTTAGCAATTTTGAAATGACTTTGGGTGAAGGATCTTGCGTGCATTTCCAGGAATAAGAACAGGTTAAAGCCTCACCCTTACCAAGTGTTTGTTGTGCCTAAGCCTAACCAGAGCACAAGCAAAGGATTGTAACAACATGAAAAAAAAATATTTAACCCAAAAAATCAAAGTTGCAACATAAAGAAACAGAGACGTCCAACATGTCTGTGGTTTACAGGAACTTACATTGCCAACATTTATTCTGGCAATCGGATCAGTATGTCATCCATCATGTCAGACATGATTTATCGCACTTCACACTGGGCCAAAACGCAAATGCACATTTGGGATTAATCAGTGACAAACCAGGAAAAACAAAACAAAACAAAAAAAAACAAAAACAAAGTGCGATGTACAAGCTGTGCAAGTCTGGAAATTCTGAATCCGGACTGCTCATTTATTCAACATAATCCAGTCAGAAATCCCTGTCCACATGCCACCCACCCACACACACACACACACACACACACACACACACACACACACACACACACACACACACACACACACACACACACACAAGGTGGCCTGAGGAGAGGCTGGCCATGCAGTCACCAGTAGAAGGTCACCGTCTCGAGCACTGCTCCCCGTGGCAATAAAGAGCACGGTTCTGAGGTCAAACCCAGAACCAACACCCACACAGGGTCACGGGCAAAATATGCGTGCGGCCCCGTGGTCAGTTATTAACACACAATATTCCCTTCGCTGCACATTTCGGCATCTTGCTTTTTTTTCCTACCTGCGTGTGCTGCAGCGCTGACGCATGCGAGACATGTCGGGAGGATTACCGGTCTCCCGACCTCGCGGTATACCAACATGTGTTTTCCATCGCATGCCTTGAATAATGCAATCCCCCTCGCCTGCTTTTAGCACACAGGCAGCCGCGCCGCCTCACAAACATACAGTACATACGGTGCGTGTGTGTACATCTGCGTGTCTTCGATTCTTTAGTGTCGCGGTGCGCGGGAAAGGTGACTTGTGTTAAGCTTCGGCGGACTTTCGATTCATTATTCAAATCCACAGCGGTTATTTTCCCCCGATCTCGTCAAGCGGGTTTCTGTCGCGAGTCGGGAGCCGCGAAGGTTCGTCTGTTGTACCCATCTCATAAAAAGGCATTTCTATATTTGCTTTCTCGTCGGCCTCCAAATTCCCAATTGAGATCGTGTTGAGAGCTTTTCAAATAAAAAAGAAAGCAAAACCAGAGCATCCACTTCCCTCCATGTATATTTCATGCTCTCTGATTCTTGTACTGTATTTCTACATCTGTATAAGTCTATATTTTTACCTTTACCAAGCAGGTCCCCTGAACAATGCAGCCTCTGGCTCTCAGGAAGCATTAAGGTCTGTCAGATGAATCGGAAAAATCACGCTTGGAGAGGGAATGAAAAGCTCTCAAAAGCCACATGAAATCTTAAACACTTTTTCAGCTTTTCTCTCTTTTTTTTTTTTTTTTTCCTCTCTTCATTTGGCGAGTCAGGCTTGCAATGTACAAACCTCAAGGTCTTCCTCTCAGCGGGTGTGCAACGCCCGTGTTGTGTTTTGTAGCGCGTTTGACTTGTTTTCAGCATCGGGGCGAGAGACGCTGAATGTCAACGAGGCAGCGCTCAAAATCGCGAACGCCGAGAGTGAGCGTCGAATAAAGGGAGTTCGGGGGTTTTTTGTTTTTCTGAGACTCGGAAAAGTGTTTAAACCACTCAGCGTTCATGGCTTTGTGAATAAATTGGAAATCATAGTGCACTCAGTGACACTGACGCCTCAGAGAAATGTAATTGAGTCTTCCCTTTTTCCTTTTAAAAGGCCTCTCAGGGCCAAGTGTGCTCATGTGCAAACCTCTGTCACAATATTCCCCACCTAAATTTTCCACCTGTCTTCATTCTGCTTAAAAAAAACAAAAAAACATTTGGGTTGGATGGTGTCTTGCCTTCTTCAATTCGACTGAGCGGGCTTGCATCCGTTTATCTTTTTGTCCCAACCCTACTGTTAAAGCTTTGTGCGTCACAATCGGGTATTTGGCCTTTTAAAGTTTGTGGTGCCTTGTTTTTAAATGAGCCAGGATTCGTTTGGCAGACACGGAAAACCTGTTTGCAGAGCCTGTAAGTAACAATTTACAATGTCTGATGCTCATGACTATAGAAAAGAGGAGGAAACAGACTGCTGCTTCCTTTGATTACAATAAATTTAGTCGTGGTGGCCATTTTCCTCTGATGTCATACTCAGGGAAGGGAGCTGGAATGCGCTGTTGCGGTGTTCCAGGTTCCGAGTCATATAAACTTAGAGAATATGACTAATTGTTGTCATTTACCCACTTCCCAATAGATCAGCAATCTAAAATATGGTGGGTAGTGGAAAATTGGTAGGTAAAATTAAGGTAAAACAACATATTTGCTAACCAGTCAGCTAACGTTAGCGTTCAGCCACCTTTTTTTAGTAGTTTGATTACGTCCAGTGCGTTTCACTTTCAGGCCTTAAGGTCGATTGACGCGCCGGCGCATCAAAATCACGTGACTAATTTACGATGACGTAGCAGCGAGACGGAGCCTCCGTTCTGACTCTATGTGTTAGAGCAACCTTCAAACTATATGCCAGTTTTTAAATCGTGTTGATAGGCCAAGTAAAACCGGAGTTACGATGTATTATGTACGCCACACTTTTTCGCTAACGTTGCTGTCACGTTTGCTGCGCGTTTGGTGCAGGAAGAGACGGAAAAGAGATCGGGCTTTCCTCACGGACGTGTCCGCAAGCAGAAAGTGCAAGCAAAAAAAACATGTTCCTATTGGTGGAAAAAGGCACCACACCAGCCAATCACAAAATTACATGGCAAATCACGTGATTTGGTTGCTAAGGGCGGGGGGGAAGATTTGGAAGGGTCGGGGCAGAAAAGTGAAAGCAGCATGCCGGTCAGAGAGGCAGCGACAGAGATCGCGAGTTTGAGAGTTGGGAGATTTGTGACATTTAGCGTGTTTGGAGTGCATAGTTAGTGTGTTATGTTGTGTGTTTAGTGTGTAGTGGAGGCGTTTTTTGTGTTTAATGAGTCAAAACAACAAGAAGAGTGCCGAATGTGGAGCAGGCAGTGCAGCTTTTCATTGAGCTGGAGGAGCTCAGGCAGACCTGAGCCTGGGGCGTTGCCTGCATTTAAATGTAAATAGTTACATATAACTTTGTACATTTCAAAAACTTATGCACAGATTTAGCTAATAACAATTTATATTTGCATTATAAGTAATAAAAATGGTTCGTTGAGCATATTTGTGGTTTTCACAGTAAAAAACTAACTTTTTCCTACTCGGATTTTATTTTTTTTGTGAATTTAGGTCCATTGTGTTAATACAGTATGTCAAAATGAAAAAATAACTGTACAGTCACACATGTGAGGTTGTGGTGAAAATAATGACACCAAACAAGGCAAGGTAAACTGTTTTTAAGGTGAAATATAATGGTAAAATCAAAAATGGTCAAAACGGCCAATTATACCCCAGACCCCAGAGGGTTAATAAATGTGTCCAAGATGTGTGCTGAAAACAAACCTGTTCTTAAACCTTGACATGTGTTCACTCTCCATCGTCTTTTCAGTTGTTGATCAATCGGTAATAGGCGATGTGATAACGATTCATCAGATTGTCTAAGTACTTGCAACGTGGATTGTGCAATAGCGCATTTGAGCTGCTCACCCTGAGCATGATGTCCGAGCCGCCGTGTGAATATGCCTTGGACCCTCTTTACCCGTAACCCTTTGTGGTTTTCTTTAAAGCTTCATCAAGTGACCTTTTGGAAAGTGACAGTTCACCCAAAAATACATATTTTTATCTGCAATGCAGTTTAGTTGCCAAGTTTTTGGCATAACGTCCGTACAGATGTCTGCCTTCTCTTGAATATAATGGAACTAAAAGTCACTCGCCACTCGCTGCATTTGACTCTTTAGCTCATAAAAGCTCTTGTATTCCCCAGCCTGTCGCTAACTTGAAAGAGGCTAAAAAGCTCCGTAGAGCCGAGAAGAACTGCAGTGTCAGGTGATCGTTGTGTTTGGATTTGCTCGTACGAGCGACACATTGAACGTCACAGTCAGCTGATCACAGCTCACAAAAAAAGACTTTACTTAGCTTTGAAACGGCTCAGTGTTATCGACACGTTTAACTAATGCATGACTCATTACTTTGTGATTTAAATAGATCATCAGTTACAGAATGTTAATCTAAAGTCACTTTATAGCTTCAATTATACGCGTCAAGTTGCATGCATGAGCTGAGCAGCCCTATAAAGTGTTCCCCTCTATCTTTAAATGTCTGTTTACCTCTCAATTGCGGAATAAACTTACCTGAGGTGTGCAGTCAAAACGCTCCAAACATACCTCTATTGAACTCAACATTCACACATCAGCTCTAAGCGGCTGATTTCTAAATCCTTTGAAATACCTCAAAATATCTGTAAAACATCCCCCGGTGGGTCATTCAAAGGGCAATTTATGCAAACCTGTCCTAAAATTAGTTCCACCAGAAAAGTTTTGCTGAAAATCCTCTCGCAAGTGTTGATTTAATGAGCTTATATTTTTTTTTTCGTGCTGTTGCCACTGATATGGAAATGTTCTTTGGCAGATGGCGCACCCAAATATGTGGCACTCTCTCCGGGCATGCAGGACCTGCACAATATGCTTGTTTCCAGCCCTGATGAAGCTGACACACACACACACACACATACACAAGGGCACCTTCGCATGTCACGGGACACAGGCCAGCAGCTGCAGGCTGTTTGAAGTAACTGCGCAACTGAAGGGAAAATTGTAAAAATGATGTTTGGATCCGTTCGTAAAGAGGCCAAAACATCTGCTTTTTAAACTAACCAGCAGAGTAACACGGCGTTCCACCGCTCCGAGGCATATGGACCCACAGCGAGAGACAGGGCAAAGTCTCTCCACAGCACTGCGTCAGAAAACCAGTCTGTGAAAGATGAGGGGGAAAAAACAAATTACAGAACAAGTGAAAGGTAAAATCTGACCAGATTTAAATGCACATGAGGACGTAATCCTCTCCTGGGAATGATCCTAATATGGGATTCAGATCTTTGGCTCTTTGGACTCTTGGTCACACACACACAAACACACACACACCATGTTAGTCACTTTTTCCACTGTAGTTCCAGGAGCTTGTGGCTATCTAGAGCAGTTTTCTGGCAAGTCCAAAGCCAAACAATTTTCATGCGCTCCGATTTTCCCAGGAGTCATCTTCTGTCAACAATGAAGAGTCTCAAACATGAGGAGTATATCATTTCATCCCAGACATGTACGTTTTTTGGCAGCGCTCCGTCTCTTAGTCATGAATCTGGAATACCGGCGCAGTTGGTAGAGATGGCACAAAAGTTAAAGGATCGGTACTTTGGAAAAAGTGAGATTACCATGTTTTTTGGGAGTTTAAAAAGCAGGTTTAGGTGCTTGGTTAACTCTGTGAAGGGATCTAAATGTTTGGTCAATGAAGCAATGCACACAGCCTGTATTCAGAACACGCGCCTTCAATAAACGAGCCGTCGGGACTTCAGTTGTGACGTTGTGATGTCACAACTATACAGTCACCGCCCCCCCCCCCCAGCAATGTCCTCAGCACAGCCGTGGTTTTTACAGAAACAGCAGCAGTATTAATCTGGAAACAAGGTGGGTGGTGCTTGTTGAGCACCTGTGGTGCCTGTGAGAGCTGACCAATCAGAGCAGACAGGAAGGCTATGGCACAAACATTCTTGCAGTCTTAGCTTCATCATAGGATGAACACTTTTATTTATTCAGTCCTTTTATTAAGACCAAACGGCCCCAAAAATATTACAGACATTAGCACATTATGTTTACTCGACTACTACAAAACTTGTACATTTTAGCATGTTAAATGTTAAAATGAGATGGTAAATATGTTAGCTTTGTCATCGTTAGCCGTGGATCTGTTATGAGAATCAGCTGCTCAGTGGTGCGAGAAGCTAAACGAGGTCCACTTCCCGGGTATAAAAATTACAAAGATCTTCCACACTGTTGGGCCAACATGGCGCGAGCGCTAGAGACTTCAGCCAGCTGCGCCTGCTGACGCCCGGTTTTAACTGCTCCTCTTGACTTTGATGGAATGCATAAAATTTCGATTGTTGAACAAATCTTTCCCTGGAGACTGTGCTGCTCAAAACATGTCAAAAAATCCCTTGAAAGCTCCCCCTGGGGCCTGCTGTCAGCATGTCAATATGCTCAAGTTAGCATTTACCTTAAAGCAGCGCTGCACTTACAGCCTCACAGAGCAGCTAGCATGGCTGTATGCTCTCAAGTCTTGTTTCCTCCAAGGCTGTCGGAATGGGTTTATGTGAAAACAGTTCTAATGCATTCAGGGCTGCCACCTCATTATGGTCTGATGTTTTGTTTCAGAACTCAAAAATTGTGCCGTCTGAAGTCTGTAACGTCAGCTCAGTAGTCGGAGTCATTAAGCACGATCAACACCGGGAAAACTTTCAGCGCAATCCGACGCAAGATGGGTTTTCCCAGCATGTATAATTTAGCTGAGTAAAAGCTTGAACATACAAATTTGTATGAGATTGCACTCCACGAGGACAGTTTCTCACTCACTGAAAACACTGGATGACACTGCAGACTGAGGGCCTGGGAAAACGGCGCGTTGGACACAAATTGTCGACAGATGTGACTTACAACGGTGGGATTACCTGCTGGAACTCCGACCGAATGATCACTTTGGATTTCTGTCAGACGCTGACAGACCGAATGTTTGACATATTCAAACCTACAGCATCATGTGGCCGCGGTCACGGCGAAAACAATGAGTCGGTTGCGCTCTTGTCGGGGGGGGGAGCTGGGAAGCACTGGATGCTGATGCAGCCGTTTTTCGGACTGGGCGAAAGACCACAGATGTGGGCCGGCCCGCCCTGCCGTGACCACATGCTGGATATTTCCACCCACTGAGGACGTGAGGAATTTTAACTGGACTACTACAGGCCAAACTGAAAAAGTAAGGTTAGTGAGGGAGTATGATTTAATGTAACATTGATCATACAGCTTTTGCTGTGACGCATAAGGAGATAAATAATGCAGCAGTGTTCTTGTAATGCTCTTAAGGTATTACAAGCTGGGGTTTTTACTGAAAAACAACCTGGTGCAAAGAGAAAAGTGGTGTACTGTCGACTGAATGTGTATTTAGCGAACTAGGTTTCGATAAGGCAGGACAACACCCTTAAAAAAACTTTTCTGTTTCGCTTTGCTTTCCTGTCATTCATCATCGAATCATAACGTCCTCTGGAATATGGCATGGGATATTTAAAGAGCCCATAGAAGCGGCTTCATCCTCCATTAGCTTCATTCTAAGCTGGAATTCAGGTGCGATTGCAGGCGAAACTGTATCTCGAAAGCTCCTTTGAGACTTGGAATCGAAGGCCGAGGTGGTCTTTTACATGAAGCCGTAAAAGGGGAATACAAGAGGAGGTGTGAGACTGGATGAAAACAAGGTAAAGGTTAGATCAAGCCACAGGCTGCATTCGAGGACAACTTTAAAGTCCTTTTAGCTGAATTTACAGTCGATTTACTCGTCAGCCTCCGCGCTGTTAAGATGCCGACGCTCACTCCGGCTACAGTCGTGCCTCATTTGCACAGACAGAGCTGTTCACATAAATCGCAACCGTTATGGCGCCACGCGTACAACTTTTAACGTCGAGGCATTAATTTCCTGGACGTTTGTAAAAAAAAAATCACTGTAAACAAATAGCGACCTGGCCCAGGAGATCAGCAGCCATTAGTCATCTCGCTAAAAAAAAAAATCCATCCGGTGTCATTTGTAGCCAGAAAAGAAGATTACTGTTTTACAATGCAGGTGATAAACAACTTGACTGCAGCTGAGCTTCTGTAGCTGCAGAGTTTCAGCTTCACATTCGGCCGACCTCGTCCTTGAGAATCTGCTGCCAAAAGCTCTAAAGTCCTCGGTGCCTGCTCTTTAAAAGAAAAAGCGGCGTACAGGTGCGCAATAAGTGCATTTACGGGGAAACGCAGTCTTAAATTTATGAGAAACATCAGTTCCAAAGCTTTTTGTTCTATTTTAGTTTGTTTCTTCGCAGAGGATTTGGATTCCAACAACAGACAAGAATGCCTGGCGGAGAAGAGCAAAAAAATGCTTCGTCTCGTGCAGCACGAATTTAAAATTAAAAGGCGCTGGTGTGTCTCTGCCACTTAAATCACACATTTTTCAAACAAAACTAAGAGAATAGAGCCAGTCTAGTTTCCCTATGAGGCTGTCACGCACAACACTAGAGGAAATTACGATAATTGGATTGAAAAGTAGGGAAAAAATGGTAAAGTTAGGCCAGTTAAGGACGTGATTTACTCTACTGTCAGGTTCTACTATGCATTGTCTGCCCGCTCACCTTTGCAAACCTCAGTTGTCTGGTAACAGGCTGAATTACCAACTCGTTACTCACTGTTTCCGTCCTCAGTCTTGCAAAGCCGCCACTCACCCTGAATCGATATCCCCTAAACCAATCACTGGAGACCAATGTATGCGCCTCGAGACAATCTAATTTTGGTCGACGCCAATGCGTGGCCATGTCAACGTACTGCTTTTAAAAACGAAGTGAAAGCAGCATCTATCTCGCCTGTAGCTTGTTGTCACCATTGCCACTGCCTGACAACCCTTGACAATGGCATTAGTGGTCCTGCGGTGCTGATTGGCTAATCGTTAGTCCCATCCATGGATTTTATTGGGTTGTCTGCCATTTCAGACGGGAAACTGCTGTTTCATGCAACAATGCCAGATGACACAGTCAGCTAGACGGAGAGGACGGATTCGAAAGGTCTGGAGTTAGACGATTTTAGCCTCCACCATGATGGCGTGCATCTGCTACCTTTCAAGTGAAATGACCGGACGAAATGGCAAGAAAAAACATTGACATTGGACCATTTCGCAAAACCCCGACTGGACAAAGGACAAATTTAAATGTCCAAAACCGATTCTTGGTTGCGGTTCCGACAAATAGACAATTGTTTAGGTGTGGTCAAGGTAACTCCAACAAGGTTGAGCTCAGTGAAGGATTGTGCCCGATAGCAGAATTCAAGACGGCACATCCAATAGCTGTTGAAATATTTCACCAGTGGTCCCAAATGTTGGATTTACAGACTGGATGACTGCCTTCGCCGCCTATGTATCCGCAGCACTATCACAGCTATAAATAACTGCAAGGATCATATAAGAGATCACATCCCAGAGGGGAAAACCCCCATGTAAAGTTAGCCGTGCCATAACCAAAAAGCTCCATTGTAGATTACGAGCTTCTGCGGCTTCTATGCCTCACAGTTAAGTAATTCATGAGGAATCCGTTTTTCTTTCTCTTCAGCGAGAGAGCGGAGAAAAAGGGAAAAATTAAAGAAAAGGCGGAGGTTGGAGAAGACAGAAGGAAAAGGAGATGGAAAAAAAAAAGTAGAGAACAGACGACACGCAGCCCGCCAATGAAACATTAATATGCCCACTGTGCATGGCGTGGGCATCTCTGTACTTTTCCGTCAGACTCGTTTCCTGTTGTAAAAATGGAACCGCGCTTATAATACGCCGCACATATGAATCAGTTCAATACATTCCCACACAGCCGAATCTCTTTTACTGCAGGCATGTGCATTTTTGTGCAATTTCCTCAGGCTTCATAAACACGAGGCCCGCTGGCTCTCGGACAATGAAAATGTCAGTAAGTTTCCCCCCCAAACCGAAGAAAAAGCCAAAGCAGACACTTCCCCCTTGGATTCTTCCCCCAGCCGTGAATTCAGCAGCATGTGCTGAGACGCTAATTGTGGATGTTTTTTTTTCGCAAACGATTATTCAGATAGGGAATTGGCAGACGTGCTCGGAGGGTGACGCGGAGGGAGGAGGAAAGTATCGAGTTGCAGAAATAGAGGCGATAAGCGCGAGACATACGCTTGGGTTTTTTTTTTTGCGCAGCAAGTGTGGCTTTGTTATCAGCGTCTCTCTACGCTTGTTAGCATTATGAAATTTGCCGTTTCAGAAGAGATTCGCAGCGCCATCAAAGCGGAGCGTGTTAAGTTTTCCATCATTTGCAGACTGAGAAGATGAAGGGAGGGGGGGAAAGCAACAGAAGGAGTGTGATGTGCAAACTATATCCAGAGAAAATCAATGAGGATACTGAAAAGGATACTGAAAGAGGAGGGGGGGAGGTGTAGCGCAGCGAGGCAGCGTCACTCTAAAAGAGGAGCGGAAGTGACAGCCAGGTTCCTCGGATCCTATAATTATAGTACCGCTATCACTTCTCCTCTCTTCACCTCATGTCCGACCATTCCTCCTTTTTAACCCTCCCCCTCCCACCCGACTCTCACATCCTCTCCACTCTCCTCTCCTCTCCCTGCCTTCACACATCCTCCCTCCACTCCTGCCCTTGTCGTCTGTCATTTTCTTACCACTCGTCCCCTTGGCCTGCCTCTGCTGCTCCCGGTGAGATCTGGGCCACTTGACGTTCGCTGGGCCACTGGCTCGCCCAGCCGGGCGAAGAATGTCTTCAAACTGCGAGAGGGGACTGTTTTGTCACACACAACTGCTCGAGCAAGGCACAAATCGGGGTGAATCGAGGCCGACAGGTGCTCCGCTCAGGGCTCGAAGCCTCCCCGCTTGGGTATTTCCTTTTTGTAGTCATTAAAGGCGCTATATTTCACATTTTGATGCAGATACGTAACATGGCACATGAACTTATTGTTAAATATAATTATTAGAACGATACTTGAAAATAACATTATATGGTGTTTATAAACATGATAATAAAACAATGCAAAATAATTTACATACAATATCTTCCAAACATTGGACATTATATTTTAAGTCTGTTCTCGAGCAAACCTAATATGTATTGTATAGTACATGCACTACACTCAGTTGCCTAGGTTGATTATTTAGTAGTTTTCCTGCAGCTTTTAGTTTTATTGTCTAATCTGCATCAGCAAATTGAGTTATATCAGGAATTATATGACTACATCTCCATTACGTTTGAGGACTTTTTGGCCATGTTAGCAGAAAAGATGAGCTTCAAAGGTCTGTTTATTGGTTGTTCTAGAGCTTTTAAACACATCCCATCATCTTTAAAAGCAGACGGAGTTCGTCAGTTGTCAGTGTGGATGATTCCTAACTTCGACGTGGGGTTTTATTGGCATGATTCTCAACAGTTTCCTTCACCTCCAGGCTTTTGTGCCATTAAAGGGGCAATATGTAAGAAAAGGCCACCTGTCAAATCCATATTCAGAACAAATGAAGGGCGGCATAGCACCACATATCCGCTATCTGCTGCTAATTGTAGCTGCCTATAGCTAGTTAGCCCAGTTAGCTGTGAAGCTAGCGGTCCAGGACTGGGAGCTTGGGGACCGAGTGAGTGTTGCTGTTTAGACTGTGAGCGTTGGACCGAAATTGGCCAAGGCTAGCTAGTTAGCATGGTAACTTCAGTTAATATGACTGTAATGGCGTGAAAACTGTTATTACTTCACAGTCTGTTCATCATTTTAGATCATTTTGGAATGTTTTGAACTAAAAATTCTTCCACTAAATCTGATCAGAATTCAAATGTTTAAAGAGGCATTACATTAAGTATCAATCTCTCTGTACGGACTAATAGGATCTATGTCTTGTTTTGAAGTGTTGAGGAACCTTTGGCCAACATCAGACTAGATGTTTGCTTACCTAACCTAAAGTGTGTACTCTGTGTCTTCAGGATTATTAGTC
This sequence comes from Sparus aurata, assembly GCF_900880675.1. Classification (NCBI taxonomy): domain Eukaryota; kingdom Metazoa; phylum Chordata; class Actinopteri; order Spariformes; family Sparidae; genus Sparus; species Sparus aurata. Next base: position 6,586,745 of record NC_044210.1, on the reverse strand, counting down.
GATCGGGGTAAAGAACATGAAAACTCCGCTCGCCTCCTACCAGCCGGGCTGCATCCACACAACAACTTTTTAAGTGGTGAATCAATATTTCACAAAGTCTCCTGTGCTGCGCCCTGGGCTGCAGTGGGCCTTCGCCGAACAATAGATTCCTGACCTGCATTATTCATCCCTCACTCATTCACTCCTCTCTGACTCAGACACACGGGGGAATTCAACTTTCCCAAACTAAACTTCAGATAAGAAAGCCTTTCAAAACATCTGCCCCTCCGTCCTCCAATCTCCGCGGTGCTTTGAGTCGCCTCCTACCATCCCTAATGATGTTAACCATGTTGAATAATGCATCGCCGACTCGTATCTCGCAGCCGAGCCCTGCCAGAAACCCCTCGGTTCGAGCGAATATCAATAAGCGCAGCACACAAAATTTCTTTGGACTTTTGACTAAACTCCTTCCCATCTATGGAGATTCCAGTGATTTCACTAGCAGCAAAACATCCATTTAATGTGCAAAAAATCATCCGTCCAAAATCCGTAATACGGATCTATCTTTAGGAGCACTCCAATCATCATTAAATCTAACTTTGGGGATCCAATAAGCGTAACTCTGTTATTACAAAATGGCTCAAATACCGGCAGCAGATTTTTTAATGAACTTGACATTTAATGCTTCATGGCTTTTAGAAGGTTTCCCCTAATGTCTTTTCATAACGTATAATTAGGCACGGACTTTAAATAACGTGTGCGTGCCAAGGTTTCCAAACTGAGGAGACGAGGATAACTCGGCCTCAATCAGTGTATTATCTCTGCTCCAGACCATTACTAAACGTGGCTGCTAAATAGCCTCTGAATTAGATGCGTAGCTGATTGCGCCTTGATTATAAGTGAATGAGGGCGGGGGGGGGTCTCAATGGCAATGTCCAAAGTGACTCTAAAAGACATAAAGAGGGCGACCAGGGGAGGATTTTTGTAAATTCAAAGCTGTGTCAGGATGGATTTTAGTGCTCAAGTCTGCCGCAAGATTTAACCTTATCTTTGATTTTTGTTAAAGTGGGGCCCAGCAGGAGTTAGGAGCTCAGTCTCGCTCTCAAAATTGGTTCGGCAGGAGACACACATTTCACTCTCACGCCTCACGCGGGCTGAAAACCTTCCACGGATCAGCTTTTTTTGTGAAAAAGCACCCAAAATATGCCAAGTACGTTTTTACAGTATAAAAGGTGAAACAGCCACCTATAAGCACTGAGTGTGTATTGTGCAATTAAATCTATATGACGACTTGCATTTCAGACATTCTCATTTTCAGGTTCAAATCTGTATTTTGGGCTGCTACTAAAATAATAACACCCTTTGAAAAGGGCACATTACTTAATATTGGTATATACAGGTACATTACAAAACATTAGTTAATGCAGTGTTCAACATTTAACAGTTAAATAATGTACCCATTAGTCACTAATTCCGTTCATTATATGATGATTTTCATAATATTTAAGGGAAATTGTTTCACAAGAAGGTTTGTTAACAGATATCTAATACCAATTTTCTTACCAAATAAGTGTTAGTTAATGCTTATTACTGTATTAACTAATAAGACCATAATTTTTAGGTCAGAATAGCAGCTGTCTCTTTAACGCCCCCTCCTGGAAAGCCCAGTCTGACCTCTGATTGGTCAGCTTTCACAAGCCTGAGCAGGCACTTGGCAGTAACAGGCAATACAATTTGCAGATGAAGCATGACAGCAATTCCTCTGAAAGTTTTCTTTTTTTAATGTGGAAGAAGAAAAAGTACCTGCTGTTGGGTAACAGGGACCAGATTTTGTCCCAAGTCTTACTTTTTGTTGTTTAAACTTAACCGAATCTTAACCACGTGAGAAAACTCTTCTGTGACTCGTTCTCGCGAGGGTCCTTTAGTGTCACCACTTTCCAAAGATTGCTGACAAAACCACAGATTTTGAAGATGTGAGCTATTGATGAGTGTGCTGCGCTGACAAGGACGGGGGGAGGAAACAGAGAGGGATGAAACGAAATGAGGAAACCTTTCACTGCAATCTGCTGAGGCATCAACTCTTCTCCTCCTTCTCTTTCATGCCCTTTTGTTTTTTTTTAGTCCGTCTTCCTCTCTGTCTCACCTCAAAGAGGAATTTAGAATTTAAGATTGTTTCCCTCTGCTCGGCCTCACAAAGTATATCACTGCAAGCCTCCAACACTTGAGTAATTCAACGAGTTTCTGGCGAGTGTCTCGCAAAGTTTCCGGGGTTAGGAACAGGTGTCACCCATGAGAGAATCAAGCTCATCCAGTGCGACCAAAGGGAAAACCGAGAGGAAGCAGTGATACCGTTGCATCAACATGACACCAGCCCCTGCTTCCTCTTAGCACCACTGCGTCAGGTGACAGGGAGGTGAGGTGACCTCGGCTGAGCTCTGTTTGGACAGCGGTATCGCGGGACACAATGCGAGAATCATAAGCCAGAAACGGGTCGGCTGTGATGATGTGCCAGAGACTCGCTGCAGACGGGATCTACTCGCTATCACAGCCCTGCACACAGCACAGCGGAGGATTCGACAGAAAAAAAAAAGAAAAAACCTAGCTGGCATCTGTGCTTAGAAAGCTCATCCATTGAAAGCGCACTTGGATGCTCAGTTCACAGACAATCTCCAAAAGGACCTTTTTTGGGGGGGAAAATATGTGCTCAATCATATATTTTTTTTTTTTTTTTTTTTTTGAGAATGACCGCACAAAAAAAAATGGCAAAGAGTTATAGAAGTAGATGCGATCACATGCACATCAGTTCATTTACTATATATAGAACGCCTACTGCCAGGAGTGTCACTTTTGCTTACATCAGCACGCGGCAGCGTAACATTGCATCTTGTTGCCTTCAAGTGCTGTGGGAAAAACGTGACAGCATGCAACAGCGGCTCGAATGGAGTAAACCAAAATTAAAACTTGCTTTTTGATGGGCTGTTAGTCCAAATGTACCTCCATAAAACATGCATGCAGATGCTGCAGCTAGTAGTATTTAAGGCTTATAAATGACGATGCTCCTCTTAAACCCTACACATATTAAACTGTGCTGACCCAGCTGTCTAATTAAACAGTCCCGCCAGTGAACTCGTCATCTGCAATTTATGAATCAAATGTTTTATTCAGCTACTATGATTTATTCACGCACATTTACGGATGACTACCAAAGATGTCTCACTTTCTGTCTCCCACACACACACACACACACACGTACAGTATGAATCACCAGCTGCACACATGTACAGGATGTGGAGTGAAATTACAGTCTTCAAGGACAGCAGTGTGACGGCCTTCACAAATGGCCAGATGTATTCTCTACACATGCTCATTTGTTGTGTATAGAGGTGCTACATGTGCTGTCTGCCCAAGGCCACACGAGGTCGTGTATTTCTAGTAAACAACAGTTTATGATCGTTGCTTTAGATTGCACTGTGGGACATTACGTTTTTGTTTTTTTAAATGAATGCTGGAGTTAATGTGTTTTTTTTACTGTAAATACAATATTTCCCTTTGACGACAGCAAAGACGTTTTGCTGTTGGTAAGACATTTATTTTCCATGACTTAAATTGAGACTATATGACTTCTACTGACCAGCAGCCAACATCTGAGCAAAATTAATTTAATTCCAATCCACTGCTAACAAAAGTTGAGGTGCTGTAAGTAGTAAGCGAATCTTGCGTGATGATAATTTGGTCAAACTATCCATTTCCAATGTCACAAATGAACTTTCACCTTAAAGAGTTATAAAGTCAACAAAATTCTACAGTTTAACCTTAGCTAACATTTAGCCATGTCAACCGCCACCGCAGCCTTGTGGTTAAAACACAGAATTATATATATTATATATATAAAGCAGGGGTTCTTACCTGTCCAGCAGAAAAGCAGCTAACTCTGCGCCGCTCTTGAGTCCTTACAAATCCCACAGCTCCCTCCACCTCTGAAATGACGCGCCTATATTCATCCTTGTTTTTTCTCTTGCTTTGTCCAGTTCTTTCTTGTTACACTGCTTTTCTTCGTCAGTCTTCTAATTTCTTCTCTTTGACGTGGGCAGTGGTGGGGCATTTTTCAGCTCTGTTGTTGTTGTCTGTTCTCCGCCATTGTTTACAGGTTGGGCTCGAACGTATCCGACGAGGTAAGAGCAATAATGATGTCATATTTTTTCTCTCACGTGGTTTTCCATCACCACAATGTGTTTTCACTTATTTAATCTTCCTCTGTTTGTCCAAACACACAGATCCACTTACAGCAGTTGCGCCTCCTCTCTCCGCTGAGCGCTCATTGATTGCACCTGTGCCTGGTGTATTCAAATGACCTGGAACAGTGGATCTGTGCGCACTGAGAGCTCTGTTGGCAACATCTCTGTAGTGAGATCAGAATCTCTGAGCAATGAAAATATCCTGAGGCTGTCTTTTTAATGTGTGTGAGGGGGGTCAACGTTTCAGTGGATGAAGCAGCGTCAAATCTGTTTAGTTTTTTTTTCCCAGCCCCTGTACTGCCACGGATGCAGAATGTTCTAACAAGAACACACAAGACCAAGCGTGACCTTGATAGAAACCCAGATGGATGGAAACAACAGATTAATAGTGACAGTTTATCTGTCGGTGTCCTCTAATGGAACTGGGCCATGTGGTCAGTGGATTGGCCCATTATTTTCTACGGAACTAAGCTGCTGACAAAGGCTGTGTGTGTGTGTGTGGGTGTCGGATGTGTGTGTGTGTGTGTGTGTGTGTGTGTGTGTGTGTGTGTGTGTGTGTGTGTGTGTGACAACACGTATTTCCGCTCCTGAGGGCAGATCAGTATATGTCATGGTTGGCTGGACAGTGTCCTCCTGTCATACATGATGATAATTTACACACACTGGTAGGAATGAAGCGTTTCTACAGTCACCTCAGGTTTAACATCACACTGTACACAGGCCAGTCAGTTGTTGTTTGTTATTTTTCAAGTTTGTGTGCCATTTGTCAGCCCAGTCATCTTGACTCATCTGCTCTTTGAAAACAAACATTTGATTGTTGCCATCATTAGATCAATGAATGGAAATTCTTTTCATTTTTAGGATTTTGTGTGCCCACACAGCCTGTAATCTGTAGGTGATGTGCATTGCATACAACCACTGAGGTCAGGTTCCATTTCCTGTGTTGTTAGTTTTTATTTTTTGAGGGGCACTATGTACGATATGAAAGAAAGAAAGTACAAAAGATAGAAAGAAAGAAAGAAAGAAAGAAAGAAAGAAAGAAAAACATTTTAATCATTTACCTTTTTTAGATGCCTGAACAAACTAAATAAACATGTTTTGTTTTCATGACTGAATAAACATCTAACCTTATAGGACAACGCAATGTCACACCGTTTCACTTCGTTTATATGTGGCGGACCCTGCTATTTTTCCAGCTCCGAGTTTTTTTCCATTTAGTCATGGATTTTGTCTGTCTGTTTGTATTGTTACAACGTAAAAATTACTAATATTAAAATTCTGGAGTTTTAATTTCTTCAAAACTAGGTAGTTCCCATTTAAGTCCTCATCTCAGAAGCTACGTTACATAACTTTGTACATTAGTTTAAAAGTGAGGGTACAGGCAAAGTAGAAAATGATGAGCAGATCAGGGAACATAGCCAACAATGAATTTGACCTGTAACAAGTACTGGCCTGACTCATGTGTGTTACAAGGCTTCATTGTTGTCCTTCCCTGGTTACGTAATCACAGATTGTGAGCCTGATGGATTACAAAAGAAACAATGTTTTTTTTTTAAATAGGTGGCTGGATGCCTTTGTTTGTTGAATGTGGTATGTTGTATGTTTTACTGTTGTTATTGATGCAGGAATTTTCCCGATACCCATGACAAATTTCTCCCTGGGGAGACAAAATAAAATGACTTTGACTTTGGCCCCATTTAAAAAATATATATATGGCATACAGATACTGGGCATGTCACGGACAGTGTGGAAGAGGTTAAGCATTGTAGGACGAGCGAACACACTGTGGGTTAGCTTTTTTTCCTTTAAAGGGTAACACCACAGGGGGCTGGGTGTGTGGAGGACTGGATGGTTGGTTGGAGGTTTGGGTGGGTGTTTGGAGGGTTGGAGGGATGGGCGTAGGTGTGTGGGCTGGGTGTTTGGATGGTTAGAGGGGTTGGTGTAGGTGTGTGGGGTGGGGGGTTGGAGGGGTGGGTGTAGGTGTGTGGGGTGGGGGGTTGGGTGGTTAGAGGGGTGGGTGTAGGTGTGTTAACAGGGCTTGGGGAGTACTAGTATATGTTAAAAAAAAAAAAAAAAGTTTTATAAAGCCTCTTGTGTCTCCAGAGGGAGCTGCATGTAATCTAATAAATTGCCTCCAGTGATGTCACTCAAGTTGCATTGTGGGTAATGTAAGAAGACATTGGGGGAAAAAAGGGATATCTCTTGGTCTGCTGCATCAATTTTAATAATTTGATTAAAACTATCCATGATGAGGGGAGAACAGGTGACTGTTTTTTTTTATCAAAATGTGGTGCCTACATTACCCACAATGCAGCACAGATTACAATCGGCTTCCTCTGGAGCCACAAAAAAAAAAAAAAACACCTTCTACTGCTTATTTCACGTATGCAGTCGTGCCTCCCGACACCTGTTAACACACTTTAATGTGTGAAAGTGTAAAAACGTTGTGGAGTTGCCCTTTAAGAACAGCAGCCCTGACCTTTAACATTGTGACAGGATGCTCTTGTACATCCATTTCATTTTCTAAAGAGCTACAAATGCTTGAATGAAAAAGGAAAACTTCCCACAGTCGTCTGGAACAGAGAGCTTTATTTTCTCATCATGTGTTGAGTCGACAGCAGACTGCAGCCTCAGTGAAGGCTGCCGAGCCCTCTGCTGGCTGTCGTCTATCCACGCATGATGGAGGATGCGCCGCCGCCGTGTGATGATCTTTTTCATTTCTCTCAGGCAAGTGATGCGACTCCATTCAACAATGATTTACAGATGGGTTAATTCAGGTCAGGAACCCATACCCGCGCTTCCTCACATTTGCATCCTCGGGGGCCAGTTTTTTTTTGGACTGCGTGACGAGAGCGAGCCGACCGCGCCTGCTAATGAGGACCTTGTGGGTACACATTCCTTTCAGGAGTGTTGACTGTGTGCGTCGGCATGTGTGGGCAGAAGGGAAAAAAAAAAAAAAAAAAAAGCACCGGGGCCCTTCAAAATGTGATAAAACAAAACGGATATCTACATTCTGTTTGCCGACATGCGTTCTCAAGTCTCTCCGGGAGTCGGGGCCGAGTTCTTGTCAATTACAAGTGTCTCTGTGAGGATGAGTTCATGCATGTGTGTGTTTCCCTGGCAAAATTGTCTTTCTCGCTTGGCCAACTGGATAACGTTACTCCGGGCCAAGTCATTAGCCGCTGAAATAAAGCAGCTTTGTTTTGTTGTCACGGTCCACGAAATTCTATTTAAAAATCCGGCTCCCTTCCAGAAACCGGCGAAATACAAAAAAAAAAAAGTGTGGGGTGTGGGGGGGTTAAGGGAAGAACAGAACCGCCACAGAACCTCTTGGAGCAGAACGCGACGTGCTCATTCGGCAACGTCGCAGAAAATGCAGCATTTTAATTAGCGTCGTAAGCCATGGACGTCTCGAGCGAGAGAGGGAAGTGAAGGAAGAGAGGGATCTGACAAAAAGAAAAAAAAGAGGAGAGAAATCCGACTGATGTAAAGGTCCTCGGGGGTCGCTCTGGCGGATCGAAAAAGACGCGTGAAAAGATTCTAATTGCTTTCCGAAGTTCCCAGACTTGATCGGCGTTGATCGGAGCCCCGATAAGCCGCGAGTGAGAGAATAGTTAAATCGACTTTTTTTATCTCATTACTCCCCCACACACACACTCCTGAGTGCATTACCAGGAATGAGAGAACGCAAGTGTCCGCGTTGAACATTATCTCTATTTCAATTATTAGCTCGCTCCCCCCATCTGTCAGTCACACACTCGGAGTTAGGTGCCCGAGCGCTCATCCATTACCTCTCCCAACGCGTCCGTAATGGCGCGCTCGCAGTTAATTCCACATCTCTAGGAGGGTGTGCGAGGTGATTTAATGTGCCATCGGCCGGCTTTAAAAGGAGAATTAAAAAAAAAAACGAAAGCAATGACATCTTCATCTCTTTTCCCCCTCCATCACAAAACATTAGCGTTACAGCGCTTATTCCTTAGTTAAGAGCCGAAGTGACACCTTCTGTAACTAGTTTTGCGTAATTCATTTGTTATCAGTTGCGGCACGTGCGCTTTTGCAATGAAGAAGGAGGGGAAAAAGGGGAGTTCATTTCACAGACAAAAGGGTTTCAAAACTTCCAAAAGCTGTGCAAGGCTCTTGGCCGACCTCTAGTGGTGGATATGCCAAGTTACACTCAAACACCCACTGATTCAGGATCAATGTCACAATGCCTTCCTCTGCTGTTTGAATGAGGCACACCCGTTTTCTATCAGATTTTAGTGGAATTTATTTATTTAGTGTCTTTATTTCATTAATATTTTAATGAAAAGTCTTTTTTTTTTTTTTTTTTTTCCAATAGCTTGTTGTGGAAAGAGCAGAGATTCCCCCAATGTCCTGATGTGAACAGGAATTGCTCAAGATCCAGGTCACAGGTGATCAGAAGCTAGTGGGTGCACCTGTGATGTTCTCCCTCAGCTGCCTGCAATCAGTCAGCTGGGAGGTGGGAGGTGTGGGAGTGTGTGTGTGTGTGTCGGTTGTGGGAGGGCCGGAACTCTACTCGGTAGATTTCGCGGCGCGTTTCAAGTTGAACTCCAGCTGACCTTCTGCAACAGCGAGATCTGCTGGCGACTGCAGGGGCGGGGATACAAGCGCTGCTATGGAGTCGGACACCCTACGTGACGGGGACGGAAAGGGCCGATAAGAGTGGATAGCGCACGTAACACTGGAGTTGAACCTGTGTTGTCTGCATGCAAGACGCACCACTTCTCTATCATCACAAGTAGGGTGACAGAACTCAGCAATTTATTGACGGCATCATCATCATCACATAATTGTAACGCTGTCTATTTATTTATTTTTTAAACTTTTTTTAATATACTTACATTGCACTAATGCCTTGTACTTTTAGCTTGTTCTTCTTACTCTATTTATGTTGTGTGAATAACCGGATGCTGCCAAAACTTCGTTGTACGCGGTGCAATGACAATAAAAAGGATTCTGATTCTGATCTTTCAGGGTTGTTGCGTTAAATGAAGGATTTCATCGGTTTTATTCATGTTGATAATCCCATAGGTGCGGCCACACGGCTGCTACTTATCTGAAAGTATGTGATATTTGAGTAGAAAAGAGGCAGAGGCGCTTATGGATATGGAAATTCATCAAAACACACGTCATGTGCGTCAGCGTAGATGAGAGCCAATTAGGGCAAAGTCCTGACGTCACGAAGGCGGGTCTAGGGTCGCGCAGCACCTGGACTCGCCTAACGCCATCGGAGGCATTGCTGGGAAAGAGGCGTGTGTCGGTCGGAGGCGTGTCGGTGGTGGCTGCGGTCGGAAGCATGTGTCGGAGGCGCGGCTGGGTCGGAGGCGGCTAGGTCAGAGGCGTGTGCTGGTGGTGTGGCTGACAACAAACATGGCAGCCACATTACAAAAGACATCCACCCGTGACTACAACGCCACCCAAAACTTTGAACAGACTTGTCATTTCTCTTTAATTGCCATTTGACTAAATGGGCTCAAATGAAATCGTCTTTCACGCAAACATTTCATTCATGTGAACAAAAGACTGTAGAATGTAGACAGGACAAAAAAAAAGGAAAAGAACTATTACTCACAAATACTCATTACTTTTGCGCATTAAAAGACAAAAGTGCAAAATAATCAAAATAATGACAGAATTGAAAACCATCAACGCCCAGTGGAGGTTGTTGACGAGGACAAATGACAGAACACCGTCGCCGTTGTCAAAGTTTCGCTGCAATAGCGTGAAATAAAAGATGATGATGATGATGATGATGAAGATAAATCTTCTCTGCAGTAAACGAAATCTCTCAGACTTGTTGACCGGCGTTCGCCCCGAGCCCCCCTGCAAAACACTTTTCTGCATTTTCAAGAGATGACTCATCCGACCCCCTGACACACTCACACACACACACACACACACACACATACACACACACACACACACACACACTGCTCACCAGACTATCGACTCCGTTCTGCGCGCCACTTCACTCGCGGTCATGTATCTTTCAGGTGTAATAAAGGGCTTGGCGCCGG